>NC_138775.1:161826685-162304185 GCF_965119305.1 Pelophylax lessonae
GCATTATGACACATTTTAGACTGTGAGCACACAGAGATTATGAGGTCTCATTGTACTCATTTATGTTAGAGAGATCCGTATGTGATCCGACAAATATTGTAATGTATTTGTATTCAATTGTATCAATTTGTGCAATATCTCTGTGTGTATTATGCCAACAAAATATTTTTATATGTTATGTATCTTTGGAATAAATTCCTTTGTCCAGGTAACCTCATTTAAAGTCCCACATTCTTGTTTTTATTATATATATATATATATATATATATATATATATATATATATATATATATATATATATATATATATATATATATATATATATATATATATATATATATATATATATATATATATACACACACATACATACACACACACACACACACACATTATATACTATATATATATATTGAGAGAGAGAGAGAGAGAGAGAGAGAGAGTAGGGAACAGGTTCACATCTAGGAACTTTCTATAACAGGAAGCTTCTATCTCACGTCTAATAGGCAGAAAGTGCATGCGCCTATCAGTAGACCAAAAGTTACTTGCACACCCGCTAGATAAGCGACACCCCCCCGCCCCCAGCCCCCCCGCCCCCAGCCCCCATCTCGCACATTCACCCCCCCCTCCTTACCTTACAGATAAATGCCACAGAGCTGGAGCCATAATGCACGGACCTGTACAGTTTCCGGAAACGTGTGCACCCACAAATAGTTTAGTTTCCGGTTGCATTTACAAATGTAAGAACGCTGTTTTTTATGTTCGCGAATTCGCCAAAAATAGTCACCTTACACAACCATTAAGCATATCTAACATAACGAACAAAAAAAATAAAAAACACACATTTGTGGACACCAGAAAACTTTATTTATACACATGAAGACATTTTGAAAAAACATTTGAAACATGCTGTTTATTACAAAGAGGATACACATCTCAAACATTTCACATGACATATTTTTGGCACAGTCTCCACAGTATCCCATTGAAGCCACAGAATTGTATTTTTTTAACAAAAACAACCTTTGTACAACATTTATACCATATACATCAACAAAGAGCCAATAATCTTCAGATACATGTGCAGATTGACAGAATACACAATTATGTTAACACCAATAAATACTTACAGAGAGTCAAGTGGGCTATGTGTCTTTGGACATAACAGACAACACAGCCAAATCCCACCTCCATAAATAACAAAGGCCCCCAAATGTTAACCATAAAGCATGTGACACACAATATATTGGACCTCTTGCCAGGCCAAATCTTTGCTCCTGTCTGAGTGATCTATATATAATCAAGGGAAACACACACCCAGTAATGGTAACTCCCAGGCAAAAATTTAACTGTGTGTCCTGTGTGTTTTGGAGCATGCTCAATTGCCAAAAAAAGGGAAATAGAAATGAGGAGAGAGACCTAAACAACCCAAATACATGTATGTATGTATGTATGTATGTGTGTATATATGTGAATTGAGAAAATTCTCTCTTCAAGTTTGCTAGTCATTATTTAGAATGTTTAGATACAGGAATACATACATATATATACAATTACATGAGAGAGCGAGAGAGAGCGAAATATATATTTAGGGAAAGAATTGAAACACACCTTTTTGGATTTGGGAGTTGAGATTGTGAAGATTGAACAGATATGCAAGCCAATAATCTGACTCATCACTCATGAACATCCATAATCTTGGCGTGGCAATTATATCAGGTGTTCTTATGGGCGTTTTTGCTGGCGTTTTCCCAGGCGTTTTGACATGCATTTTTTGGGCAGGCATTTTTATATGAAATAACCTAAAAAGGACCCAAAAACAGACCACAACACCTACATGTGAACGTAGCCCGTTTGGGGGCGTTTGGGGGGGGATTTGTACAGCTCAAGGATCAACTCCCAAAACAGCCAAAAAGTCCAATCCTATTCTGTTCAATGGCCCCTGTTCCCATGTGAGCATTTTGATGGCATGAGGAAAACACCCAACGCTCACAAGAGGACATGAGCTTCTTTAATGCCAGTAAGGACTGAGAAATAGCACAATAATTAGGGAGTCTGCCTTCCTGCTGTAGGTTTGTAAGTTCGAATCCAGAAGGAGCCCTCTGTATGGGCAACACTTGGAGGTCTCCAAACCTCCAAATGTTATCAATAATTTTGCTCATGTTTGAAAAAGGCATGTGTATCAGCAAACTTTTAATCTAAAGACATTAACTAAATACAAAAGATGCCACATAAAGTCAATATGTAGCAATATTGTGAGCTAAAGCTATATTTGTTTGTTGGGCATACTTTGCTAATTAGCCAAGTATGGGGATATATATATATATATACACCTTCAGTTAAATGTGTACTCAAATGCTAACACTTGGCCATACCCATATGGCAGAAAATGTTGTATTTGCAATATATTTAGAAAAACATTCTTTTGAAACACATAGAATATTGGCAAAATTGTGATATTTCCTTTATATTTGTGAAATGCTAATAATCTTTATTTGAAATATGTTTTACATCTATTTTTGTACTATCTGACTACCCGTTCCCCAATGTAATATTTTGTGGGATAATTTAGATAACGTGGAGGTTCTATATAAACACTGTAGATTTCACTGTTATTATTTCAGAGTTACCAGGAAAGGTGTATGGAACGTGAGTTTACTAAGGGATCCCTTGTTAGAAGTGGGCATGTTTTTCTAATCCGCCGTTTTTTTTCCATTTTATATGGGCGAGACAGCGGATTTTTAGCTCGTATTCAAAAAAGAGATTGCTCAAATTCGCGAAAGCGGAATTTTTTTGGCCCAGTTGGCGTTGCGCATGCGCACATTCGTGCGCTCGCAGCTTGAGGAGCTTTTTTTACCTTCTACACTTTTGCAGATATCTCTCTTTCTAAGTCAGTTTTTGACATTTTTTAAAAGCTAGTCATCTCCAAATTCTTCTCCACACCTTCCACAGTGATTTGGGATTTTTGGGGGTACAGGGGAAAATTTGGCAAAACATTAGTCGAGCTTTTAGCTGACGTGTTGCTTCTGTTCATCCCTAGTAGGGATGATCAAACTTTTGAAAAGATTGGTTCGGCCAGAACTTCCCGAAAGTTTGGTTCCCGAACCCCATTGAAATCAATGGGACCCGAACTTCGGGAATCAAAAAACACAATTTGGAAGCCCTAAAACCCAATAAACCTAAAAAGTGCCTAGGGTTCTGGGTCATGCCCCAGGGACTATTAATCACACAAAAAAAGTTCTTAAAAATTGTCGTTTTTGATAGAGAGCCAATTAATGAAAAAACAAAAAACAAAGATTAGATTTCTTTGGAATTAGTGTCTGGGGGGTCTAAAAAGTGTACCTGTGAAGTTTCAGCTCTGTAGCATGTCCAGAACCAGAAAAAAAAAAAGATAATTTTTCTTAGAATTTCAATAGCGCAGGGATGGTGTTACCCTCCTTTCACACCTATATGTGATTGTGTGTGATTGTGTGTGTGTGATTGTGTGTGTGTGTGTGTGTGATTGTGTGTGTGTGTGTGTGTGATTGTGTGTGTGATTGTGTGTGTGTGTGTGTGTGTGTGTGTGTGTGTGTGATTGTGTGTGTGATTGTGTGTGTGATTGTGTGTGTGATTGTGTGTGTGATTGTGTGTGTGATTGTGAGTGTGAGTGTGAGTGTGAGTGTGAGTGTGTGTGTGTGTGTGTGTGTGTGTGTGTGTGTGTGTGTGTGTGTGTGTGTGTGTGTGTGTGTGTGTGTGTGTGTGTGTAATATATATACACACATACACATACCCCTATACAGAAGTTCAGATGTCATGCCTGCCTCCAAAAACGTCCACAAAAAAGCCCAATAAACGCCTGAAACAAAAACAACCAGGTGTGAACAGGAGCGGAACCCCATCCCTGCTCTACTAAAAATTCTAAGAAAAATTATCTTTTTTTCTGGCGGTCACCCTGACATGGATGAGTTCGGTCACCCTGGCATAGCAGTCAGAGTCAGTTCACCCTAAACTACACTACGGTCACCCTGACACTTAACACTTTCCCTACAGAAACTAGATTATTGAATGCAACTATAGTGGTATATAGTACCCTAACTAAACTGCATATCCCTTTCCTCACACTAATAATTGCAAAATGACACTGGAGCAGCAGGAGTAACAGAAATGCTTCCACTCTATTCCACAGCCTCTCTATTACAGTGCTAGAGATTTGGCGGGGCTATGTTATATACTGGGGGGCGTATTCACTACTGATTGGCCTTTGGACCCCATAGTCACTCCAATCACATTCCTAGCAGACTCCTGCCCTCTCAATTGGCTTTTACTGATGTTTCTGGTCCAATCATGGGCTTTTAAAGCCCAGTTCCTGTCCCATTGCATTTTGGGCGGTTCTGGTGGCCGAATTCCGAACTTTTACCGCAAAAAGTTCAGAATTCGGCCGAATTTTGAACAGCCAATGTTCGGGTCCAACTGATGGTCGACCCCAACCGTTCGATCATCCCTAATCCCTAGCAATAAAACCCACCCCCAGCTACCTCTCCACTCTCTACTGTAAAGTCAAAAGAGCAGGTACTATTTTTGGAGAAATAGCTTTTTTTTTTTAATTAATGAAGGATTTTAGGTAAATACAGTATACTAGTTGAGTTGGGGTATGTGTACTCAATAAAGGGATTTGCATACAATTTCTATGTGGTTATCAGGACAGAAAAAGAAGAGAATTGCTCCACTAAAAATACAGAACAGAATAAGAAAAAACAAAACAGTTGAATATGAACCTCCTAACTGTCCCTCATCTGGAGGAACTTTCCCTTTTTCCTCCTCTGTTGTCCCTCTTTTTGATCAGATGTAAATACCGATATAAAAAGTGTGCAACGGGGCAGCCAGTCCCATAGAAACTGAGCCGGACCTGAAAGATTGCAGTTATCGCTGTAGTAGTGCTGAATATTATATATAGATAAAATATAGATTTCCAGCACCCCCAGCAGCCCATCGGGTATAAGATATGCATACTAACATTGTGCACACCTGGACCGATGTAAGTAAGCAAAACAAATAATTCCTGGAGTTCAGCTTTAAATCTCCTTTACAGAGAAATTCTACGTATGGATATTTTTACACAGTTACACTGGTCAAGCTTGGATCAATGCAACTATGCATATACCATACCTGTGGGATCACTCCAGAAGCTGGAAATTACTGTAGTAGACACCACAACTCCAATGTTCTACACTAGCTTCTGGGTTCCATGCCTGATGACTGCCCTGCACAGGAAGTTGTTCACTCGGCAGGGGTGCCATACAGAGAACACTTTGTATCTTCTCAACCAATGTATTGTCTCATTGGACAAGGCATTTCTCGTGCCAAGCTACTTGTGAACACATGAGGTTGCCCATCTGGCACTTTCAGAGAATGCTTTGCATTTTCTTAATGAATGCAAAGCTTTTTCTGTTTGGATGAGGTCGAGTGGCAGCACGTCATGTCACAATGTCCACAATCATTTAAAAGTTGCGAAACCTTCTCTGTATGGCACCCTTTCAAGCAACTCCTGTGTAGCAAGGCAGTCACTTGGCACGGGAACTGGAAGCTAGTGATTTCCAGCTTTCAGCAGTGCCATATTAAGAGCATTAAAGGGCCCCGGGCAATGCAGTGCACTGGGGCCCTGCCTACACAATCACCCACGAAAATAAAAATGCAAATTATTAATAAGGCTATATTTATTGATACAGCAGTGCCAGGCAAATCACAGCTTCCAAGTTCAGTGGCTGGGTCCGGTGAACACACACACGGATAAGAGTCAGACTCGACTGTCCTGTGTGTGTTTGTTCCCGTGGAGGGTGAGAGGCATCCCTGCAGTTGTGGGCTCCCCCTCCACGGTCCAGATGGCCTGACAGCAGCGCAGGGATGACAGGCGCCTACCACCTCCTAAGTTCAGCGGCGGGATGCACACGGGAATCAGGACTAATGCTTGGCCCGTGCGAAGTGTGTCCATTCAGGGCCTGGGCGACAAAAGGGTGCCCCCCCAAGGCGTAGCTTTCGCTCGCGGGCCACCCCATAATAAACTTCCACTGTGGGCGAAAAGAGAAAAGAAAAAGGGGAAAAAAAAAATTACATTTATATATAAATACACACACCCCGACCAAACACGGATGAGATGAGATGAGATGGTGTGCTTACCGCCCGGGAGAAGTGTGTCCATTCGGGGCCTGGGCCTCAAAAGGGTGCCCCCCAAGGCGTAGCTTTCGCTCGCGGGCCGCCCCATAATAAACTTCCACTGTGGGCGAAAACAGAAAAGAAAAAAGGGGAAAAACAAAATTACATTTATATATAAATACACACACCCCGACCAAACACGGATGAGATGAGATGGTGTGCTTACCGCCCATGAGAAGTGTGTCCATTTGGGGCCTGGGCCACAAAAGGGTGCCCCCCAAGGAGTAGCTTTCCCTCGCGGGCCGCCCCATAATAAACTTCCACTGTGGGCGAAAACAGAAAAGAAAAAGGGGAAAAAAAATTACATTTATATATAAATACACACACCCCGACCAAACACGGATGAGATGAGATGAGAGATGAGATGGTGTGCTTACCGCCCGTGAGAAGTGTGTCCATTCGGGGCCTGGGCCACAAAAGGGTGCCCCCCAAGGCGTAGCTTTCACTCGCGGGCCGCCCCATAATAAACTTCCACTGTGGGCGAAAACAGAAAAGAAAAAAGAAAAAAAAAAAATTACATTTATATATAAATACACACACCCCGAACAAACACGGATGAGATGGTGTGCTTACCGCCCGTGAGAAGTGTGTCCATTCGGGGCCTGGGCCACAAAAGGGTTCCCCCCAAGGCGTAGCTTTCGCTCGCGGGCCGCCCCATAATAAACTTCCACTGTGGGCGAAAACAGAAAAGAAAAAGGGGGAAAAAAAATTACATTTATATATAAATACACACACCCCGACCAAACACGGATGAGATGAGATGGTGTGCTTACCGCCCGTGAGAAGTGTGTCCATTCGGGGCCTGAGCCACAAAAGGGTTCCCCCCAAGGCGTAGCTTTCGCTCGCGGGCCGCCCCATAATAAACTTCCACTGTGGGCGAAAACAGAAAAGAAAAAGGGGGAAAAAAAATTACATTTATATATATATAAATACACACACCCCGACCAAACACGGATGAGATGAGATGGTGTGCTTACCGCCCGTGAGAAGTGTGTCCATTCGGGGCCTGGGCCTCAAAAGGGTGCCCCCCAAGGCGTAGCTTTCGCTCGCGGGCCGCCCCATAATAAACTTCCACTGTGGGCGAAAACAGAAAAGAAAAAGGGGGAAAAAAAATTACATATAAATACACACACCCCAACCAAACATGGGTGAGATGAGATGGTGTGCTTACCGCCCGTGAGAAGTGTGTCCATTTGGGGCCTGGGCCACAAAAGGTTGCCCCCCAAGGAGTAGCTTTCCCTCACGGGCCGCCCCATAATAAACTTCCACTGTGGGCGAAAACAGAAAAGCAAAGGGGAAAAAAAATTACATTTATATATAAATACACACACCCCGACCAAACACGGATGAGATGAGATGGTGTGCTTACCGCCCGTGAGAAGTGTGTCCATTCGGGGCCTGGGCCACAAAAGGGTGCCCCCCAAGGAGTAGCTTTCCCTTCGGGCCGCCCCATAATAAACTTCCACTGTGGGCGAAAACAGAAAAGAAAAAGGGGAAAAAAAATTACATTTATATATAAATACACACACCCCGACCAAACACGGATGAGATGAGATGGTGTGCTTACCGCCCGTGAGAAGTGTGTCCATTCGGGGCCTGGGCCACAAAAGGGTTCCCCCCAAGGCGTAGCTTTCGCTCGCGGGCCGCCCCATAATAAACTTCCACTGTGGGCGAAAACAGAAAAGAAAAAAGGGGAAAAACAAAATTACATTTATATATAAATACACACACCCCGACCAAACACGGATGAGATGAGATGGTGTGCTTACCGCCCATGAGAAGTGTGTCCATTTGGGGTCTGAGCCACAAAAGGGTGCCCCCCAAGGAGTAGCTTTCCCTCGCGGGCCGCCCCATAATAAACTTCCACTGTGGGCGAAAACAGAAAAGAAAAAGGGGAAAAAAAATTACATTTATATATAAATACACACACCCCGACCAAACACGGATGAGATGAGATGGTGTGCTTACCGCCCGTGAGAAGTGTGTCCATTCGGGGCCTGAGCCACAAAAGGGTTCCCCCCAAGGCGTAGCTTTCGCTCGCGGGCCGCCCCATAATAAACTTCCACTGTGGGCGAAAACAGAAAAGAAAAAGGGGGAAAAAAAATTACATTTATATATATAAATACACACACCCCGACCAAACACGGATGAGATGAGATGAGATGTGTGCTTACCGCCCGTGAGAAGTGTGTCCATTCGGGGCCTGGGCCTCAAAAGGGTGCCCCCCAAGGCGTAGCTTTCGCTCGCGGGCCGCCCCATAATAAACTTCCACTGTGGGCGAAAACAGAAAAGAAAAAAGGGGACAAAAAATTACATTTATATATAAATACACACACCCCGACCAAACACGGATGAGATGAGATGGTGTGCTTACCGCCCGTGAGAAGTGTGTCCATTCGGGGCCTGGGCCACAAAAGGGTGCCCCCCAAGGAGTAGCTTTCCCTTCGGGCCGCCCCATAATAAACTTCCACTGTGGGCGAAAACAGAAAAGAAAAAAGGGGGAAAAAAAATTACATTTATATATAAATACACACAGCCCGACCAAACACGGATGAGATGAGATGAGATGGTGTGCTTACCGCCCGTGAGAAGTGTGTCCATTCGGGGCCTGGGCCACAAAAGGGTGCCCCCCAAGGCGTAGCTTTCGCTCGCGGGCCGCCCCATAATAAACTTCCACTGAAAACAGAAAAGAAAAAGGGGAAAAAAAATAAACATTACATTTATATATAAATACACACACCCCGACCAAACACGGATGAGATGAGATGAGATGGTGTGCTTACTGCCCATGAGAAGTGTGTCCATTCGGGGCCTGGGCCACAAAAGGGTGCCCCCCAAGGCGTAGATTTTGCTCGCGGCCCACCCCATAATAAACTTCCACTGTGGGTGAAAACAGAAAAGAAAAAGGGGGAAAAAAATTACATTTATATATAAATACACACAGCCCGACCAAACACGGATGAGATGAGATGGTGTGCTTACCGCCCGTGAGAAGTGTGTCCATTCGGGGCCTGGGCCACAAAAGGGTGCCCCCCAAGGAGTAGCTTTCCCTCGCGGGCCGCCCCATAATAAACTTCCACTGTGGGCGAAAACAGAAAAGAAAAAGGGGGGAAAAAAAATTACATTTATATATAAATACACACACCCCGACCAAACACGGATGAGATGAGATGAGAGGAGATGGTGTGCTTACCGCCCGTGAGAAGTGTGTCCATTTGGGGCCTGGGCCACAAAAGGGTGCCCCCCAAGAATAAGATTTCGCTCTCGGGCCGCCCCATAATAAACTTCCACTGTGGGCGAAAACAGAAAAGAAAAAGGGGGAAAAAAAAATTACATTTATATATAAATACACACACTGTTATACCTGAAGGGTTTCACATGTACTGTCACTTTAAGGCTGGCTCCACCCAGGAGTGATGACAAGGGTCAAGGGGCAGAGTGGCCATCTTTAGACACATGTAGAGATGTATTGATATGCAGAGCTGTCCTGTAATGCTGTACAGTGAGTCCTGAATAAACAACCGTTGTTCCAGACCAGAGTCCTGTGTCTCTCACAACACGGAGAATATAACAGTGGCGACGAGGATGGGATTTTCAAGGTTACTATCCGTGTGAGAAAGGAAAGGAAAAAAAAAAAAAACCTCTGGATTGTCAGGAATACAAACACCCACAGAGCCCAGCAGGAAAATGTCATTGATCGGGACATTAAGTGAATTTGATGGCGAACAGACAACGTGGATTTCTTGGATTGAAAGATTAGAACAATATTTCTGTGCAAATGCCATCCCAGGCGACAGGCAAGTTGCAGTGTTTCTGACAGTGGTTGGTGCTAGGACATATGACACTCTTAGGGATCTCCTTTTCCCTGAAAAACCAGCAACTAAGACTTTGGCAGAGCTCCTGACACTGTTAGGGAATCACTTCCAGACTAAACCACTAGAGATTGCAGAAAGATTCAGGTTCTATCAGCGGCAGCCAGGTGAAGATATTAAGGCTTATGTGCTCGCCCTTCGCAGACTAGCCTCAACCTGTTCTTTTGGGGAGTACTTACCAACTGCACTGAGGGATAAGTTTGTCATGGGACTGAAGAGTGAGTCTAGCCAAAAGACACTGTTAACAGAGAAAGACCTTAACCTTACAAAGGCAATTGAGATAGCTTCAGTGATGGAAATGGCTGTGAAAGATACAGAAGCTTTGAACCCCCAGAGCAGAAAGGAAGAGGTTAAAGAGGAAGTTTTCAGAACAGCAGTCAAGCAAACTGCAGCTAACTGTAAATATAGACTCTCACCAACCAGGACGTCAGCTTGCTACCGTTGTGGGAATACAGACCATGATCACAAAGTCTGCCGGTTTAAGGATCAGCTCTGTCATAATTGTGGAAAGGCAGGCCATCTGAAACGAGTCTGCCGTAGTAAGAAGGTGCGAAATAAACAACCTCTGAACCCCAGGACAAAGGCATATATGGTGGGAAGATATACATCGTCATCTGAATCAGAGGATGAGGAAGTGCTCCACAGATTGGACATACATCATATGCATTCAGCACCCTCAGCAATGACTGTAGAGGTAACCGTGGAAGGAAAGAAACTCAAGATGGATGTAGACACAGGAGCAGCAGTTTCAGTTATCACCCAGAAACAATGGAGAAAACTTCTGATCCGAACAACTGTCCGTCCAACACCAATCAAACTGCAGACATACTCAAAGCAGATACTCCACCCACTGGGGTACGTGAAAGTACAGGTATCCTACAAGGGTCAGACGAAGAGAATGCCATTGTATATCCTAGAACATGGGGGACCCCCTCTTTTTGGGAGAGACTGGATTGCTCACTTTGGCATGCCAGACATCGCCATTAACCCCTGCAACACCGTGACCATCCCATCAGGGGATGAAGAGGGATGGGTGAAGTCCCTGAAACAGCGATTCCCGCAAGTCTTTGATAACCATTTGGGAAAAATAAAGCATGACTGTGTGAGACTCAGGCTGAAACCCAATGCCCAGCCTAGGTTCTTCAAAGCTCGGACGGTACCTTTCGCACTCCGAGCAGGTGTGGAAGCTGAACTAAGCCGGCTGGAGGAACAAGGTGTCATCTCAAAGGTAGAGCACAGCGAGTGGGCATCACCAGTTGTACCAGTAAAGAAAGCGAATGGGGACTTACGCATTTGTGGCGATTTCCGCATGGCACTAAATTCTCAACTGGAGATAGACCAGTATCCCCTACCCAGAGTAGATGACATTTTTGCCTCTCTTGCAGGAGGTCAAAAGTTCACCAAGCTTGATCTCAGGCAAGCTTATTTACAGTTTGAGGTCCACCCTTCGTCCCGCAAGTTTCTAACAATCAACACTCACAAGGGACTGTATGAATACAATCGGATGGTGTTTGGGGTAGCCTCCGCCCCAGCCATTTGGCAACGCAAAATGGATGAGATTTTGGCGGACATTCCTTTCACACAGTGCCTGTTAGATGACATGCTCATCACGGGCCTGACGGACCAGGAACACAAGCATAACGTGGAGCTTGTGTTGGCGAGACTCCAAGAGCAGGGTCTAAAAGTGAACTTAGCGAAATGCCAATTCATGGTACCTAAATTGGAGTTTAGTGGCCACCTTGTGGATGCAGAGGGTATACACACCACGGAAGCCAAAGTTGATGCTTTAGTAAAAGCTCCAGCCCCGACCAACGTCCAGCAGCTGCGATCATACCTGGGCTTGCTGAACTATTACCACAAATTCCTGCCGGATCTAGCACACACTTTGTTTCCATTAAACAAGCTTTTGGAGAAACACTCCAGATGGAACTGGTCGGCTGCATGCCAACGCGCTTTTGAAGTTTCTAAGCGAAAGCTGTTGGCGTCACGCATGCTCGTGCACTATGACCTCCAAAGGCCTCTCACCTTGGCTTGTGATGCCTCACCCTATGGTCTAGGGGCTGTACTATCTCACGTTTTACCAGATGGGTGAGAGAAACCTGTGGCATTCGCCTCCAGGTCCTTGACAAAAGCAGAAAGCAATTACTCTCACATTGACAAAGAGGCTCTGGCGCTCATATGGGCAATTAAGAAGTTTCATCTTTACCTGTATGGTAGGGAATTCACCATACTGACTGATCATAAACCACTCCTTCAGATCTTTAGCCCTGACAAAGGCATCTCCCAGACGACTGCAGCCCGTCTTCAACGCTATGCCCTATTCTTGGGAGCATATAGCTACAAAATCCAGTATCGCAGCCATGATGCCAACGCTAATGCAGACGCCATGTCCTGTCTGACAAGGACATTAACAGACTCTTCTCCACCTGTCAAGAGTTGTCGTTACACTAGCCTGTCCTTTCTGTCTTCCGGGGAAGTAGCAGCCCATACAGCCAAGGATACCTTCCTTAAGACAATACTCTCCTGGGTACGGTACGGTTGGCCTGCAACTGTCACACAGGATTATGAGCCTTACTTCCGTAGGCGTCTGGAATTAACTGTGTCTGGCAACTGTGTTTTATGGGGAGACCGAGTGATCGTTCCACAGACCCTCCGGAGACACATTCTGGAATTGCTACATACTGGTCATCCCGGGGGCACACGTATGAAACAAAAGGCCCGAGGCTATGTGTGGTGGCCAAACCTCGACTCCGATATCACGACATATGTGAATGCGTGTGCTGGATGTGCACAAACTGCGAGAGACCCTCCTCGAGGGTGCGTCCAGCCCTGGACTTGGCCCACGGTTCCCTGGTTTCGCCTACACTTGGACTTTGCAGGCCCGATCAGAGGACACACCTTTTTGATCATTATTGATGCCCATTCAAAGTGGCCTGAGGTCGTTCCTGTTACTCAGCCAACGACTAAGGCGACGATTTCCATACTGTTACATCTCGCTGCTACGTTTGGATACCCCAGAGAAATTGTCACAGACAACGGTACACAATTCACAAGCCAGGAGTTTCAGGGTTTCCTGACTGCCCACAACATCAAACACAAGTTGACCGCACCTTACCACCCGGCTACAAATGGTCAAGCAGAAAGGTTTGTACAGACCTTCAAACGCTATTTCAAAGCTACTGTGGCTACAAGTAAACAACAGTCCCTGTCACCCCAGCAGCTGGACTCCTTCCTTTCTGCTTACAGAACCACACCACATGCAACCACTGGGAAAACTCCAGCTGAACTTCTTTTGGGTCGGCAGCCATGGACTGTTTTGGATATGCTCCGCCCTCAAACGGTCCAGGAACATGTACGGCAGTCCCAAGACAAGAGGGTCGAACACGACGAGATTCCCCGGTTTACAGCCCAGCAAAAGGTATGGGCCCGATCTTATGGCGCTTCCAACACTCGTTGGCTTCCTGCTATCGTCGCAGAGACTTTGGGACCCAAAATGTATAGGGTCTGCCTGGAAGATGGTTCCATTTGCAGAAGGCATGTGGACCAATTGCGTTCTCGTTCTCAGCTGCCCGAATCCCTGACATCGGCTGCACCTCCAGTGTCTCAAGGATCTGCTCCTACCGGATCAGGAGGCATTGAGACTGATGCTTGGGGAGACTCTGAACTTTTGAACTCAGCTCCAACAGAGCCCTCCAGCCCGGGTCCAGAGGTCTGCTCACCCTCTGAGCTAGGGAATCCCCTCTTGGCCCCGCCGGTGTCCATTCCGGCCAGCCCTGCTTCCTCCAGCCCCGAGTCGCTGGGTGCCCGTCCTCAACGACACTGTCGCCCTCCTGACCGGTTTCAAATGCAAGACCGGTTACGAGACTTTCGACGGGCCCGCCGAAAGTGATCCGCTGCCATTTTCTCCCCGGAGCTTCCCTGGAAGTTGTTCTCACATCCGGACATGGAAGAAACCATGTAAATCTCCTGAGTTGGAGGACTGTATTGGACAATTATGAGTTACTGTTTTATGCCTTTTCTCGTTTTGTTGTTTTTTTTTTTTTTGTTTTTTGTTTTTTTTTAGGTATGGATGGAAGGTGTTATACCTGAAGGGTTTCACATGTACTGTCACTTTAAGGCTGGCTCCACCCAGGAGTGATGACAAGGGTCAAGGGGCAGAGTGGCCATCTTTAGACACATGTAGAGATGTATTGATATGCAGAGCTGTCCTGTAATGCTGTACAGTGAGTCCTGAACAAACAACCGTTGTTCCAGACCAGAGTCCTGTGTCTCTCACAACACGGAGAATATAACACACACCCCGACCAAACACGGATGAGATGAGATGAGAGATGAGATGGTGTGCTTACCGCCCGTGAGAAGTGTGTCCATTCGGGGCCTGGGCCACAAAAGGGTGCCCCCCAAGGCGTAGCTTTCACTCGCGGGCCGCCCCATAATAAACTTCCACTGTGGGCGAAAACAGAAAAGAAAAAAGAAAAAAAAAAATTACATTTATATATATATATATATAAATACACACACCGACCAAACACGGATGAGATGAGATGAGATGGTGTGCTTACCACCCGTAAGAAGTATGTCCATTCGAGGTCTGGGCCACAAAAGGGTGCCCCCCAAGGCGTAGCTTTCGCTCGCGGGCCGCCCCATAATAAACTTCCACTGTGGGTGAAAAAAAATTACATTTATATATAAATACACATACCCCGACCAAACACGGATGAGATGAGATGGTGTGCTTACCGCCCGTGAGAAGTGTGTCCATTCGGGACCTGGGCCACAAAAGGGTGCCCCCCAAGGTGTAGCTTTCACTCGTGGGCCGCCCCATAATAAACTTCCACTGTGGGCGAAAACAGAAAAGAAAAAGGGGAAAAAAAAATTACATTTATATATATAAATACACACACCCCGACCAAACACGGATGAGATGAGATGAGATGGTGTGCTTACCGCCCGTGAGAAGTGTGTCCATTCGGGGCCTGGGCCTCAAAAGGGTGCCCCCCAAGGCGTAGCTTTCGCTCGCGGGCCGCCCCATAATAAACTTCCACTGTGGGCGAAAACAGAAAAGAAAAAGGGGGAAAAAAAATTACATTTATATATAAATACACACACCCCGACCAAACACGGATGAGATGAGATGGTGTGCTTACCGCCCGTGAGAAGTGTGTCCATTCGGGGCCTGGGCCACAAAAGGGTGCCCCCCAAGGAGTAGCTTTCCCTTCGGGCCGCCCCATAATAAACTTCCACTGTGGGCGAAAACAGAAAAGAAAAAAGGGGAAAAAAAAATTACATTTATATATAAATACACACAGCCCGACCAAACACGGATGAGATGAGATGGTGTGCTTACCGCCCGTGAGAAGTGTGTCCATTCGGGGCCTGGGCCACAAAAGGGTGCCCCCCAAGGCGTAGCTTTCGCTCGCGGGCCGCCCCATAATAAACTTCCACTGAAAACAGAAAAGAAAAAGGGGAAAAAAAATAAACATTACATTTATATATAAATACACACAGCCCGACCAAACACGGATGAGATGAGATGGTGTGCTTACCGCCCGTGAGAAGTGTGTCCATTCGGGGCCTGGGCCACAAAAGGGTGCCCCCCAAGGAGTAGCTTTCCCTCGCGGGCCGCCCCATAATAAACTTCCACTGTGGGCGAAAACAGAAAAGAAAAAGGGGGGAAAAAAATTACATTTATATATAAATACACACACCCCGACCAAACACGGATGAGATGAGATGAGAGGAGATGGTGTGCTTACCGCCCGTGAGAAGTGTGTCCATTTGGGGCCTGGGCCACAAAAGGGTGCCCCCCAAGAATAAGATTTCGCTCTCGGGCCGCCCCATAATAAACTTCCACTGTGGGCGAAAACAGAAAAAAAGGGGAAAAAAATTACATTAATATATAAATACACACACCCCGACCAAACACGTATGAGAGGAGATGAGATGAGAGATGGTGTGCTTACCGCCCGTGAGAAGTGTGTCCATTCGGGGCCTTGGCCACAAAAGGGTGCCCCCCAAGGCGTAGCTTTCGCTCGCGGGCCGCCCCATAATAAACTTTTACTGTGGGCGAAAACAGAAAAGAAAAAAGGGGGAAAAAAAAAATTACATTTATATATAAATACACACACCCCGACCAAACACGGATGAGATGAGATGGTGTGCTTACCGCCCGTGAGAAGTGTGTCCATTCGGGGCCTGGGCCACAAAAGGGTGCCCCCCAAGGAGTAGCTTTCCCTCACGGGCCGCCCCATAATAAACTTCCACTGTGGGCGAAAACAGAAAAGAAAAAGGGGGAAAAAAAAATTACATTTATATATAAATACACACACCCCGACCAAACACGGATGAGATGAGATGAGAGATGAGATGGTGTGCTTACCGCCCGTGAGAAGTGTGTCCATTTGGGGCCTGGGCCACAAAAGGGTGCCCCCCAAGGAGTAGCTTTCCCTCACGGGCCGCCCCATAATAAACTTCCACTGTGGGCGAAAACAGAAAAGAAAAAGGGGGAAAAAAAAATTACATTTATATATAAATACACACACCCCGACCAAACACGGATGAGAGGAGATGAGATGAGAGATGGTGTGCTTACCGCCCGTGAGAAGTGTGTCCATTTGGGGCCTGGGCCACAAAAGGGTGCCCCCCAAGGAGTAGCTTTCCCTCGCGGGCCGCCCCATAATAAACTTCCACTGTGGGCGAAAACAGAAAAGAAAAAGGGGGAAAAAAAATTACATTTATATATAAATACACACACCCCGACCAAACACGGATGAGATGAGATCAGATGAGATGGTGTGCTTACCGCCCGTGAGAAGTGTGTCCATTCGGGGCCTGGGCCACAAAAGGGTTCCCCCCAAGGCGTAGCTTTCGCTCGCGGGCCGCCCCATAATAAACTTCCACTGTGGGCGAAAACAGAAAAGAAAAAAGGGGAAAAAAAAAAATTACATTTATATATAAATACACACACCCCGACCAAACAAGGATGAGATGAGATGGTGTGCTTACCGCCCGTGAGAAGTGTGTCCATTCGGGGCCTGGGCCTCAAAAGGGTGCCCCCCAAGGCGTAGCTTTCGCTCGCGGGCCGCCCCATAATAAACTTCCACTGTGGGCGAAAACAGAAAAGAAAAAGGGGGAAAAAAAATTACATTTATATATAAATACACACACCCCGACCAAACACGGATGAGATGGTGTGCTTACCGCCCGTGAGAAGTGTGTCCATTCGGGGCCTGGGCCACAAAAGGGTGCCCCCCAAGGAGTAGCTTTCCCTTCGGGCCGCCCCATAATAAACTTCCACTGTGGGCGAAAACAGAAAAGAAAAAAGGGGAAAAAAAAATTACATTTATATATAAATACACACAGCCCGACCAAACACGGATGAGATGAGATGAGATGGTGTGCTTACCGCCCGTGAGAAGTGTGTCCATTCGGGGCCTGGGCCACAAAAGGGTTCCCCCCAAGGCGTAGCTTTCGCTCGCGGGCCGCCCCATAATAAACTTCCACTGAAAACAGAAAAGAAAAAGGGGAAAAAAAATAAACATTACATTTATATAGAAATACACACACCCCGACCAAACACGGATGAGATGAGATGAGATGGTGTGCTTACCGCCTGTGAGAAGTGTGTCCATTCGGGGCCTGGGCCACAAAAGGGTGCCCCCCAAGGCGTAGCTTTCGCTCGCGGGCCACCCCATAATAAACTTCCACTGTGGGCGAAAACAGAAAAGAAAAAGGGGGAAAAAAATTACATTTATATATAAATACACACAGCCCGACCAAACACGGATGAGATGAGATGGTGTGCTTACCGCCCGTGAGAAGTGTGTCCATTTGGGGCCTGGGCCACAAAAGGGTGCCCCCCAAGGAGTAGCTTTCCCTTGCGGGCCGCCCCATAATAAACTTCCACTGTGGGCGAAAACAGAAAAGAAAAAGGGGAAAAAAAATTACATTTATATATAAATACACACACCCCGACCAAACACGGATGAGATGAGATGGTGTGCTTACCACCCGTGAGAAGTGTGTCCATTCGGGGCCTGGGCCACAAAAGGGTGCCCCCCAAGGAGTAGCTTTCCCTCGCGGGCCGCCCCATAATAAACTTCCACTGTGGGCGAAAACAGAAAAGAAAAAGGGGGAAAAAAAATTACATTTATATATAAATACACACACCCCGACCAAACACGGATGAGATGAGATGAGATGAGATGGTGTGCTTACCGCCCGTGAGAAGTGTGTCCATTCGGGGCCTGGGCCACAAAAGGGTTCCCCCCAAGGCGTAGCTTTCGCTCGCGGGCCGCCCCATAATAAACTTCCACTGTGGGCGAAAACAGAAAAGAAAAAAGGGGAAAAAAAAAAATTACATTTATATATAAATACACACACCCCGACCAAACAAGGATGAGATGAGATGGTGTGCTTACCGCCCGTGAGAAGTGTGTCCATTCGGGGCCTGGGCCTCAAAAGGGTGCCCCCCAAGGCGTAGCTTTCGCTCGCGGGCCGCCCCATAATAAACTTCCACTGTGGGCGAAAACAGAAAAGAAAAAGGGGGAAAAAAAATTACATTTATATATAAATACACACACCCCGACCAAACACGGATGAGATGAGATGGTGTGCTTACCGCCCGTGAGAAGTGTGTCCATTCGGGGCCTGGGCCACAAAAGGGTGCCCCCCAAGGAGTAGCTTTCCCTCGCGGGCCGCCCCATAATAAACTTCCACTGTGGGCGAAAACAGAAAAGAAAAAGGGGAAAAAAAATTACATTTATATATAAATACACACACCCCGACCAAACACGGATGAGATGAGATGGTGTGCTTACCGCCCGTGAGAAGTGTGTCCATTCGGGGCCTGGGCCACAAAAGGGTTCCCCCCAAGGCGTAGCTTTCGCTCGCGGGCCGCCCCATAATAAACTTCCACTGAAAACAGAAAAGAAAAAGGGGGAAAAAAAATTACATTTATATATAAATACACACACCCCGACCAAACACGGATGAGATGAGATGAGATGGTGTGCTTACCGCCCGGGAGAAGTGTGTCCATTCGGGGCCTGGGCCACAAAAGGGTGCCCCCCAAGGCGTAGCTTTCGCTCGCGGGCCGCCCCATAATAAACTTCCACTGTGGGCGAAAACAGAAAAGAAAAAGGGGAAAAAAAAAATTACATTTATATATATACACACACACCCCGACCAAACACGGATGAGAGGAGATGAGATGAGAGATGGTGTGCTTACCGCCCGTGAGAAGTGTGTCCATTTGGGGCCTGGGCCACAAAAGGGTGCCCCCCAAGGAGTAGCTTTCCCTCACGGGCCGCCCCATAATAAACTTCCACTGTGGGCGAAAACAGAAAAGAAAAAAGGGGAAAAAAAAATTACATTTATATATAAATACACACCCCGACCAAACACGGATGAGATGAGATGGTGTGCTTACCGCCCGTGAGAAGTGTGTCCATTCGGGGCCTGGGCCACAAAAGGGTGCCCCCCAAGGCGTAGCTTTCGCTCGCGGGCTGCCCCATAATAAACTTCCACTGAAAACAGAAAAGAAAAAGGGGAAAAAAATAAACATTACATTTATATATAAATACACACACCCCGACCAAACACGGATGAGAGGAGATGAGATGAGAGATGGTGTGCTTACCGCCCGTGAGAAGTGTGTCCATTCGGGCCCTTGGCCACAAAAGGGTGCCCCCCAAGGCGTAGCTTTCGCTCGCGGGCCGCCCCATAATAAACTTCCACTGTGGGCGAAAACAGAAAAGAAAAAGGGGGAAAAAAAAATTACATTTATATATAAATACACACACCCCGACCAAACACGGATGAGATGAGATGGTGTGCTTACCGCCCGTGAGAAGTGTGTCCATTTGGGGCCTGGGCCACAAAAGGGTGCCCCCCAAGGAGTAGCTTTCCCTCACGGGCCGCCCCATAATAAACTTCCACTGTGGGCGAAAACAGAAAAGAAAAAGGGGAAAAAAAATTACATTTATATATAAATACACACACCCCGACCAAACACGGATGAGATGAGATGGTGTGCTTACCGCCCGTGAGAAGTGTGTCCATTCGGGGCCTGGGCCACAAAAGTGTTCCCCCCAAGGCGTAGCTTTCGCTCTCGGGCCGCCCCATAATAAACTTCCACTGTGGGCGAAAACAGAAAAGAAAAAAGGGGAAAAAAAAAAATTACATTTATATATAAATACACACCCCGACCAAACACGGATGAGATGAGATGGTGTGCTTACCGCCCGTGAGAAGTGTGTCCATTTGGGGCCTGGGCCACAAAAGGGTGCCCCCCAAGGAGTAGCTTTCCCTCGCGGGCCGCCCCATAATAAACTTCCACTGTGGGCGAAAACAGAAAAGAAAAAGGGGAAAAAAAATTACATTTATATATAAATACACACACCCCGACCAAACACGGATGAGATGAGATGGTGTGCTTACCGCCCGTGAGAAGTGTGTCCATTCGGGGCCTGGGCCACAAAAGGGTTCCCTTTAAGGCATAGCTTTCGCTTGCGGGCCGCCCCATAATAAACTTCCACTGTGGGCGAAAACAGAAAAGAAAAAGGGGAAAAAAAATTACATTTATATATAAATACACACACCCCGACCAAACACGGATGAGATGAGATGGTGTGCTTACCGCCCGTGAGAAGTGTGTCCATTCGGGGCCTGGGCCACAAAAGGGTGCCCCCCAAGGAGTAGCTTTCCCTTCGGGCCGCCCCATAATAAACTTAAACTGTGGGCGAAAACAGAAAAGAAAAAAGGGGAAAAAAAAAATTACATTTATATATAAATACACACACCCCGACCAAACACGGATGAGATGAGATGAGATGAGATGGTGTGCTTACCGCCCGTGAGAAGTGTGTCCATTCGGGGCCTGGGCCACAAAAGGGTGCCCCCCAAGGCGTAGCTTTCCCTCACGGGCCGCCCCATAATAAACTTCCACTGTGGGCGAAAACAGAAAAGAAAAAGGGGGAAAAAAAATTACATTTATATATAAATACACACACCCCGACCAAACACGGATGAGATGAGATGGTGTGCTTACCGCCCGTGAGAAGTGTGTCCATTTGGGGCCTGGGCCACAAAAGGGTGCCCCCCAAGGAGTAGCTTTCCCTTGCGGGCCGCCCCATAATAAACTTCCACTGTGGGCGAAAACAGAAAAGAAAAAGGGGAAAAAAAATTACATTTATATATAAATACACACACCCCGACCAAACACGGATGAGATGAGATGGTGTGCTTACCACCCGTGAGAAGTGTGTCCATTCGGGGCCTGGGCCACAAAAGGGTGCCCCCCAAGGTGTGGCTTTCGCTCGCGGGCCGCCCCATAATAAACTTAAACTGTGGGCGAAAACAGAAAAGAAAAAGGGGAAAAAAAACTACATTTATATATAAATACACACACCCCGACCAAACACGGATGAGATGAGATGAGAGGAGATGGTGTGCTTACCGCCCGTGAGAAGTGTGTCCATTTGGGGCCTGGGCCACAAAAGGGTGCCCCCCAAGGAGTAGCTTTCCCTCGCGGGCCGCCCCATAATAAACTTCCACTGTGGGCGAAAACAGAAAAGAAAAAGGGGGAAAAAAAATTACATTTATATATAAATACACACACCCCGACCAAACACGGATGAGATGAGATGAGATGAGATGGTGTGCTTACCGCCCGTGAGAAGTGTGTCCATTCGGGGCCTGGGCCACAAAAGGGTTCCCCCCAAGGCGTAGCTTTCGCTCGCGGGCCGCCCCATAATAAACTTCCACTGTGGGCGAAAACAGAAAAGAAAAAGGGGAAAAAAAAAAAATTACATTTATATATAAATACACACACCCCGACCAAACACGGATGAGATGAGATGGTGTGCTTACCGCCCGTGAGAAGTGTGTCCATTCGGGGCCTGGGCCACAAAAGGGTGCCCCCCAAGGAGTAGCTTTCCCTCGCGGGCCGCCCCATAATAAACTTCCACTGTGGGCGAAAACAGAAAAGAAAAAGGGGAAAAAAAATTACATTTATATATAAATACACACACCCCGACCAAACACGGATGAGATGAGATGGTGTGCTTACCGCCCGTGAGAAGTGTGTCCATTCGGGGCCTGGGCCACAAAAGGGTTCCCCCCAAGGCGTAGCTTTCGCTCGCGGGCCGCCCCATAATAAACTTCCACTGAAAACAGAAAAGAAAAAGGGGAAAAAAAATAAACATTACATTTATATATAAATACACACACCCCGACCAAACACGGATGAGAGGAGATGAGAGATGGTGTGCTTACCGCCCGTGAGAAGTGTGTCCATTCGGGGCCTTGGCCACAAAAGGGTTCCCCCCAAGGCGTAGCTTTCGCTCGCGGGCCGCCCCATAATAAACTTCCACTGTGGGCGAAAACAGAAAAGAAAAAGGGGGAAAAAAAATTACATTTATATATAAATACACACACCCCGACCAAACACGGATGAGATGAGATGGTGTGCTTACCGCCCGGGAGAAGTGTATCCATTCGGGGCCTGGGCCACAAAAGGGTGCCCCCCAAGGAGTAGCTTTCCCTTCGGGCCGCCCCATAATAAACTTCCACTGTGGGCGAAAACAGAAAAGAAAAAAGGGGAAAAAAAAATTACATTTATATATAAATACACACAGCCCGACCAAACACGGATGAGATGAGATGAGATAAGATGGTGTGCTTACCGCCCGTAAGAAGTGTGTCCATTCGGGGCCTGGGCCACAAAAGGGTGCCCCCCAAGGCGTAGCTTTCGCTCGCGGGCCGCCCCATAATAAACTTCCACTGTGGGCGAAAACAGAAAAGAAAAAGGGGGAAAAAAAAAATTACATTTATATATATACACACACACCCCGACCAAACACGGATGAGAGGAGATGAGATGAGAGATGGTGTGCTTACCGCCCGTGAGAAGTGTGTCCATTTGGGGCCTGGGCCACAAAAGGGTGCCCCCCAAGGAGTAGCTTTCCCTCACGGGCCGCCCCATAATAAACTTCCACTGTGGGCGAAAACAGAAAAGAAAAAGGGGAAAAAAAATTACATTTATATATAAATACACACACCCCGACCAAACACGGATGAGATGAGATGGTGTGCTTACCGCCCGTGAGAAGTGTGTCCATTCGGGGCCTGGGCCACAAAAGTTTTCCCCCCCAAGGCGTAGCTTTCGCTCGCGGGCCGCCCCATAATAAACTTCCACTGTGGGCGAAAACAGAAAAGAAAAAGGGGAAAAAAAAAATTACATTTATATATAAATACACACACCCCGACCAAACACGGATGAGATGAGATGGTGTGCTTACCGCCCATGAGAAGTGTGTCCATTTGGGGCCTGGGCCACAAAAGGGTGCCCCCCAAGGAGTAGCTTTCCCTCACGGGCCGCCCCATAATAAACTTCCACTGTGGGCGAAAACAGAAAAGAAAAAGGGGAAAAAAAATTACATTTATATATAAATACACACACCCCGACCAAACACGGATGAGATGAGATGGTGTGCTTACCGCCCGTGAGAAGTGTGTCCATTTGGGGCCTGGGCCACAAAAGTTTTCCCCCCCAAGGCGTAGCTTTCGCTCGCGGGCCGCCCCATAATAAACTTCCACTGTGGGCGAAAACAGAAAAGAAAAAGGGGAAAAAAAAAATTACATTTATATATAAATACACACACCCCGACCAAACACGGATGAGATGAGATGGTGTGCTTACCGCCCATGAGAAGTGTGTCCATTTGGGGCCTGGGCCACAAAAGGGTGCCCCCCAAGGAGTAGCTTTCCCTCACGGGCCGCCCCATAATAAACTTCCACTGTGGGCGAAAACAGAAAAGAAAAAAGGGGAAAAAAAATTACATTTATATATAAATACACACACCCCGACCAAACACGGATGAGATGAGATGGTGTGCTTACCGCCCGTGAGAAGTGTGTCCATTCGGGGCCTGAGCCACAAAAGGGTTCCCCCCAAGGCGTAGCTTTCGCTCGCGGGCCGCCCCATAATAAACTTCCACTGTGGGCGAAAACAGAAAAGAAAAAGGGGGAAAAAAAATTACATTTATATATAAATACACACAGCCCGACCAAACACGGATGAGATGAGATGGTGTGCTTACCGCCCGTGAGAAGTGTGTCCATTCGGGGCCTGGGCCACAAAAGGGTGCCCCCCAAGGCGTAGCTTTCGCTCGCGGGCTGCCCCATAATAAACTTCCACTGAAAACAGAAAAGAAAAAGGGGAAAAAAATAAACATTACATTTATATATAAATACACACACCCCGACCAAACACGGATGAGAGGAGATGAGATGAGAGATGGTGTGCTTACCGCCCGTGAGAAGTGTGTCCATTCGGGGCCTTGGCCACAAAAGGGTGCCCCCCAAGGCGTAGCTTTCGCTCGCGGGCCGCCCCATAATAAACTTCCACTGTGGGCGAAAACAGAAAAGAAAAAGGGGGAAAAAAAAATTACATTTATATATAAATACACACACCCCGACCAAACACGGATGAGATGAGATGGTGTGCTTACCGCCCGTGAGAAGTGTGTCCATTCGGGGCCTGGGCCACAAAAGTGTTCCCCCCAAGGCGTAGCTTTCGCTCTCGGGCCGCCCCATAATAAACTTCCACTGTGGGCGAAAACAGAAAAGAAAAAAGGGGAAAAAAAAAATACATTTATATATAAATACACACCCCGACCAAACACGGATGAGATGAGATGGTGTGCTTACCGCCCGTGAGAAGTGTGTCCATTTGGGGCCTGGGCCACAAAAGGGTGCCCCCCAAGGAGTAGCTTTCCCTCGCGGGCCGCCCCATAATAAACTTCCACTGTGGGCGAAAACAGAAAAGAAAAAGGGGAAAAAAAATTACATTTATATATAAATACACACACCCCGACCAAACACGGATGAGATGAGATGGTGTGCTTACCGCCCGTGAGAAGTGTGTCCATTCGGGGCCTGGGCCACAAAAGGGTGCCCCCCAAGGAGTAGCTTTCCCTTCGGGCCGCCCCATAATAAACTTAAACTGTGGGCGAAAACAGAAAAGAAAAAAGGGGAAAAAAAAAAATTACATTTATATATAAATACACACACCCCGACCAAACACGGATGAGATGAGATGAGATAAGATGGTGTGCTTACCGCCCGTGAGAAGTGTGTCCATTCGGGGCTTTGGCCACAAAAGGGTGCCCCCCAAGGCGTAGCTTTCGCTCGCGGGCCGCCCCATAATAAACTTCCACTGAAAACAGAAAAGAAAAAGGGAAAAAAAAATAAACATTACATTTATATATAAATACACACACCCCGACCAAACACGGATGAGATGAGATGGTGTGCTTACCGCCCGTGAGAATTGTGTCCATTCGGGGCCTGGGCCACAAAAGGGTTCCCCTCAAGGCGTAGCTTTCGCTCGCGGGCCGCCCCATAATAAACTTCCACTGTGGGCGAAAACAGAAAAGAAAAAGGGGGAAAAAAAATTACATTTATATATATATAAATACACACACCCCAACCAAACATGGATGAGATGAGATGGTGTGCTTACCGCCCGTGAGAAGTGTGTCCATTCGGGGCCTGGGCCACAAAAGGGTTCCCCCCAAGGCGTAGCTTTCGCTCGCGGGCCGCCCCATAATAAACTTCCACTAAAAACAGAAAAGAAAAAGGGGAAAAAAAATTACATTTATATATAAATACACACAGCCCGACCAAACACGGATGAGATGAGATGGTGTGCTTACCGCCCGTGAGAAGTGTGTCCATTTGGGGCCTGGGCCACAAAAGGGTGCCCCCCAAGGAGTAGCTTTCCCTTGCGGGCCGCCCCATAATAAACTTCCACTGTGGGCGAAAACAGAAAAGAAAAAGGGGAAAAAAAACTACATTTATATATAAATACACACACCCCGACCAAACACGGATGAGATGAGATGAGAGGAGATGGTGTGCTTACCGCCCATGAGAAGTGTGTCCATTTGGGGCCTGGGCCACAAAAGGGTGCCCCCCCAAGAATAAGATTTCGCTCTCGGGCCGCCCCATAATAAAAACTTCCACTGTGGGCGAAAACAGAAAAAAAAAAGGGGAAAAAAAATTACATTTATATATAAATAAACACACCCCGACCAAACACGGATGAGATGAGATGGTGTGCTTACCGCCCGTGAGAAGTGTGTCCATTCGGGGCCTGGGCCACAAAAGGGTGCCCCCCAAGGAGTAGCTTTCCCTCACGGGCCACCCCATAATAAACTTCCACTGTGGGCGAAAACAGAAAAGAAAAAGGGGAAAAAAAAATTACATTTATATATAAATACACACACCCCGACCAAACACGGATGAGGTGAGATGAGATGGTGTGCTTACCGCCCGTGAGAAGTGTGTCCATTCGGGGCCTTGGCCACAAAAGGGTGCCCCCCAAGGCGTAGCTTTCGCTCGCGGGCCACCCCATAATAAACTTCCACTGTGGGCGAACACAGAAAAGAAAAAGGGGGAAAAAAAATTACATTTATATATAAATACACACAGCCCGACCAAACACGGATGAGATGAGATGGTGTGCTTACCGCCCGTGAGAAGTGTGTCCATTCGGGGCCTGGGCCACAAAATGGTGCCCCCCAAGGAGTAGCTTTCCCTCACAGGCCGCCCCATAATAAACTTCCACTGTGAGCGAAAACAGAAAAGAAAAAGGGGGAAAAAAAAATTACATTTATATATAAATACACACACCCCGACCAAACACGGATGAGATGAGATGGTGTGCTTACCGCCCGTGAGAAGTGTGTCCATTTGGGGCCTGGGCCACAAAAGGGTGCCCCCCAAGGAGTAGCTTTCCCTCGCGGGCCGCCCCATAATAAACTTCCACTGTGGGCGAAAACAGAAAAGAAAAAGGGGGAAAAAAAATTACATTTATATATAAATACACACACCCCGACCAAACACGGATGAGATGAGATGAGATGGTGTGCTTACCGCCCGTGAGAAGTGTGTCCATTCGGGGCCTGGGCAACAAAAGGGTTCCCCCCAAGGCGTAGCTTTCGCTCGCGGGCCGCCCCATAATAAACTTCCACTGTGGGCGAAAACAGAAAAGAAAAAGGGGAAAAAAAAAAAATTACATTTATATATAAATACACACACCCCGACCAAACAAGGATGAGATGAGATGGTGTGCTTACCGCCCGTGAGAAGTGTGTCCATTCGGGGCCTGGGCCACAAAAGGGTGCCCCCCAAGGAGTAGCTTTCCCTCGCGGGCCGCCCCATAATAAACTTCCACTGTGGGCGAAAACAGAAAAGAAAAAGGGGAAAAAAAATTACATTTATATATAAATACACACACCCCGACCAAACACGGATGAGATGAGATGGTGTGCTTACCGCCCGTGAGAAGTGTGTCCATTCGGGGCCTGGGCCACAAAAGGGTTCCCCCCCAAGGCGTAGCTTTCGCTCGCGGGCCGCCCCATAATAAACTTCCACTGAAAACAGAAAAGAAAAAGGGGAAAAAAAATAAACATTACATTTATATATAAATACACACACCCCGACCAAACACGGATGAGAGGAGATGAGATGAGAGATGGTGTGCTTACCGCCCGTGAGAAGTGTGTCCATTCGGGGCCTTGGCCACAAAAGGGTGCCCCCCAAGGCGTAGCTTTCGCTCGCGGGCTGCCCCAAAATAAACTTCCACTGTGGGCGAAAACAGAAAAGAAAAAAGGGGAAAAACAAAATTACATTTATATATAAATACACACATCCCGACCAAACACGGATGAGATGAGATGGTGTGCTTACCGCCCATGAGAAGTGTGTCCATTTGGGGCCTGGGCCACAAAAGGGTGCCCCCCAAGGAGTAGCTTTCCCTCGCGGGCCGCCCCATAATAAACTTCCACTGTGGGCGAAAACAGAAAAGAAAAAGGGGAAAAAAAATTACATTTATATATAAATACACACACCCCGACCAAACACGGATGAGATGAGATGGTGTGCTTACCGCCCGTGAGAAGTGTGTCCATTCGGGGCCTGGGCCACAAAAGGGTGCCCCCCAAGGCGTAGCTTTCGCTCGCGGGCCGCCCCATAATAAACTTCCACTGTGGGCGAAAACAGAAAAGAAAAAGGGGGAAAAAAAATTTACATTTATATATAAATACACACACCCCGACCAAACACGGATGAGAGGAGATGAGATGAGAGATGGTGTGCTTACCGCCCGTGAGAAGTGTGTCCATTTGGGGCCTTGGCCACAAAAGGGTGCCCCCCAAGGCGTAGCTTTCGCTCGCGGGCCGCCCCATAATAAACTTCCACTGTGGGCGAAAACAGAAAAGAAAAAAGGGGAAAAACAAAATTACATTTATATATAAATACACACACCCCGACCAAACACGGATGAGATGAGATGGTGTGCTTACCGCCCGTGAGAAGTGTGTCCATTCGGGGCCTGAGCCACAAAAGGGTTCCCCCCAAGGCGTAGCTTTCGCTCGCGGGCCGCCCCACAATAAACTTCCACTGTGGGCGAAAACAGAAAAGAAAAAGGGGGAAAAAAAATTACATATATATATATATATATATATATATATATATATATATATATAAATACACACACCCCGACCAAACACGGATGAGATGAGATGGTGTGCTTACCGCCCGTGAGAAGTGTGTCCATTCGGGGCCTGGGCCTCAAAAGGGTGCCCCCCAAGGCGTAGCTTTCGCTCGCGGGCCGCCCCATAATAAACTTCCACTGTGGGCGAAAACAGAAAAGAAAAAGGGGGAAAAAAAAATTACATTTATATATAAATACACACACCCCGACCAAACACGGATGAGATGAGATGGTGTGCTTACCGCCCGTGAGAAGTGTGTCCCTTCGGGGCCTGGGCCACAAAAGGGTGCCCCCCAAGGAGTAGCTTTCCCTTCGGGCCGCCCCATAATAAACTTCCACTGTGGGCGAAAACAGAAAAGAAAAAAGGGGAAAAAAAAATTACATTTATATATAAATACACACAGCCCGACCAAACACGGATGAGATGAGATGAGATGGTGTGCTTACCGCCCGTGAGAAGTGTGTCCATTCGGGGCCTGGGCCACAAAAGGGTGCCCCCCAAGGCGTAGCTTTCGCTCGCGGGCCGCCCCATAATAAACTTCCACTGTGGGCGAAAACAGAAAAGAAAAAGGGGGAAAAAAAAATTACATTTATATATATACACACACCCCGACCAAACACGGATGAGAGGAGATGAGATGAGAGATGGTGTGCTTACCGCCCGTGAGAAGTGTGTCCATTCGGGGCCTTGGCCACAAAAGTGTGCCCCCCAAGGCGTAGCTTTCGCTCGCGGGCCGCCCCATAATAAACTTCCACTGTGGGCGAAAACAGAAAAGAAAAAGGGGGAAAAAAAAAAATTACATTTATATATAAATACACACACCCCGACCAAACACGGATGAGATGAGATGGTGTGCTTACCGCCCGTGAGAAGTGTGTCCATTTGGGGCCTGGGCCACAAAAGGTTGCCCCCCAAGGAGTAGCTTTCCCTCACGGGCCGCCCCATAATAAACTTCCACTGTGGGCGAAAACAGAAAAGAAAAAGGGGAAAAAAAATTACATTTATATATAAATACACACACCCCGACCAAACACGGATGAGATGAGATGGTGTGCTTACCGCCCGTGAGAAGTGTGTCCATTCTTGGCCTGGGCCACAAAAGGGTGCCCCCCAAGGAGTAGCTTTCCCTTCGGGCCGCCCCATAATAAACTTCCACTGTGGGCGAAAACAGAAAAGAAAAAGGGGAAAAAACAATTACATTTATATATAAATACACACACCCCGACCAAACACGGATGAGATGAGATGGTGTGCTTACCGCCCGTGAGAAGTGTGTCCATTCGGGGCCTGGGCCACAAAAGGGTTCCCCCCAAGGCGTAGCTTTCGCTCGCGGGCCGCCCCATAATAAACTTCCACTGTGGGCGAAAACAGAAAAGAAAAAAGGGGAAAAACAAAATTACATTTATATATAAATACACACACCCCGACCAAACACGGATGAGATGAGATGGTGTGCTTACCGCCCATGAGAAGTGTGTCCATTTGGGGCCTGGGCCACAAAAGGGTGCCCCCCAAGGAGTAGCTTTCCCTCGCGGGCCGCCCCATAATAAACTTCCACTGTGGGCGAAAACAGAAAAGAAAAAGGGGAAAAAAAATTACATTTATATATAAATACACACACCCCGACCAAACACGGATGAGATGAGATGGTGTGCTTACCGCCCGTGAGAAGTGTGTCCATTCGGGGCCTGAGCCACAAAAGGGTTCCCCCCAAGGCGTAGCTTTCGCTCGCGGGCCGCCCCATAATAAACTTCCACTGTGGGCGAAAACAGAAAAGAAAAAAGGGGAAAAAAAAATTACATTTATATATAAATACACACAGCCCGACCAAACACGGATGAGATGAGATGAGATGGTGTGCTTACCGCCCGTGAGAAGTGTGTCCATTCGGGGCCTGGGCCACAAAAGGGTTCCCCCCAAGGCGTAGCTTTCGCTCGCCGGCCGCCCCATAATAAACTTCCACTGAAAACAGAAAAGAAAAAGGGGAAAAAAAATAAACATTACATTTATATATAAATACACACACCCCGACCAAACACGGATGAGAGGAGATGAGATGAGAGATGGTGTGCTTACCGCCCGTGAGAAGTGTGTCCATTCGGGGCCTTGGCCACAAAAGGGTGCCCCCCAAGGAGTAGCTTTCCCTCGCGGGCCGCCCCATAATAAACTTCCACTGTGGGCGAAAACAGAAAAGAAAAAGGGGGAAAAAAAATTACATTTATATATAAATACACACACCCCGACCAAACACGGATGAGATGAGATGGTGTGCTTACCGCCCGTGAGAAGTGTGTCCATTTGGGGCCTGGGCCACAAAAGGGTGCCCCCCAAGGAGTAGCTTTCCCTCACGGGCCGCCCCATAATAAACTTCCACTGTGGGCGAAAACAGAAAAGAAAAAGGGGAAAAAAAAATTACATTTATATATAAATACACACACCCCGACCAAACACGGATGAGATGAGATGGTGTGCTTACCGCCCGTGAGAAGTGTGTCCATTCGGGGCCTGGGCCACAAAAGTGTTCCCCCCAAGGCGTAGCTTTCGCTCTCGGGCCGCCCCATAATAAACTTCCACTGTGGGCGAAAACAGAAAAGAAAAAAGGGGAAAAAAAAAATTACATTTATATATAAATACACAACCCGAACAAACACGGATGAGATGAGATGGTGTGCTTACCGCCCGTGAGAAGTGTGTCCATTTGGGGCCTGGGCCACAAAAGGGTGCCCCCCAAGGAGTAGCTTTCCCTCGCGGGCCGCCCCATAATAAACTTCCACTGTGGGCGAAAACAGAAAAGAAAAAGGGGAAAAAAAATTACATTTATATATAAATACACACACCCCGACCAAACACGGATGAGATGAGATGGTGTGCTTACCGCCCGTGAGAAGTGTGTCCATTCGGGGCCTGGGCCACAAAAGGGTGCCCCCCAAGGCGTAGCTTTCGCTCGCGGGCCGCCCCATAATAAACTTCCACTGTGGGCGAAAACAGAAAAGAAAAAGGGGGAAAAAAAATTTACATTTATATATAAATACACACACCCCGACCAAACACGGATGAGAGGAGATGAGATGAGAGATGGTGTGCTTACCGCCCGTGAGAAGTGTGTCCATTTGGGGCCTTGGCCACAAAAGGGTGCCCCCCAAGGCGTAGCTTTCGCTCGCGGGCCGCCCCATAATAAACTTCCACTGTGGGCGAAAACAGAAAAGAAAAAAGGGGAAAAACAAAATTACATTTATATATAAATACACACACCCCGACCAAACACGGATGAGATGAGATGGTGTGCTTACCGCCCGTGAGAAGTGTGTCCATTCGGGGCCTGGGCCTCAAAAGGGTGCCCCCCAAGGCGTAGCTTTCGCTCGCGGGCCGCCCCATAATAAACTTCCACTGTGGGCGAAAACAGAAAAGAAAAAGGGGGAAAAAAAAATTACATTTATATATAAATACACACACCCCGACCAAACACGGATGAGATGAGATGGTGTGCTTACCGCCCGTGAGAAGTGTGTCCCTTCGGGGCCTGGGCCACAAAAGGGTGCCCCCCAAGGAGTAGCTTTCCCTTCGGGCCGCCCCATAATAAACTTCCACTGTGGGCGAAAACAGAAAAGAAAAAAAGGGGAAAAAAAAATTACATTTATATATAAATACACACAGCCCGACCAAACACGGATGAGATGAGATGAGATGGTGTGCTTACCGCCCGTGAGAAGTGTGTCCATTCGGGGCCTGGGCCACAAAAGGGTGCCCCCCAAGGCGTAGCTTTCGCTCGCGGGCCGCCCCATAATAAACTTCCACTGTGGGCGAAAACAGAAAAGAAAAAGGGGGAAAAAAAAATTACATTTATATATATATACACACACCCCGACCAAACACGGATGAGAGGAGATGAGATGAGAGATGGTGTGCTTACCGCCCGTGAGAAGTGTGTCCATTCGGGGCCTTGGCCACAAAAGTGTGCCCCCCAAGGCGTAGCTTTCGCTCGCGGGCCGCCCCATAATAAACTTCCACTGTGGGCGAAAACAGAAAAGAAAAAGGGGGAAAAAAAAAAATTACATTTATATATAAATACACACACCCCGACCAAACACGGATGAGATGAGATGGTGTGCTTACCGCCCGTGAGAAGTGTGTCCATTTGGGGCCTGGGCCACAAAAGGGTGCCCCCAAAGGAGTAGCTTTCCCTCACGGGCCGCCCCATAATAAACTTCCACTGTGGGCGAAAACAGAAAAGAAAAAAGGGGAAAAAAAAAAATTACATTTATATATAAATACACACCCCGACCAAACACGGATGAGATGAGATGGTGTGCTTACCGCCCGTGAGAAGTGTGTCCATTTGGGGCCTGGGCCACAAAAGGTTGCCCCCCAAGGAGTAGCTTTCCCTCACGGGCCGCCCCATAATAAACTTCCACTGTGGGCGAAAACAGAAAAGAAAAAGGGGAAAAAAAATTACATTTATATATAAATACACAGACCCCGACCAAACACGGATGAGATGAGATGGTGTGCTTACCGCCCGTGAGAAGTGTGTCCATTCTTGGCCTGGGCCACAAAAGGGTGCCCCCCAAGGAGTAGCTTTCCCTTCGGGCCGCCCCATAATAAACTTCCACTGTGGGCGAAAACAGAAAAGAAAAAGGGGAAAAAACAATTACATTTATATATAAATACACACACCCCGACCAAACACGGATGAGATGAGATGGTGTGCTTACCGCCCGTGAGAAGTGTGTCCATTCGGGGCCTGGGCCACAAAAGGGTTCCCCCCAAGGCGTAGCTTTCGCTCGCGGGCCGCCCCATAATAAACTTCCACTGTGGGCGAAAACAGAAAAGAAAAAAGGGGAAAAACAAAATTACATTTATATATAAATACACACACCCCGACCAAACACGGATGAGATGAGATGGTGTGCTTACCGCCCATGAGAAGTGTGTCCATTTGGGGCCTGCGCCACAAAAGGGTGCCCCCCAAGGAGTAGCTTTCCCTCGCGGGCCGCCCCATAATAAACTTCCACTGTGGGCGAAAACAGAAAAGAAAAAGGGGAAAAAAAATTACATTTATATATAAATACACACACCCCGACCAAACACGGATGAGATGAGATGGTGTGCTTACCGCCCGTGAGAAGTGTGTCCATTCGGGGCCTGAGCCACAAAAGGGTTCCCCCCAAGGCGTAGCTTTCGCTCGCGGGCCGCCCCATAATAAACTTCCACTGTGGGCGAAAACAGAAAAGAAAAAAGGGGAAAAAAAATTACATTTATATATAAATACACACAGCCCGACCAAACACGGATGAGATGAGATGAGATGGTGTGCTTACCGCCCGTGAGAAGTGTGTCCATTCGGGGCCTGGGCCACAAAAGGGTTCCCCCCAAGGCGTAGCTTTCGCTCGCCGGCCGCCCCATAATAAACTTCCACTGAAAACAGAAAAGAAAAAGGGGAAAAAAAATAAACATTACATTTATATATAAATACACACACCCCGACCAAACACGGATGAGAGGAGATGAGATGAGAGATGGTGTGCTTACCGCCCGTGAGAAGTGTGTCCATTCGGGGCCTTGGCCACAAAAGGGTGCCCCCCAAGGCGTAGCTTTCACTCGCGGGCCGCCCCATAATAAACTTCCACTGTGGGCGAAAACAGAAAAGAAAAAGGGGGAAAAAAAATTACATTTATATATAAATACACACACCCCGACCAAACACGGATGAGATGAGATGGTGTGCTTACCGCCCGTGAGAAGTGTGTCCATTTGGGGCCTGGGCCACAAAAGGGTGCCCCCCAAGGAGTAGCTTTCCCTCACGGGCCGCCCCATAATAAACTTCCACTGTGGGCGAAAACAGAAAAGAAAAAGAAAAAAGGGGGAAAAAAAATTACATTTATATATAAATACACACACCCCGACCAAACACGGATGAGATGAGATGGTGTGCTTACCGCCCGTGAGAAGTGTGTCCATTCGGGGCCTGGGCCACAAAAGGGTGCCCCCCAAGGAGTAGCTTTCCCTCACGGGCCGCCCCATAATAAACTTCCACTGTGGGCGAAAACAGAAAAGAAAAAAGGGGAAAAAAAATTACATTTATATATAAATACACACACCCCGACCAAACACGGATGAGATGAGATGGTGTGCTTACCGCCCGTGAGAAGTGTGTCCATTCGGGGCCTGGGCCACAAAAGGGTTCCCCCCAAGGCGTAGCTTTCGCTCTCGGGCCGCCCCATAATAAAACTTCCACTGTGGGCGAAAACAGAAAAGAAAAAAGGGGGAAAAAAAAAATTACATTTATATATAAATACACACCCCGACCAAACACGGATGAGATGAGATGGTGTGCTTACCGCCCGTGAGAAGTGTGTCCATTTGGGGCCTGGGCCACAAAAGGGTGCCCCCCAAGGAGTAGCTTTCCCTCGCGGGCCGCCCCATAATAAACTTCCACTGTGGGCGAAAACAGAAAAGAAAAAAGGGGAAAAAAAAAAATTACATTTATATATAAATACACACCCCGACCAAACACGGATGAGATGAGATGGTGTGCTTACCGCCCGTGAGAAGTGTGTCCATTCGGGGCCTGGGCCACAAAAGGGTTCCCCTCAAGGCATAGCTTTCGCTCGCGGGCCGCCCCATAATAAACTTCCACTGTGGGCGAAAACAGAAAAGAAAAAGGGGGAAAAAAAATTACATTTATATATAAATACACACACCCCAACCAAACATGGATGAGATGAGATGGTGTGCTTACCGCCCGTGAGAAGTGTGTCCATTTGGGGCCTGGGCCACAATAGGGTGCCCCCCAAGGAGTAGCTTTCCCTCACGGGCCGCCCCATAATAAACTTCCACTGTGGGCGAAAACAGAAAAGAAAAAGGGGAAAAAAAATTACATTTATATATAAATACACACACCCCGACCAAACACGGATGAGATGAGATGGTGTGCTTACCGCCCGTGAGAAGTGTGTCCATTCGGGGCCTGGGCCACAAAAGGGTTCCCCCTAAGGCGTAGCTTTCGCTCGCGGGCCGCCCCATAATAAACTTCCACTGTGGGCGAAAACAGAAAAGAAAAAGGGGGAAAAAAAAATTACATATAAATACACACACCCCAACCAAACATGGGTGAGATGAGATGGTGTGCTTTCCGCCCGTGAGAAGTGTGTCCATTTGGGGCCTGGGCCACAAAAGGGTGCCCCCCAAGGAGTAGCTTTCCCTTCGGGCCGCCCCATAATAAACTTCCACTGTGGGCGAAAACAGAAAAGAAAAAAGGGGAAAACAAAATTACATTTATATATAAATACACACACCCCGACCAAACACGGATGAGATGAGATGGTGTGCTTACCGCCCGTGAGAAGTGTGTCCATTCGGGGCCTGGGCCACAAAAGGGTGCCCCCCAAGGAGTAGCTTTCCCTCGCGGGCCGCCCCATAATAAACTTCCACTGTGGGCGAAAACAGAAAAGAAAAAGGGGGAAAAAAATTACATTTATATATATATATAAATACACACACCCCGACCAAACACGGATGAGATGAGATGGTGTGCTTACCGCCCGTGAGAAGTGTGTCCATTCGGGGCCTGGGCCTCAAAAGGGTGCCCCCCAAGGCGTAGCTTTCGCTCGCGGGCCGCCCCATAATAAACTTCCACTGTGGGCGAAAACAGAAAAGAAAAAGGGGGAAAAAAAATTACATTTATATATAAATACACACACCCCGACCAAACACGGATGAGATGAGATGGTGTGCTTACCGCCCGTGAGAAGTGTGTCCATTCGGGGCCTGGGCCACAAAAGGGTGCCCCCCAAGGAGTAGCTTTCCCTTCGGGCCGCCCCATAATAAACTTCCACTGTGGGCGAAAACAGAAAAGAAAAAAGGGGAAAAAAAAAATTACATTTATATATATATATAAATACACACAGCCCGACCAAACACGGATGAGAGGAGATGAGATGAGAGATGGTGTGCTTACCGCCCGTGAGAAGTGTGTCCATTCGGGGCCTGGGCCACAAAAGGGTGCCCCCCAAGGCGTAGCTTTCGCTCGCGGGCCGCCCCATAATAAACTTCCACTGAAAACAGAAAAGAAAAAGGGGAAAAAAAATAAACATTACATTTATATATAAATACACACACCCCGACCAAACACGGATGAGAGGAGATGAGATGAGAGATGGTGTGCTTACCGCCCGTGAGAAGTGTGTCCATTCGGGGCCTGGGCCACAAAAGGGTGCCCCCCAAGGCGTAGCTTTCGCTCGCGGGCCGCCCCATAATAAACTTCCACTGAAAACAGAAAAGAAAAAGGGGAAAAAAAATAAACATTACATTTATATATAAATACACACACCCCGACCAAACACGGATGAGATTAGATGGTGTGCTTACCGCCTGTGAGAAGTGTGTCCATTCGGGGCCTGGGCCACAAAAGGGTGCCCCCCAAGGCGTAGTTTTCGCTCTCGGGCCGCCCCATAATAAACTTCCACTGTGGGCGAAAACAGAAAAGAAAAAAGGGGAAAAAAAAAAAATTACATTTATATATAAATACACACCCCGACCAAACACGGATGAGATGAGATGGTGTGCTTACCGCCCGTGAGAAGTGTGTCCATTTGGGGCCTGGGCCACAAAAGGGTGCCCCCCAAGGAGTAGCTTTCCCTCACGGGCCGCCCCATAATAAACTTCCACTGTGGGCGAAAACAGAAAAGAAAAAGGGGAAAAAAAATTACATTTATATATAAATACACACACCCCGACCAAACACGGATGAGATGAGATGGTGTGCTTACCGCCCGTGAGAAGTGTGTCCATTCGGGGCCTGGGCCACAAAAGGGTTCCCCCTAAGGCGTAGCTTTCGCTCGCGGGCCGCCCCATAATAAACTTCCACTGTGGGCAAAAACAGAAAAGAAAAAGGGGGAAAAAAAAATTACATATAAATACACACACCCCAACCAAACATGGGTGAGATGAGATGGTGTGCTTACCGCCCGTGAGAAGTGTGTCCATTTGGGGCCTGGGCCACAAAAGGTTGCCCCCCAAGGAGTAGCTTTCCCTCACGGGCCGCCCCATAATAAACTTCCACTGTGGGCGAAAACAGAAAAGAAAAAGGGGAAAAAAAATTACATTTATATATAAATACACACACCCCGACCAAACACGGATGAGATGAGATGGTGTGCTTACCGCCCGTGAGAAGTGTGTCCATTCGGGGCCTGGGCCACAAAAGGGTGCCCCCCAAGGAGTAGCTTTCCCTTCGGGCCGCCCCATAATAAACTTCCACTGTGGGCGAAAACAGAAAAGAAAAAAGGGGAAAAAAAAAATTACATTTATATATAAATACACACAGCCCGACCAAACACGGATGAGATGAGATGGTGTGCTTACCGCCCGTGAGAAGTGTGTCCATTCGGGGCCTGGGCCACAAAAGGGTGCCCCCCAAGGCGTAGCTTTCGCTCGCGGGCCGCCCCATAATAAACTTCCACTGAAAACAGAAAAGAAAAAAGGGGAAAAAAAATAAACATTACATTTATATATAAATACACACAGCCCGACCAAACACGGATGAGATGAGATGAGATGGTGTGCTTACCGCCCATGAGAAGTGTGTCCATTCGGGGCCTGGGCCACAAAAGGGTGCCCCCCAAGGCGTAGCTTTCGCTCGTGGGCCGCCCCATAATAAACTTCTACTGTGGGCGAAAACAGAAAAGAAAAAGGGGGAAAAAAAAATTACATTTATATATATATATATATATATATATATATATATATATATATATATATATATATATATATATATATATATATATATATATATATATACACACACACCCCGACCAAACACGGATGAGAGGAGATGAGATGAGAGATGGTGTGCTTACCGCGCGTGAGAAGTGTGTCCATTTGGGGCCTGGGCCACAAAAGGGTGCCCCCCAAGGAGTAGCTTTGCCTCACGGGCCGCCCCATAATAAACTTCCACTGTGGGCGAAAACAGAAAAGAAAAAGGGGGAAAAAAAATTACATATAAATACACACACCCCAACCAAACATGGGTGAGATGAGATGGTGTGCTTACCGCCCGTGAGAAGTGTGTCCATTCGGGGCCTGGGCCACAAAAGGGTGCCCCCCAAGGAGTAGCTTTCCCTCACGGGCCACCCCATAATAAACTTCCACTGTGGGCGAAAACAGAAAAGAAAAAGGGGGAAAAAAAAATTACATTTATATATAAATACACACACCCCAAACAAACACGGATGAGATGAGATGGTGTGCTTACCGCCCGTGAGAAGTGTGTCCATTCGGGGCCTGGGCCACAAAAGTGTTCCCCCCCAAGGCGTAGCTTTCGCTCTCGGGCCGCCCCATAATAAACTTCCACTGTGGGCGAAAACAGAAAAAAAAAAAAGGGGAAAAAAAATTACATTAATATATAAATACACAAACCCCGACCAAGCAAGGATGAGATCGGATGAGATGAGATGGTGTGCTTACCACCCGTGAGAAGTGTGTCCATTCGGGGCCTGGGCCACAAATGGGTGCCCCCCAAGGAGTAGCTTTCCCTCGCGGGCCGCACCATAATAAACTTCCACTGAAAACAGAAAAGAAAAAGGGGAAAAAAAATAAACATTACATTTATATATAAAGACACACACCCCGACCAAACACGGATGAGATGAGATGGTGTGCTTACCGCCCGTGAGAAGTGTGTCCATTTGGGGCCTGGGCCACAAAAGGGTGCCCCCCCCAAGGAGTAGCTTTCCCTCGCGGGCCGCCCCATAATAAACTTCCACTGTGGGCGAAAACAGAAAAGAAAAAGGGGGAAAAAAATTACATTTATATATAAATACACACACCCCGACCAAACACGGATGAGATGAGATGGTGTGCTTACCGCCCGTGAGAAGTGTGTCCATTCGGGGCCTGGGCCACAAATGAGTGCCCCCCAAGGAGTAGCTTTCCCTCGCGGGCCGCACCATAATAAACTTCCACTGAAAACAGAAAAGAAAAAGGGGAAAAAAATTACATTTATATATAAATACACACACCCCGACCAAACACGGATGAGATGAGATGAGAGGAGATGGTGTGCTTACCGCCCGTGAGAAGTGTGTCCATTTGGGGCCTGGGCCACAAAAGGGTGCCCCCCAAGAATAAGATTTCGCTCTCGGGCCGCCCATAATAAACTTCCACTGTGGGCGAAAACAGAAAAGAAAAAGGGGGAAAAAAAATTACATTTATATATAAATACACACACCCCGACCAAACACGGATGAGGTGAGATGAGATGGTGTGCTTACCGCCCGTGAGAAGTGTGTCCATTCGGGGCCTGGGCCACAAAAGGGTGCCCCCCAAGGCGTAGCTTTCGCTCGCGGGCCACCCCATAATAAACTTCCACTGTGGGCGAACACAGAAAAGAAAAAGGGGGAAAAAAAATTACATTTATATATAAATACACACAGCCCGACCAAACACGGATGAGATGAGATGGTGTGCTTACCGCCCGTGAGAAGTGTGTCCATTCGGGGCCTGGGCCACAAAATGGTGCCCCCCAAGGAGTAGCTTTCCCTCACAGGCCGCCCCATAATATACTTCCACTGTGAGCGAAAACAGAAAAAAAAAAGGGGGAAAAAAAAATTACATTTATATATAAATACACACACCCCGACCAAACACGGATGAGATGAGATGGTGTGCTTACCGCCCGTGAGAAGTGTGTCCATTTGGGGCCTGGGCCACAAAAGGGTGCCCCCCAAGGAGTAGCTTTCCCTCGCGGGCCGCCCCATAATAAACTTCCACTGTGGGCGAAAACAGAAAAGAAAAAGGGGGAAAAAAAATTACATTTATATATAAATACACACACCCCGACCAAACACGGATGAGATGAGATGAGATGGTGAGCTTACCGCCCGTGAGAAGTGTGTCCATTCGGGGCCTGGGCCACAAAAGGGTTCCCCCCAAGGCGTAGCTTTCGCTCGCGGGCCGCCCCATAATAAACTTCCACTGTGGGCGGAAACAGAAAAGAAAAAGGGGAAAAAAAAAAATTACATTTATATATAAATACACACACCCCGACCAAACAAGGATGAGATGAGATGGTGTGCTTACCGCCCGTGAGAAGTGTGTCCATTCGGGGCCTGGGCCACAAAAGGGTGCCCCCCAAGGCGTAGCTTTCGCTCGTGGGCCGCCCCATAATAAACTTCCACTGTGGGCGAAAACAGAAAAGAAAAAGGGGGAAAAAAAAATTACATTTATATATAAATACACACACCCCGACCAAACACGGATGAGATGAGATGAGATGGTGAGCTTACCGCCCGTGAGAAGTGTGTCCATTCGGGGCCTGGGCCACAAAAGGGTTCCCCCCAAGGCGTAGCTTTCGCTCGCGGGCCGCCCCATAATAAACTTCCACTGTGGGCGGAAACAGAAAAGAAAAAGGGGAAAAAAAAAAATTACATTTATATATAAATACACACACCCCGACCAAACAAGGATGAGATGAGATGGTGTGCTTACCGCCCGTGAGAAGTGTGTCCATTCGGGGCCTGGGCCTCAAAAGGGTGCCCCCCAATCGTAGCTTTCGCTCGCGGGCCGCCCCATAATAAACTTCCACTGTGGGCGAAAACAGAAAAGAAAAAGGGGGAAAGAAAATTACATTTATATATAAATAGACACAGCCCGACCAAACACGGATGAGATGAGATGAGATGGTGTGCTTACCGCCCGTGAGAAGTGTGTCCATTCGGGGCCTGGGCCACAAAAGGGTGCCCCCCAAGGAGTAGCTTTCCCTTCGGGCCGCCCCATAATAAACTTCCACTGTGGGCGAAAACAGAAAAGAAAAAAGGGGAAAAAAAAATTACATTTATATATAAATACACACAGCCCGACCAAACACGGATGAGATGAGATGAGATGGTGTGCTTACCGCCCGTGAGAAGTGTGTCCATTCGGGGCCTGGGCCACAAAAGGGTGCCCCCCAAGGCGTAGCTTTCGCTCGTGGGCCGCCCCATAATAAACTTCCACTGTGGGCGAAAACAGAAAAGAAAAAGGGGGAAAAAAAATTACATTTATATATAAATACACACACCCCGACCAAACACGGATGAGAGGAGATGAGATGAGAGATGGTGTGCTTACCGCCCGTGAGAAGTGTGTCCATTCGGGGCCTTGGCCACAAAAGGGTGCCCCCAAGGAGTAGCTTTCCCTCACGGGCCGCCCCATAATAAACTTCCACTGTGAGCGAAAACAGAAAAGAAAAAGGGGGAAAAAAAAAATTACATTTATATATAAATACACACACCCCGACCAAACAAGGATGAGATGAGATGGTGTGCTTACCGCCCTTGAGAAGTGTGTCCATTCGGGGCCTGGGCCTCAAAAGGGTGCCCCCCAAGGCGTAGCTTTCGCTCGCGGGCCGCCCCATAATAAACTTCCACTGTGGGCGAAAACAGAAAAGAAAAAGGGGGAAAAAAAATTACATTTATATATAAATACACACACCCCGACCAAACACGGATGAGATGAGATGGTGTGCTTACCGCCCGTGAGAAGTGTGTCCATTCGGGGCCTGGGCCACAAAAGTGTTCCCCCCAAGGCGTAGCTTTCGCTCTCGGGCCGCCCCATAATAAACTTCCACTGTGGGCGAAAACAGAAAAGAAAAAAGGGGAAAAAAAAAAAATTACATTTATATATAAATACACACCCCGACCAAACACGGATGAGATGAGATGGTGTGCTTACCGCCCGTGAGAAGTGTGACCATTCGGGGCCTGGGCCACAAAAGGGTTCCCCTCAAGGCATAGCTTTCGCTCGCGGGCCGCCCCATAATAAACTTCCACTGTGGGCGAAAACAGAAAAGAAAAAGGGGGAAAAAAAATTACATATAAATACACACACACCCCAACCAAACATGGGTGAGATGAGATGGTGTGCTTACCGCCCGTGAGAAGTGTGTCCATTTGGGGCCTGGGCCACAAAAGGTTGCCCCCAAGGAGTAGCTTTCCCTCACGGGCCGCCCCATAATAAACTTCCACTGTGGGCGAAAACAGAAAAGAAAAAGGGGAAAAAAAATTACATTTATATATAAATACACACACCCCGACCATACACGGATGAGATGGTGTGCTTACCGCCCGTGAGAAGTGTGTCCATTCGGGGCCTGGGCCACAAAAGGGTGCCCCCCCAAGGAGTAGCTTTCCCTTCGGGCCGCCCCATAATAAACTTCCACTGTGGGCGAAAACAGAAAAGAAAAAAGGGGAAAAGAAAAATTACATTTATATATAAATACACACAGCCCGACCAAACACGGATGAGATGAGATGAGATGGTGTGCTTACCGCCCGTGAGAAGTGTGTCCATTCGGGGCCTGGGCCACAAAAGGGTGCCCCCCAAGGCGTAGCTTTCGCTCGCGGGCCGCCCCATAATAAACTTCCACTGAAAACAGAAAAGAAAAAAGGGGAAAAAAAATAAACATTACATTTATATATAAATACACACAGCCCGACCAAACACGGATGAGATGAGATGAGATAAGATGGTGTGCTTACCGCCCGTGAGAAGTGTGTCCATTCGGGGCCTTGGCCACAAAAGGGTGCCCCCCAAGGCGTAGCTTTCCCTCACGGGCCGCCCCATAATAAACTTCCACTGTGGGCGAAAACAGAAAAGAAAAAGGGGGAAAAAAAATTACATTTATATATAAATACACACACCCCGACCAAACACGGATGAGATGAGATGGTGTGCTTACCGCCCGTGAGAAGTGTGTCCATTCGGGGCCTGGGCCACAAAAGGGTGCCCCCCAAGGAGTAGCTTTCCCTCACGGGCCACCCCATAATAAACTTCCACTGTGGGCGAAAACAGAAAAGAAAAAGGGGAAAAAAAAAATTACATTTATATATAAATACACACACCCCGACCAAACACGGATGAGATGAGATGGTGTGCTTAACGCCCGTGAGAAGTGTGTCCATTCGGGGCCTGGGCCACAAAAGTGTTCCCCCCAAGGCGTAGCTTTCGCTCTCGGGCCGCCCCATAATAAACTTCCACTGTGGGCGAAAACAGAAAAAAAAAAAAGGGGAAAAAAAATTACATTAATATAAAAATACACAAACCCCGACCAAGCAAGGATGAGATCGGATGAGATGAGATGGTGTGCTTACCGCCCGTGAGAAGTGTGTCCATTCGGGGCCTGGGCCACAAAAGGGTGCCCCCCAAGGCGTAGATTTCGCTTGCGGGCCGCCCCATAATAAACTTCCACTGTGGGCGAAAACAGAAAAGAAAAAAGGGGAAAAAAAAAAATTACATTTATATATAAATACACACACCCCGACCAAACACGGATGAGATGAGATGGTGTGCTTACCGCCCGTGAGAAGTGTGTCCATTTGGGGCCTGGGCCACAAAAGGGTGCCCCCCAAGGAGTAGCTTTCCCTCGCGGGCCGCCCCATAATAAACTTCCACTGTGGGCGAAAACAGAAAAGAAAAAGGGGAAAAAAAATTACATTTATATATAAATACACACACCCCGACCAAACACGGATGAGATGAGATAAGATGGTGTGCTTACCGCCCGTGAGAAGTGTGTCCATTCGGGGCTTTGGCCACAAAAGGGTGCCCCCCAAGGCGTAGCTTTCGCTCGCGGGCCGCCCCATAATAAACTTCCACTGAAAACAGAAAAGAAAAAGGGGAAAAAAAATAAACATTACATTTATATATAAATACACACACCCCGACCAAACACGGATGAGAGGAGATGAGATGAGAGATGGTGTGCTTACCGCCCGTGAGAAGTGTGTCCATTCGGGGCCTTGGCCACAAAAGGGTGCCCCCCAAGGCGTAGCTTTCGCTCGCGGGCCGCCCCATAATAAACTTCCACTGAAAACAGAAAAGAAAAAGGGGAAAAAAAATAAACATTACATTTATATATAAATACACACACCCCGACCAAACACGGATGAGAGGAGATGAGATGAGAGATGGTGTGCTTACCGCCCGTGAGAAGTGTGTCCATTCGGGGCCTTGGCCACAAAAGGGTGCCCCCCAAGGCGTAGCTTACGCTCGCGGGCTGCCCCAAAATAAACTTCCACTGTGGGCGAAAACAGAAAAGAAAAAGGGGAAAAAAAATTACATTTATATATAAATACACACACCCCGACCAAACACGGATGAGATGAGATGGTGTGCTTACCGCCCGTGAGAAGTGTGTCCATTCGGGGCCTGGGCCACAAAAGGGTTCCCCCCAAGGCGTAGCTTTCGCTCGCGGGCCGCCCCATAATAAACTTCCACTGTGGGCGAAAACAGAAAAGAAAAAAGGGGAAAAACAAAATTACATTTATATATAAATACACACACCCCGACCAAACACGGATGAGATGAGATGGTGTGCTTACCGCCCATGAGAACTGTGTCCATTTGGGGCCTGGGCCACAAAAGGGTGCCCCCCAAGGAGTAGCTTTCCCTCGCGGGCCGCCCCATAATAAACTTCCACTGTGGGCGAAAACAGAAAAGAAAAAGGGGGAAAAAAAATTACATTTATATATAAATACACACACCCCGACCAAACACGGATGAGATGAGATGGTGTGCTTACCGCCCGTGAGAAGTGTGTCCATTCGGGGCCTGGGCCACAAAAGGGTGCCCCCCAAGGAGTAGCTTTCCCTTCGGGCCGCCCCATAATAAACTTCCACTGTGGGCGAAAACAGAAAAGAAAAAAGGGGAAAAAAAAATTACATATAAATACACACACCCCAACCAAACATGGGTGAGATGAGATGGTGTGCTTACCGCCCGTGAGAAGTGTGTCCATTTGGGGCCTGGGCCACAAAAGGTTGCCCCCCAAGGAGTAGCTTTCCCTCACGGGCCGCCCCATAATAAACTTCCACTGTGGGCGAAAACAGAAAAGAAAAAGGGGAAAAAAAATTACATTTATATATAAATACACACACCCCGACCAAACACGGATGAGATGAGATGGTGTGCTTACCGCCCGTGAGAAGTGTGTCCATTCGGGGCCTGGGCCACAAAAGGGTGCCCCCCAAGGAGTAGCTTTCCCTTCGGGCCGCCCCATAATAAACTTCCACTGTGGGCGAAAACAGAAAAGAAAAAAGGGGGAAAAAAAAATTACATATAAATACACACACCCCAACCAAACATGGGTGAGATGAGATGGTGTGCTTACCGCCCGTGAGAAGTGTGTCCATTTGGGGCCTGGGCCACAAAAGGTTGCCCCCCAAGGAGTAGCTTTCCCTCACGGGCCGCCCCATAATAAACTTCCACTGTGGGCGAAAACAGAAAAGAAAAAGGGGAAAAAAAAATTACATTTATATATAAATACACACACCCCGACCAAACACGGATGAGATGAGATGGTGTGCTTACCGCCCGTGAGAAGTGTGTCCATTCGGGGCCTGGGCCACAAAAGGGTGCCCCCCAAGGAGTAGCTTTCCCTTCGGGCCGCCCCATAATAAACTTCCACTGTGGGCGAAAACAGAAAAGAAAAAAGGGGAAAAAAAAAATTACATTTATATATAAAAACACACAGCCCGACCAAACACGGATGAGATGAGATGAGATGGTGTGCTTACCGCCCGTGAGAAGTGTGTCCATTCGGGGCCTGGGCCACAAAAGGGTGCCCCCCAAGGCGTAGCTTTCGCTCGCGGGCCGCCCCATAATAAACTTCCACTGAAAACAGAAAAGAAAAAGGGGAAAAAAAATAAACATTACATTTATATATAAATATACACACCCCGACCAAACACGGATGAGATGAGATAAGATGGTGTGCTTACCGCCCGTGAGAAGTGTGTCCATTCGGGGCTTTGGCCACAAAAGGGTGCCCCCCAAGGCGTAGCTTTCGCTCGCGGGCCGCCCCATAATAAACTTCCACTGAAAACCGAAAAGAAAAAGGGGAAAAAAAATAAACATTACATTTATATATAAATACACACACCCCGACCAAACACGGATGAGAGGAGATGAGAGATGGTGTGCTTACCGCCCGTGAGAAGTGTGTCCATTCGGGGCTTTGGCCACAAAAGGGTGCCCCCCAAGGCGTAGCTTACGCTCGCGGGCTGCCCCAAAATAAACTTCCACTGTGGGCGAAAACAGAAAAGAAAAAGGGGAAAAAAAATTACATTTATATATAAATACACACACCCCGACCAAACATGGATGAGATGAGATGGTGTGCTTACCGCCCGTGAGAAGTGTGTCCATTCGGGGCCTGGGCCACAAAAGGGTTCCCCCCAAGGCGTAGCTTTCGCTCGCGGGCCGCCCCATAATAAACTTCCACTGTGGGCGAAAACAGAAAAGAAAAAAGGGGAAAAACAAAATTACATTTATATATAAATACACACACCCCGACCAAACACGGATGAGATGAGATGGTGTGCTTACCGCCCGTGAGAAGTGTGTCCATTCGGGGCCTGGGCCACAAAAGGGTGCCCCCCAAGGAGTAGCTTTCCCTCGCGGGCCGCCCCATAATAAACTTCCACTGTGGGCGAAAACAGAAAAGAAAAAGGGGGAAAAAAATTACATTTATATATATATAAATACACACACCCCGACCAAACACGGATGAGATGAGATGGTGTGCTTACCGCCCGTGAGAAGTGTGTCCATTCGGGGCCTGGGCCTCAAAAGGGTGCCCCCCAAGGCGTAGCTTTCGCTCGCGGGCCGCCCCATAATAAACTTCCACTGTGGGCGAAAACAGAAAAGAAAAAGGGGGAAAAAAAATTACATTTATATATAAATACACACACCCCGACCAAACACGGATGAGATGAGATGGTGTGCTTACCGCCCGTGAGAAGTGTGTCCATTCGGGGCCTGGGCCACAAAAGGGTGCCCCCCAAGGAGTAGCTTTCCCTTCGGGCCGCCCCATAATAAACTTCCACTGTGGGCGAAAACAGAAAAGAAAAAAAGGGGAAAAAAAAAATTACATTTATATATATATATAAATACACACAGCCCGACCAAACACGGATGAGAGGAGATGAGATGAGAGATGGTGTGCTTACCGCCCGTGAGAAGTGTGTCCATTCGGGGCCTGGGCCACAAAAGGGTGCCCCCCAAGGCGTAGCTTTCGCTCGCGGGCCGCCCCATAATAAACTTCCACTGAAAACAGAAAAGAAAAAGGGGAAAAAAAATAAACATTACATTTATATATAAATACACACACCCCGACCAAACACGGATGAGAGGAGATGAGATGAGAGATGGTGTGCTTACCGCCCGTGAGAAGTGTGTCCATTCGGGGCCTGGGCCACAAAAGGGTGCCCCCCAAGGCGTAGCTTTCGCTCGCGGGCCGCCCCATAATAAACTTCCACTGAAAACAGAAAAGAAAAAGGGGAAAAAAAATAAACATTACATTTATATATAAATACACACACCCCGACCAAACACGGATGAGATTAGATGGTGTGCTTACCGCCTGTGAGAAGTGTGTCCATTCGGGGCCTGGGCCACAAAAGGGTGCCCCCCAAGGCGTAGCTTTCGCTCTCGGGCCGCCCCATAATAAACTTCCACTGTGGGCGAAAACAGAAAAGAAAAAAGGGGAAAAAAAAAAAATTACATTTATATATAAATACACACCCCGACCAAACACGGATGAGATGAGATGGTGTGCTTACCGCCCGTGAGAAGTGTGTCCATTTGGGGCCTGGGCCACAAAAGGGTGCCCCCCAAGGAGTAGCTTTCCCTCACGGGCCGCCCCATAATAAACTTCCACTGTGGGCGAAAACAGAAAAGAAAAAGGGGAAAAAAAATTACATTTATATATAAATACACACACCCCGACCAAACACGGATGAGATGAGATGGTGTGCTTACCGCCCGTGAGAAGTGTGTCCATTCGGGGCCTGGGCCACAAAAGGGTTCCCCCTAAGGCGTAGCTTTCGCTCGCGGGCCGCCCCATAATAAACTTCCACTGTGGGCAAAAACAGAAAAGAAAAAGGGGGAAAAAAAAATTACATATAAATACACACACCCCAACCAAACATGGGTGAGATGAGATGGTGTGCTTACCGCCCGTGAGAAGTGTGTCCATTTGGGGCCTGGGCCACAAAAGGTTGCCCCCCAAGGAGTAGCTTTCCCTCACGGGCCGCCCCATAATAAACTTCCACTGTGGGCGAAAACAGAAAAGAAAAAGGGGAAAAAAAATTACATTTATATATAAATACACACACCCCGACCAAACACGGATGAGATGAGATGGTGTGCTTACCGCCCGTGAGAAGTGTGTCCATTCGGGGCCTGGGCCACAAAAGGGTGCCCCCCAAGGAGTAGCTTTCCCTTCGGGCCGCCCCATAATAAACTTCCACTGTGGGCGAAAACAGAAAAGAAAAAAGGGGAAAAAAAAAATTACATTTATATATAAATACACACAGCCCGACCAAACACGGATGAGATGAGATGGTGTGCTTACCGCCCGTGAGAAGTGTGTCCATTCGGGGCCTGGGCCACAAAAGGGTGCCCCCCAAGGCGTAGCTTTCGCTCGTGGGCCGCCCCATAATAAACTTCTACTGTGGGCGAAAACAGAAAAGAAAAAGGGGGAAAAAAAAATTACATTTATATATATATATATATATATATATATATATATATATATATACACACCCCGACCAAACACGGATGAGAGGAGATGAGATGAGAGATGGTGTGCTTACCGCCCGTGAGAAGTGTGTCCATTTGGGGCCTGGGCCACAAAAGGTTGCCCCCCAAGGAGTAGCTTTCCCTCACGGGCCGCCCCATAATAAACTTCCACTGTGGGCGAAAACAGAAAAGAAAAAGGGGAAAAAATATTACATTTATATATAAATACACACACCCCGACCAAACACAGATGAGATGAGATGGTGTGCTTACCGCCCGTGAGAAGTGTGTCCATTCGGGGCCTGGGCCACAAAAGGGTGCCCCCCAAGGAGTAGCTTTCCCTTCGGGCCGCCCCATAATAAACTTCCACTGTGGGCGAAAACAGAAAAGAAAAAGGGGGAAAAAAAAATTACATTTATATATATATATATATATATATATATATATACACACACACCCCGACCAAACACGGATGAGAGGAGATGAGATGAGAGATGGTGTGCTTACCGCCCGTGAGAAGTGTGTCCATTCGGGGCCTGGGCCACAAAAGGGTTCCCCTCAAGGTGTAGCTTTCGCTCGCGGGCCGCCCCATAATAAACTTCCACTGTGGGCGAAAACAGAAAAGAAAAAGGGGGAAAAAAAATTACATTTATATATAAATACACACACCCCAATCAAACATGGATGAGATGAGATGGTGTGCTTACCGCCCGTGAGAAGTGTGTCCATTTGGGGCCTGGGCCACAAAAGGGTGCCCCCCTAGAAGTAGCTTTCCCTCACGGGCCGCCCCATAATAAACTTCCACTGTGGGCGAAAACAGAAAAGAAAAAGGGGAAAAAAAATTACATTTATATATAAATACACACACCCCGACCAAACACGGATGAGATGAGATGGTGTGCTTACCGCCCGTGAGAAGTGTGTCCATTCGGGGCCTGGGCCACAAAAGGGTGCCCCCCAAGGAGTAGCTTTCCCTTCGGGCCGCCCCATAATAAACTTCCACTGTGGGCGAAAACAGAAAAGAAAAAAGGGGAAAAAAAAAATTACATTTATATATAAATACACACAGCCCGACCAAACACGGATGAGATGAGATGAGATGGTGTGCTTACCGCCCGTGAGAAGTGTGTCCATTTGGGGCCTGGGCCACAAAAGGGTGCCCCCCCAAGGCGTAGCTTTCGCTCGCGGGCCGCCCCATAATAAACTTCCACTGAAAACAGAAAAGAAAAAGGGGAAAAAAAATAAACATTACATTTATATATAAATACACACACCCCGACCAAACACGGATGAGATGAGATGAGATAAGATGGTGTGCTTACCGCCCGTGAGAAGTGTGTCCATTCGGGGCCTGGGCCACAAAAGGGTGCCCCCCAAGGAGTAGCTTTCCCTCACGGGCCACCCCATAATAAACTTCCACTGTGGGCGAAAACAGAAAAGAAAAAGGGGAAAAAAAAAATTACATTTATATATAAATACACACACCCCAAACAAACACGGATGAGATGGTGTGCTTACCGCCCGTGAGAAGTGTGTCCATTCGGGGCCTGGGCCACAAAAGTGTTCCCCCCCAAGGCGTAGCTTTCGCTCTCGGGCCGCCCCATAATAAACTTCCACTGAAAACAGAAAAGAAAAAGGGGAAAAAAAATAAACATTACATTTATATATAAATACACACACCCCGACCAAACACGGATGAGATGAGATGAGATAAGATGGTGTGCTTACCGCCCGTGAGAAGTGTGTCCATTCGGGGCCTGGGCCACAAATGGGTGCCCCCCAAGGAGTAGCTTTCCCTCGCGGGCCGCACCATAATAAACTTCCACTGAAAACAGAAAAGAAAAAGGGGAAAAAAAATTACATTTATATATAAATACACACACCCCGACCAAACACGGATGAGATGAGATGGTGTGCTTACCGCCCGTGAGAAGTGTGTCCATTCGGGGCCTGGGCCACAAAAGTGTTCCCCCCAAGGCGTAGCTTTCGCTCTCGGGCCGCCCCATAATAAACTTCCACTGTGGGCGAAAACAGAAAAGAAAAAAGGGGAAAAAAAAAAAATTACATTTATATATAAATACACACCCCGACCAAACACAGATGAGATGGTGTGCTTACCGCCCGTGAGAAGTGTGTCCATTTGGGGCCTGGGCCACAAAAGGGTGCCCCCCAAGGAGTAGCTTTCACTCGCGGGCCGCACCATAATAAACTTCCACTGTGGGCGAAAACAGAAAAGAAAAAGGGGAAAAAAAATTACATTTATATATAAATACACACACCCCGACCAAACACGGATGAGATGAGATGGTGTGCTTACCGCCCGTGAGAAGTGTGACCATTCGGGGCCTGGGCCACAAAAGGGTTCCCCTCAAGGCATAGCTTTCGCTCGCGGGCCGCCCCATAATAAACTTCCACTGTGGGCGAAAACAGAAAAGAAAAAGGGGGAAAAAAAATTACATATAAATACACACACACCCCAACCAAACATGGGTGAGATGAGATGGTGTGCTTACCGCCCGTGAGAAGTGTGTCCATTTGGGGCCTGGGCCACAAAAGGTTGCCCCCAAGGAGTAGCTTTCCCTCACGGGCCGCCCCATAATAAACTTCCACTGTGGGCGAAAACAGAAAAGAAAAAGGGGAAAAAAAATTACATTTATATATAAATACACACACCCCGACCATACACGGATGAGATGAGATGGTGTGCTTACCGCCCGTGAGAAGTGTGTCCATTCGGGGCCTGGGCCACAAAAGGGTGCCCCCCCAAGGAGTAGCTTTCCCTTCGGGCCGCCCCATAATAAACTTCCACTGTGGGCGAAAACAGAAAAGAAAAAAGGGGAAAAGAAAAATTACATTTATATATAAATACACACAGCCCGACCAAACACGGATGAGATGAGATGAGATGGTGTGCTTACCGCCCGTGAGAAGTGTGTCCATTCGGGGCCTGGGCCACAAAAGGGTGCCCCCCAAGGCGTAGCTTTCGCTCGCGGGCCGCCCCATAATAAACTTCCACTGAAAACAGAAAAGAAAAAAGGGGAAAAAAAATAAACATTACATTTATATATAAATACACACAGCCCGACCAAACACGGATGAGATGAGATGAGATAAGATGGTGTGCTTACCGCCCGTGAGAAGTGTGTCCATTCGGGGCCTTGGCCACAAAAGGGTGCCCCCCAAGGCGTAGCTTTCGCTCGCGGGCCGCCCCATAATAAACTTCCACTGTGGGCGAAAACAGAAAAGAAAAAGGGGGAAAAAAAATTACATTTATATATAAATACACACACCCCGACCAAACACGGATGAGATGAGATGGTGTGCTTACCGCCCGTGAGAAGTGTGTCCATTCGGGGCCTGGGCCACAAAAGGGTGCCCCCCAAGGAGTAGCTTTCCCTCACGGGCCACCCCATAATAAACTTCCACTGTGGGCGAAAACAGAAAAGAAAAAGGGGAAAAAAAAAATTACATTTATATATAAATACACACACCCCGACCAAACACGGATGAGATGAGATGGTGTGCTTAACGCCCGTGAGAAGTGTGTCCATTCGGGGCCTGGGCCACAAAAGTGTTCCCCCCAAGGCGTAGCTTTCGCTCTCGGGCCGCCCCATAATAAACTTCCACTGTGGGCGAAAACAGAAAAGAAAAAGGGGGAAAAAAAATTACATTTATATATAAATACACACACCCCGACCAAACAAGGATGAGATGAGATGAGATGGTGTGCTTACCGCCCGTGAGAAGTGTGTCCATTCGGGGCCTGGGCCTCAAAAGGGTGCCCCCCAAGGCGTAGCTTTCGCTCGCGGGCCGCCCCATAATAAACTTCCACTGTGGGCGAAAACAGAAAAGAAAAAGGGGAAAAAAAATTACATTTATATATAAATACACACACCCCGACCAAACAAGGATGAGATGAGATGAGATGGTGTGCTTACCGCCCGTGAGAAGTGTGTCCATTCGGGGCCTGGGCCTCAAAAGGGTGCCCCCCAAGGCGTAGCTTTCGCTCGCGGGCCGCCCCATAATAAACTTCCACTGTGGGCGAAAACAGAAAAGAAAAAGGGGGAAAAAAAATTACATTTATATATAAATACACACACCCCGACCAAACACGGATGAGATGAGATGGTGTGCTTACCGCCCGTGAGAAGTGTGTCCATTCGGGGCCTGGGCCACAAAAGGGTGCCCCCCAAGGAGTGGCTTTCCCTCGCGGGCCGCACCATAATAAACTTCCACTGTGGGCGAAAACAGAAAAGAAAAAAGGGGAAAAAAAATTACATTTATATATAAATACACACAGCCCGACCAAACACGGATGAGATGAGATGAGATGGTGTGCTTACAGCCCGTGAGAAGTGTGTCCATTCGGGGCCTGGGCCACAAAAGGGTGCCCCCCAAGGCGTAGATTTTGCTCGCGGCCCACCCCATAATAAACTTCCACTGTGGGTGAAAACAGAAAAGAAAAAGGGGGGAAAAAAATTACATTTATATATAAATACACACACCCCGACCAAACACGGATGAGAGGAGATGAGATGAGAGATGGTGTGCTTACCGCCCATGAGAAGTGTGTCCATTCGGGGCCTTGGCCACAAAAGGGTGCCCCCCAAGGCGTAGTTTTCGCTCGCGGGCCGCCCCATAATAAACTTCCACTGTGGGCGAAAACAGAAAAGAAAAAGGGGAAAAAAAATTACATTTATATATAAATACACACACCCCGACCAAACACGGATGAGATGAGATGGTGTGCTTACTGCCCGTGAGAAGTGTGTCCATTCGGGGCCTGGGCCACAAAAGGGTGCCCCCCAAGGCGTAGCTTTCGCTCGCGGGCCGCCCCATAATAAACTTCCACTGTGGGCGAAAACAGAAAAGAAAAAGGGGGGAAAAAAATTACACTTATATATAAATCCACACACCCAGACCAAACACGGATGAGATGAGATGAGAGGAGATGGTGTGCTTACCGCCCGTGAGAAGTGTGTCCATTCGGGGCCTGGGCCACAAAACGGTGCCCCCCAAGGCGTAGCTTTCGCTCGCGGGCCGCCCCATAATAAACTTCCACTGTGGGCGAAAACAGAAAAGAAAAAGGGGAAAAAAAAAAATTACATTTATATATAAATACACACACCCCGACCAAACACGGATGAGATGAGATGGTGTGCTTACCGCCCGTGAGAAGTGTGTCCATTCGGGGCCTGGGCCACAAAAGGGTGCCCCCCAAGGAGTAGCTTTCCCTCGCGGACCGCCCCATAATTAACTTCCACTGTGGGCGAAAACAGAAAAGAAAAAGGGGAAAAAAAATTACATTTATATATAAATACACACACCCCGACCAAACACGGATGAGATGAGATGAGATGGTGTGCTTACCACCCGTGAGAAGTGTGTCCATTCGGGGCATGGGCCACAAAAGGGTGCCCCCCAAGGTGTGGCTTTCGCTCGCGGGCCGCCCCATAATAAACTTCCACTGTAGGCGAAAACAGAAAGGGAAAAAAAATTACATTTATATATAAATACACACACCCCGACCAAACACGGATGAGATGAGATGGTGTGCTTACCGCCCGTGAGAAGTGTGTCCATTCGGGGCCTGGGCCACAAAAGGGTGCCCCCCAAGGCGTAGATTTCGCTCGCGGGCCGCCCCATAATAAACTTCCACTGAAAACAGAAAAGAAAAAGGGGAAAAAAAATTACATTTATATATAAATACACACACCCCGACCAAACACGGATGAGATGAGATGAGATGGTGTGCTTACCGCCCGTGAGAAGTGTGTCCATTCGGGGCCTGGGCCACAAAAGGGTGCCCCCCAAGGAGTAGCTTTCCCTCGCGGACCGCCCCATAATTAACTTCCACTGTGGGCGAAAACAGAAAAGAAAAAGGGGGAAAAAAAAATTACATTTATATATAAATACACACACCCCGACCAAACACGGATGAGAGGAGATTGTGTGCTTACCGCCCGTGAGAAGTGTGTCCATTTGGGGCCTGGGCCACAAAAGGGTGCCCCCCAAGGAGTAGCTTTCCCTCACGGGCCGCCCCATAATAAACTTCCACTGTGGGCGAAAACAGAAAAGAAAAAGGGGAAAAAAAAAATTACATTTATATATAAATACACACACCCCAACCAAACATGGATGAGATGAGATGGTGTGCTTACCGCCCGTGAGAAGTGTGTCCATTCGGGGCCTGGGCCACAAAAGGGTGCCCCCCAAGGCGTAGCTTTCGCTCACAGTCCGCCCCATAATAAACTTCCACTGTGGGCGAAAACAGAAAAGAAAAAAGGGGAAAAAAAAAAAAAATTACATTTATATACAAATACACACACCCCGACCAAACACGGATGAGATGAGATGGTGTGCTTACCGCCCGTGAGAAGTGTGTCCATTTGGGGCCTGTGCCACAAAAGGGTGCCCCCCAAGGAGTAGCTTTCCCTCGCGGGCCGCCCCATAATAAACTTCCACTGTGGGCGAAAACAGAAAAGAAAAAGGGGAAAAAAAAAATTACATTTATATATAAATACACACACCCCGACCAAACACGGATGAGATGAGATGAGATGAGATGAGATGAGATGAGATGAGATGGTGTGCTTACCGCCCGTGAGAAGTGTGTCCATTCGGGGCCTGGGCCACAAAATGGTGCCCCCCAAGGCGTAGCTTTCACTCGCGGGCCGCCCCATAATAAACTTCCACTGTGGGTAAAAACAGAAAAGAAAAAGGGGGGAAAAAAAATTACATTTATATATAAATACACACACCCGACCAAACACAGATGAGATGAGATGATGTGCTTACCGCCCGTGAGAAGTGTGTCCATTCGGGGCCTGGGCCACAAAAGGGTGCCCCCCAAGGCGTAGCTTTCGCTCGCGGGCCGCCCCATAATAAACTTCCACTGTGGGCGAAAACAGGAAAAAGGGGGAAAAAAAATACATTTATATAAAAATACACACACCCCGACCAAACACGGATGAGATGAGATGAGATGATGTGCTTACCGCCCGTGAGAAGTGTGTCCATGCGGGGCCTGGGCCACAAAAGGGTGCCCCCCAAGGCATAGCTTTCGCTCACGGGCCCATAATAAACTTCCACTGTGTGTGAAAACAGAAAAGAAAAGGGAAAAATTACATTTATATATAAATACACACACCCCGACCAAACACGGATGAGATGAGATGGTGTGCTTACCGCCCGTGAGAAGTGTGTCCATTCAGGGCCTGGGCCACAAAAGGGTGCCCCCCAAGGCGTAGCATTCGCTCGCGGGCCGCCCCATAATAAACTTCCACTGTGGGCGAAAACAAAAGAAAAAGGGGGAAAAAAAATTACATTTATATATAAATACACACACCCCGACCAAACACGGATGAGATGAGATGGTGTGCTTACCGCCCGTGAGAAGTGTGTCCATTCGGGGCCTGGGCCACAAAAGGGTGTCCCCCAAGGCGTAGCATTCGCTCGCGGGCCGCCCCATAATAAACTTCCACTGTGGGCGAAAACAAAAAGAAAAAAAAGGGAAAAAAAAAATTACATTTATATATAAATACACACCCCGACCAAACACAGATGAGATGAGATGAGATTGTGTGCTTACCGCCCATGAAAAGGGTGTCCATTCGGGGCCTGGACCACAAAAGGGTGCCCCCAATTCGTAGCTGTTGCTCGCGGGCCGCCCCATAATAAACTTCCACTGTGGGTGAACAGAAAAGAAAAAAAGGGGGAAAAAAAATTACATTTATATATAAATACACACACCCCGACCAAACACGGATGAGATGGTGTGCTTACCGCCCGTGAGAAGTGTGTCCATTTGGGGCCTGGGCCACAAAACGGTGCCCCCCAAGGCGTAGCTTTCGCTCAAGGGCCGCCCCATAATAAACTTACATTTACATATAAATACACACCCCGACCAAACACGGATGAGATGAGATGAGATGGTGTGCTTACCGCCCGTGAGAAGTGTGTCCATTCGGGGCCTGGGCCTCAAAAGGGTGCCCCCCAAGGCGTAGCTTTCGCTCGCGGGCCGCCCCATAATAAACTTCCACTGTGGGCGAAAACCAAAAAGAAAAAGGGGGAAAAAAAAATTACATTTATATATAAATACACACACCCGACCAAACACGGATGAGATGGTGTGCTTACCGCCCGTGAGAAGTGTGTCCATTCGGGGCCTGGGCCACAAAAGGGTGCCCCCCAAGGCGTAGCTTTCGCTTGCGGACCGCCCCATAATAAACTTCCACTGTGGGTGAAAACAGAAAAGAAAAGGGAAAAATTACATTTATATATAAATACACACACCCCGACGAGACGAGACGTGACGACACCTGGGTGCATTGTGGGTTAACAGCTCAAATGGGGGGGGTAGGGGGGTCACCTTTCCTGGGGAACAAAAAAAAAAGTCTGGCAGCAAAAAAGTTATTTTAAAACGGTTTTGCAGACACTTCTTTATTTAAAAAAAAATGTTGAAATTCAAAAAACAAGGGATGGAGGAGGAGAATGAGGATGAGGTGGCATTAAGGATGAGGATAAGGATGTACAGAAATGGAAGGTTGCCCTGGGACTTTAAATGAGGCAAACACAGGTGGCCACTCAATCAAGTAAATTTAACCCATTCCATGGGTTTAACTGACAGCAAAGAACTTCGTTTTTGATGGTTAGAGGTACAGTAGGCGTTCACAGTACACAGAAGTAAGTGGCTTCCTATATAGGCTGCAAAAATTAGCTCACATGGGTTGCACTGACAGCAAAGAACGTAGTATATGATGGCTAGAGGTACAGTAGGCATTCACAGTACACAGAACAGTAAGTGTCGGCCTGTATAGGCGGCAAAAATTAGCCATTCAATGGACATGAAATGCCTTTTAGGCCGCTGTATTTAGCGAAGACAAGGACCAGGAATTGTTGTGGGTTGATGGCGGTCTGGCAGATATTTGTGGCCTGTGATGAGGAATTGAATGAAACATGGTCTACTGGTGGTCACATGTGTTGAATTCCTACACTGTCATGAGCTATGCGAGTGCGCTTATCGGTCACGATCCCCCCTGCTGCGCTGAACGTCCTTTCGGACAGGACACTGGACGGGGGGCAAGCCAACAGTTCCATTGCAAATTGTGCAAGCTCTGGCCAGAGGTCAAGCCTGCCCACCCAGGGGTTCATCACTCCTCAGAGCGTCCACATCGGCCATTAACCTGATGTAGTCAGACACCTTTTTGTACGCTCCAACATTTGTGCCACAAAAGCCTGCCTTTTTCCAGAACAACGTGATGACAGCATCATGGACAACTGAGGAGACAGGAGAAGGAGAAGAGGCTGGACGGTGAGAGCATGGAGTGTGGCTTTGTGGGTTCTGATGGTGTTGCTCCCACTGGGCTTGGCGACGGCAGATTTCAGGTGCCTTCTTAAAGCGGTTGTCCCTAGGTGAGTGTTGGACTTATGCGTTGACTGCAAAGGCTGCAGATGGCAACACTGGTGTCAGCAACCGACACATTAAAAAAAGCCAACACTGCGGAGCCATGTGCCGGCATCCTGGGAGCGCCAGATGTGACTGTACATGGTTGATGGCTCACTCCTGATACATTTGCAGTCTGCTTTGTACCTCTTGTGCAATGCAAGTTCTGCCTGCCTCTCCTCCCCATCTGCCGATCCATCAGTTCTACAAATAATTGGCCAGTAACTGTTGTCACTGTGTGTAGCACTGTTCACACAGCAAGAGGCCAAATTTTTGCAGGACTAAAATACAATCTTAGAAAATTATACTGTTAAATAACACCCCACTTCAATGTGGTATTGGGGAGTCATTGGTGTCCAACCTTGGCAGCTAATCTACAGGTAAAGGGAGATTACTTAGTTGGGTGGGTGGTGGTTGGCTCTGTGAGCCTCATTTACTCAGGCACTACAGCCAATTCATTTAAAAAGGGGCTGCTGTGCCTGTGTTTCAGGCAGGAAAAAAAAAAGTTCCTGCACCATGCTCTTTCCCAGCGATTCCCACATCTATAAATGCGCTGCATTTTTTTTTTTTTTTCAAAACCGTGAGGTTTATTGAAATTTTTGGTACAATACAAAAATAAACCGTGCATTGAAACTGCAATCAGGTTCATAACACATTGGGGTACAAAAATACAAATATACAAAATGATCAGCACCGAGAGACAGAACAGGCATAGTAAAAAAAAAAAACAAAACAGTAGTCAGTGGCTCTCCGTGGATCCAACCCTCGAACAGAAAATATTGATGTACCAGGGGCGGTCAACATAGAATAGTTACCCACTGCATTACCGAGCCGTATCAGGGCACCCCCTATGTTTATACAAAAGTTTATGAAATGGGATGACACTATTAACCTCCTTAATCCACAAACCTAGAGTAGGAGGAGTAGGTCTCATCCACCTCCTGGCTATCAGTTTACGTACTATAAACAAAGTTTCCTGAAGAAATATGACAGTGGATTTGGGCATCTCTCCATCTGGGTAAACCCCCAGGAGACACTCCTTAGGGGAGAGTTGCAGAGGAGACCCCATCTTGTCATGGAGGAATGTGACTACTTGTTGCCATAGAGTCTGTAATTGGGGACAGCTCCACAAGAGATGAAAGAAGGAGGCGTCAGGGTCTCCACACATAGGACAAGAAGGGACCAAGTCAGGGTGATATTTGGACAGTCTAAGTGGGGTGAGATAAGCCTGGTGTATTATAAAGGTCTGAGTTAGGCGATCCGACAGTTTTGGCGACACTCTGCGGCACGTCTCCAGGGCATCCTCCCATTCCTCATCCTCCATGGCCCCCACACTGCGCTCCCAGCGGGTCTTAAGTGCAAAAGCCAAGGCGGTCGAGGAAGGTGTGTGAAGTTCAGAGTAGAACATGGAAATAAGGTGACTGGGTGCTGTACTTTTAACAATCTCAAGGGTGGTAACCGATTCTAGCTCAGGAGGGCCATCAGGGAATTGAGATCTATAGGCATGGGAGAGCTGCAAGTATCTGTAGCGCATGGGGCCCTGGATCGCAAACTGATCCTGCAAGGCCTCGTAAGACCGCAGACCAGTGGTCGTGGAGATATGGCTAAGGAGAAGAATACCCCTCCCGCTCCATATCGACAGGTCAGGGATGGAAAGGAACTCGCGTAATGCGCTGTTATGCCACAGAGGGGTGAATGTGTGAAATGGAGGGCACCGAAGCCTGGACGCTACCACCTCCCAGATCCGACAATAGTGGTATAGAAGAGATCTGGGGCACAAGGGCTCCGGTGAGCCCCTGACACCCCTAAGGATAACTAGGAGGGGGTCCCCGAGGGGATGAGCCCACCCAGGGCAGAGCAGGGTCAAAAAACGTTCTCTATCCGTTTTATCTATGTGAAAGAACTGGGACAACTGAGCTGCCAGATAGTACAGATTAAAATCCGGCAGGGCCAATCCCCCTAGGTTTGTAGGATTCTTGAGTTTGCGCCAGGAGATCTTGTGCCGGTCAGCACCCCAAACAAAGGTCTTGAGGAGTGATTCCATCTGCTTAAACAGCTTGAGTGGCAGGTAAATAGGAGAGTGCCATACAACATAAAGTATTTTGGGAAGGAGAATCATTTTAATTAAATTGACTCTACCCATCACTCCCAGAGGTAATTTGGACCATACTTGGATTTTAGCCTTAAGCAGAGGGAACAGGGGTTGAACGTTATCCGGGACATAATCTGCTGAGTTAGCTGTCACTTGAATCCCTAAGTATTTAATGCGGGATACACATTGTAGGGCTGGGCTTGCGGGGGTGATTGCCTGTGGGCTCTCGTCAAGCGGGAGAATTTGTGACTTATCCCAGTTTATCTGAAAACCGGAGAATCGTCCATACCGTTCAATTAAAGAAAGGGCCGTGAGTAGGGATTCCCGAGAGTCCTCCAAATATAACAAAGTGTCATCTGCATACATGCTGATCTTCTCCTCCAACGGTCCCTTACGTAGGCCTCGAATCCCGGGATGTGCTCTAATGGCCATCGCCAGAGGTTCCGCGGCCAGGGCATACAGCAGGGGGGAGAGGGGGCACCCCTGTCGAGTGCCACGGGATAAAGGGAAGGCGGTCGACTGCCAGCCATTTGCCAGGACCCTAGCTACCGGGGCGCTATATAAAAGTTTGACCCACTTAATAAAATTAGGTCCAAAGCCGTACCGGTCCAGACAGGTCCACAGAAACGGCCACTCTACCGAGTCAAATGCTTTAGCCGTGTCCAATGAGACCACCACCCTGCCACCCATTCCGTCGTGCCGTGCCTGGAGATTCATAAATAACCGGCGAAGATTAAATGAGGTGTTCCTCCCAGGCATGAACCCGGCCTGGTCCGAGTGTATGAGTGAAAGGATCACCTTGTTAAGGCGGAGGGATAAAATTTTCGCAAGGATTTTAGTGTCTACTGGGAGCAAAGAGATGGGACGGTAAGACTCTGGGGCGTGTACATCCTTGCCCGGCTTGGGAATGAGCACAATTAGCGCCTCCCGCATAGAAGGGGGTAGGGTTGCATCTTTGAATAGAGATTGAAACAAAGCCAATAATTTAGGAGAGAGGAGTTCCGAATATTGGGAGAAAAATTCAATCGGGAGGCCGTCCAGGCCGGGGGCCTTAGACCTAGGGAACTTGGACACGGCTGCTGCAATCTCTTCCACAGAGATGGGTGCCTCGAGGGTCGCCAACTGGTCGGGTGTCAAAGTGGGAAAGTCAATAGAGTCCAAAAAGTCATGCATGTCAGTGCAGTCAGCGGGAGCCCTAGAGGTGTAAAGAGTACTAAAAAATGAGCGGAAACACTGTGTCACCGCAGCAGGATCAGCGATCTCATTACCCAGGTCATCCTTCAAAGTAATAACTACCGGGGGCCTATCCTCACAATGGACTAAGTATGCGAGAAGTTTCCCCGCCCGCTCACCATGTGCAAACAGATTCTGCTTCTGAAAAAACATCTTAGATTTCGCCCTCTCGTAGTCAAGTTGGGAAAGGACTTTAGAGGTCAATTTATACTGAGATTCATGTGCCGGAGTCGGGTCCCCCAGAAAGGCCTGTTCAGCTTCAATTAGATTTGTCATTGCCCTGGAGATCTCCTCGGCAGCCCGCGCTCTAACAGCCTTGATTTTGGAAATCATAGTGGATCTGGCGAACAGTTTAAACGCCTCCCACACCGCAGCCGGGGAGGCAGTGCCCTCATTGTCAGAAAAGAATTGTGTCCAGGTCCCCTCAATGTCGTTCCCATCCGACACCAAGGGGAGCCAGGCGGGATTCAGGCGCCAGGCCGGGGGAGGTCTATTGCAGGGCAAGGACAACAGCATCCAATAAGGGCAGTGATCAGACAGAGTCCGTGGGGCGAAGCCTGCCGTCAGTAACCTGGGGAGCAGGGTACGAGACAGCAATATCAGATCAATGCGTGACATAGAGTGGTGTGCAGCCGAAAAACAGGAGTACGCGCGCTGCGCGGGGTATTTGCTGCGCCAAGAGTCGGCCAAACCAAAGCTCTCCAACAATCGGGAGAACCTGGTCGAGGACGACCCCGGCGGCACCTGGGAGGCGCCACCGGACCTATCCAGACCCGAGTCCATCACATTGTTAAAGTCACCCAGCCAGATCACCGGGGCCCCTGGGCTCTGTGCCATAAACGCCAGTCCCTCCATAATCACAGCAGAGTAAGGGGGGGGCACATAGAAAGCCATCAGTAGCATCAATTCCCCATAGACTGACGTTTTGAGAAAAACATATCTACCCATTGGGTCGACCTGAGATCCTAGGAGCTGGAATTGTACCGATTTGGCCACCAGTAGCGCCACACCCCTGGAGTGTGAGCTATAAGCAGAGTGTTGCACCCAACCAACCCAGGGACGTTTGAGGGACTGTTGTAAATGCGCTGCATTTTTAGATGTGTGGGGGTACCATTAAGAATAAATTGCAGCCCCATGCGCCTGTAAAGAGAAGTGCGTTTTAGCCGAGACAGGAACCATCTGACTTTCTGCCTGTGTGTGTGCAGCTTCATGCTGGAAAAGAAGCATCTGATCGGCTTCCAATCAATGCCAATGGCTGCGAGCCCTATCACTGTGTTTTGGCAGGAGGTAGTCCCCTGTCAGAACACAATAGCACAGTGGGGAGATCGCTGTACTAACATTGCTTATGTTAGTACAGCAATCTGTCAGTTTTTTTATTTTTTCATTCTGCCCGCTGGGCTGAGTGGAACAAAAACCTCAGTGTGTACCCTGAATTAGACTGGGGTGCCTCGAGACTGAACATACTTTCAAAGGGTGCCTTGACTGAAAAAAGGTTGAGAAACACTGTTTGGCAGCAGCCAAGGTTGGACACAAGCTACTATAGCAAACAAATGTTGTACCTCCCAGAGCACAGAGGAGCTCATATGCAGCCTGCTGAATAACCTCCTCACTGTCTTCTTTTTCACCCCTCTCACACACCTACATGTGCCTCCCCAGCTACACCAACGCAGGAGCAGGAAGCATCACAGCCCAGAAACCATCAGAGCTGACCCAGAAAGTTGTGCAGGTGCCCCCGCCTGCCCTTAGCAAATGATGATGACATTGGTTGGCAGGACGCGGGTGGGCAGCCTGGTCAGCTTTCTGAGTGCTTGTGGCAGCTGCAGGCACGTTTAAGACAGCGGACCGGCACCACTGTACTAACAAATAGATTTAACTGCCGACTATTAGAATCTTTTACTAGATGCCTGCTTAGTTGGGGGAAGTTTTTCAATATTTCCGTGGCACCCCTGGGGACTCTCTGCGGCATCCCATTGTGCCGCAGCACCCCGGTTGAGAAATCCTGCCCTAGACAATATTAGCAGTTAACCCCTCCAGCAGGAAGGAGGGGGGGGGACACATTGCAGGTAAATGTAGCTTTAAGAGCCTAGAACATATCAAGTACATTCTGGACTTCTTCCCCCCTGAACTTACACACACGACACGTAGCTCCCAACAGTCACTAATTTCAAGGGACCGTCCACGATTTGGAACAAAATCCCTCCGTCCTTCTTTCCTCATTTGTCCTGATCTATATAGTTGTATATAAAATGTACTTCATTTCTAAAAGTGTTTCCCAGTGCTAAACCTTTCATCCAATTTCTAAATTGCTGCATCTGTAAATTTCAAAAGCCAGTATATTTAAAAAAAAAAAAAAAACCCACATGCACTTTTGGGTGTAGCTAAATTCTCCCCCCCCCATAATTCTCCTTTAAGGCAGTGTGGCAGGGGATGTGTCCTATGCCTACGTACTTTGCTTATAGGTGTCCCTCATTCTCATCTCAAAAAGTTGGGAGGTATTGCATATTGCGTCAGACAGCCCATACCATATTCCCCCCTGGATCACACCAGCCCGCACACCATACCATCCCCCCGGCTCACTCACCCTACCCTGGACTGACATGGAGGGCAGGCAGCGGGGGCTTCCCCTGCGTCTCCTCCCTCCTCCTTGGCCAATAGCATGGCCTCTCCTTTCGGCCAATTGGGAAATGGGTCTCAGGACCCGCTTCCTGATTGGCTGGGAGGAGGATCTGCGTGATAATATTCATTCACTATTGTCACACAACTGGGTGGGCTTGGGGCGCAGTGCTCTACGCCAAACCCCTTTTTATGGAGACTATTAGAGCCTCTGGAGGATGAGGAGACGACATGGGATGATGACGATGACAAGGAGGAGGAGGAGGATGACGATGAGGAGGAGGAGGAGGAGGAGGAGGATGATGACATGGAGGAGGAGGAGGATGATGATGATGACATGGAGGAGGAGGAGGAGGAGGATGATGATGACATGGAGGAGGAGGAGGAGGAGGAGGATGATGATGACATGGAGGAGGAGGATGATGATGACATGGAGGAGGAGGAGGAGGAGGAGGATGATGATGAAGACATGGAGGAGGATGATGATGATGACGAAGACATGGAGGAGGAGGAGGATGATGATGATGACGACGACATGGAGGAGGAGGAGGAGGATGACGATGATGATGACGACGACATGGAGGAGGAGGAGGATGATGATGATGACATGGAGGAGGAGGAGGATGATGACGATGATGATGACGACATGGAGGAGGAGGATGATGACATGGAGGAGGAGGAGGAGGAGGAGGAGGAGGATGATGATGACATGGAGGAGGAGGAGGATGATGATGACATGGAGGAGGAGGATGATGACATGGAGGAGGAGGATGATGACATGGAGGAGGAGGAGGATGATGATGACGACATGGAGGATGAGGAGGAGGATGAGGATGAGGATGATGATGACATGGAGGAGGAGGAGGATGATGATGATGGACATGGAGGAGGAGGATGATGATGGACATGGAGGAGGATGAGGAGGAGGAGGATGATGATGGACATGGAGGAGGATGAGGAGGAGGAGGATGATGATGGACATGGAGGAGGATGAGGAGGAGGAGGAGGATGATGATGACATGGAGGAGGAGGATGATGATGACATGGAGGAGGAGGATGATGATGACATGGAGGAGGAGGAGGAGGAGGAGGAGGATGATGATGACGACATGGAGGAGGAGGATGATGACATGGAGGAGGAGGATGATGATGGACATGGAGGAGGATGAGGATGAGGAGGAGGAGGAGGAGGAGGATGATGATGATGACATGGAGGAGGAGGATGAGGAGGATGACATGGAGGAGGAGGATGAGGAGGATGATGATGACGACGACATGGAGGAGGAGGATGATGACATGGAGGAGGAGGATGATGACATGGAGGAGGAGGATGATGATGATGACGACATGGAGGAGGATGATGATGATGATGACGACATGGAGGAGGATGATGATGATGATGACGACATGGAGGAGGAGGATGATGATGATGATGACGACATGGAGGAGGAGGATGATGATGATGATGACGACATGGAGGAGGAGGATGATGATGACGACATGGAGGAGGAGGAGGAGGAGGAGGATGATGATGACGACATGGAGGAGGATGAGGATGATCATGATGACATGGAGGAGGATGAGGATGATGATGACATGGAGGAGGAGGAGGATGATGATGATGATGGACATGGAGGAGGAGGAGGAGGATGATGATGACATGGAGGAGGATGAGGAGGAGGATGATGATGACATGGAGGAGGAGGAGGATGATGATGACATGGAGGAGGATGAGGAGGAGGAGGATGATGATGACATGGAGGAGGAGGAGGATGATGACATGGAGGAGGAGGAGGATGATGATGACATGGAGGAGGAGGAGGATGATGATGACATGGAGGAGGAGGAGGATGATGATGACATGGAGGAGGAGGAGGATGATGATGACATGGAGGAGGAGGAGGATGATGACATGGAGGAGGAGGAGGATGATGATGACATGGAGGAGGAGGAGGATGATGATGATGACATGGAGGAGGAGGAGGAGGAGGAGGAGGATGATGACGACATGGAGGAGGATGAGGATGATCATGATGACATGGAGGATGAGGATGAGGATGATGATGACATGGAGGAGGAGGAGGATGATGATGGACATGGAGGAGGAGGAGGATGATGATGATGGACATGGAGGAGGAGGAGGAGGATGATGATGGACATGGAGGAGGAGGAGGATGATGATGGACATGGAGGAGGAGGAGGAGGAGGAGGAGGAGGATGATGATGACATGGAGGAGGAGGATGATGATGATGATGACATGGAGGAGGAGGATGATGACGACGACATGGAGGAGGAGGATGATGATGACGACATGGAGGAGGAGGATGATGATGATGATGACTACATGGAGGAGGAGGAGGATGATGACGACATGGAGGAGGAGGATGATGATGACGACATGGAGGAGGAGGATGATGATGACGACATGGAGGAGGAGGAGGATGATGATGACGACATGGAGGAGGAGGATGATGACGACATGGAGGAGGAGGATGATGATGACGACATGGAGGAGGAGGAGGAGGAGGATGATGATGACGACATGGAGGAGGAGGAGGAGGAGGATGATGATAACGACATGGAGGAGGAGGAGGATGATGGACATGGAGGAGGAGGAGGAGGATGATGATGGACATGGAGGAGGAGGAGGAGGATGATGATGGACATGGAGGAGGAGGAGGAGGATGATGATGGACATGGAGGAGGAGGATGATGATGATGACGACATGGAGGAGGAGGATGATGATGATGATGACTACATGGAGGAGGAGGAGGATGATGACGACATGGAGGAGGATGATGATGACGACATGGAGGAGGATGATGATGACGACATGGAGGAGGAGGATGATGACGACATGGAGGAGGAGGAGGAGGAGGAGGATGATGATGACATGGAGGAGGAGGAGGAGGAGGAGGATGACATGGAGGAGGAGGATGATGATGACATGGAGGAGGATGAGGAGGAGGAGGATGATGATGACATGGAGGAGGAGGAGGAGGATGATGACATGGAGGAGGAGGAGGATGATGATGATGATGACATGGAGGAGGAGGATGATGATGACATGGAGGAGGATGAGGAGGAGGATGATGATGACATGGAGGAGGAGGAGGATGATGACATGGAGGAGGAGGAGGATGATGACATGGAGGAGGAGGAGGAGGATGATGACATGGAGGAGGAGGAGGATGATGACATGGAGGAGGATGAGGAGGAGGAGGATGATGATGACATGGAGGAGGAGGAGGAGGATGATGACATGGAGGAGGAGGAGGATGATGATGACATGGAGGAGGAGGAGGATGATGATGATGACATGGAGGAGGAGGAGGATGATGATGATGACATGGAGGAGGAGGATGATGACGACATGGAGGAGGAGGAGGAGGAGGAGGAGGATGATGACGACATGGAGGAGGATGAGGATGATCATGATGACATGGAGGATGAGGATGAGGATGATGATGACATGGAGGATGAGGATGAGGATGATGATGACATGGAGGAGGAAGAGGATGATGATGGACATGGAGGAGGAGGAGGAGGATGATGATGGACATGGAGGAGGAGGAGGAGGATGATGATGGACATGGAGGAGGAGGAGGAGGATGATGATGACATGGAGGAGGATGAGGAGGAGGAGGATGATGATGACATGGAGGAGGAGGATGATGATGATGACGACATGGAGGAGGAGGATGATGATGATGATGATGACTACATGGAGGAGGAGGAGGATGACGACGACATGGAGGAGGAGGATGATGATGACGACATGGAGGAGGAGGATGATGATGACGACATGGAGGAGGAGGATGATGATGACGACATGGAGGAGGAGGATGATGATGACGACATGGAGGATGAGGAGGAGGAGGAGGAGGATGATGATGATGACGACATGGAGGAGGAGGAGGAGGAGGATGATGATGATGACGACATGGAGGAGGAGGAGGAGGATGATGATGGACATGGAGGAGGAGGAGGATGATGATGGACATGGAGGAGGAGGAGGAGGATGATGATGGACATGGAGGAGGAGGAGGAGGATGATGATGGACATGGAGGAGGAGGATGAGGATGATGATGACGACATGGAGGAGGAGGATGATGATGATGATGGCTACATGGAGGAGGAGGAGGATGATGACGACATGGAGGAGGATGATGATGACGACATGGAGGAGGAGGAGGAGGATGACGACATGGAGGAGGAGGAGGATGATGACATGGAGGAGGAGGAGGATGATGACATGGAGGAGGAGGAGGATGATGACATGGAGGAGGAGGAGGATGACATGGAGGAGGAGGATGATGATGACATGGAGGAGGAGGATGATGATGATGATGGACATGGAGGAGGAGGAGGATGATGATGATGGACATGGAGGAGGAGGATGATGATGACATGGAGGAGGATGAGGAGGAGGAGGATGATGATGACATGGAGGAGGAGGAGGAGAATGATGATGACATGGAGGAGGAGGAGGAGGATGATGACATGGAGGAGGAGGAGGAGGATGACGACATGGAGGAGGATGACGACATGGAGGAGGAGGAGGATGAAGACATGGAGGAGGATGATGAAGACATGGAGGAGGATGATGATGACATGGAGGAGGAGGAGGAGGAGGAGGACGACCACATGGAGGAGGAGGAGGAGGACGACCACATGGAGGAGGAGGAGGAGGACGACGACATGGAGGAGGAGGAGGAGGACGACGACATGGAGGAGGAGGAGGAGGAGGACGACGACATGGAGGAGGAGGAGGAGGAGGAGGACGACGACATGGAGGAGGAGGAGGAGGAGGACGACATGGAGGAGGATGATGATGACATGGAGGAGGAGGAGGAGGAGGAGGACGACCACATGGAGGAGGAGGAGGAGGACGACCACATGGAGGAGGAGGAGGAGGACGACGACATGGAGGAGGAGGAGGAGGACGACGACATGGAGGAGGAGGAGGAGGAGGACGACGACATGGAGGAGGAGGAGGAGGAGGAGGACGACGACATGGAGGAGGAGGAGGAGGAGGACGACGACATGGAGGAGGAGGAGGAGGAGGACGACGACATGGAGGAGGAGGAGGAGGAGGACGACGACATGGAGGAGGAGGAGGAGGAGGACGACGACGACATGGAGGAGGAGGAGGAGGAGGACGACGACGACATGGAGGAGGAGGAGGAGGAGGACGACGACGACATGGAGGAGGAGGAGGAGGAGGACGACGACGACATGGAGGAGGAGGAGGAGGAGGACGACGACGACATGGAGGAGGAGGAGGAGGAGGACGACGACATGGAGGAGGAGGAGGAGGAGGACGACGACGACATGGAGGAGGAGGAGGAGGAGGACGACGACGACATGGAGGAGGAGGAGGAGGAGGAGGACGACGACGACATGGAGGAGGAGGAGGAGGACGACGACGACATGGAGGAGGAGGAGGAGGACGACGACATGGAGGAGGAGGAGGAGGACGACGACGACATGGAGGAGGAGGAGGAGGACGACGACATGGAGGAGGAGGAGGAGGACGACGACATGGAGGAGGAGGAGGAGGACGACGACATGGAGGAGGAGGAGGACGACGACATGGAGGAGGAGGACGGGGATGATGACATTGAGGAGGATGAGGATGAGGATGACGACGACATGGAGGATGACGACGACATGGAGGATGACGACGACATGGAGGATGACGACGATGAGGAGACCTGGTTCAGCAGGGACTGGCCCAGATTTGAACTATATATAGGCAGGCTGGCTATACTCGTCGATCCATTAATCGACTTGGGTACAATCAGCATGTTGATTTTTACATGTGCTTATTGCCAGCGGATGTAGCTGCTAGCAATAATCACTGTGCTCTCTCCCTGCCCCCATAGCCCCACCCCCCTCCTGGGATAACCCATTTGCTCAGTGGACTGATGGGAGATGGGCGATGTGCTCTCCCTCTGTGGACAGTTTGCAGCTGTGCCAGTCTCAGCCCTGTATAATATACAGGGCTGAGACTGACAGTCAGAGGCGTAACTAGAACCTTCAGGGCCCAGGTGCAAGAAACCATGAAGGGCCCCTTCCCTTCAAGCCTGGGGCCCTTTACTCTCATTGTGGGGCACTTTATTAGGGTGCCGCAGCGGGACCCTTTCACAAGTTCGGCAGTGGGTGTCCTTCCTGCCATCTTAAGGCCCTCCTCATGGTGGTGGAATGCCAGGGCCCAGTTGCAAGTGTGACCTTGAAGATCCTGGAACACATCCGCTGCAGCAGCCGGCAGGAGAGGGAGCACAGTGGAGGGAGGGGGGGGCAGCAGAAGTGGGGGGGGCGGGGGAGCACACAGGGGCCCAGAGACAGCAAAAAACAAGTGAACTCGATAGACGGAGTGGGGGAGGGGCAGCAAACAGAGGAACCAATCTCCTTCAATTTCCTCCTGAAGCTACAGAAGGAAAAATGAGGACAGTGATTATTCTTCATGCTGCCCCGCCGCCCCTCCTATCCAGGTGTACAGGGGAGCCACACAGGCCCCCTGGAGCATGGGGCCCGGTTGCGATTGCAACCCCTGCAACCCCTGTAGTTACGCCCCTGCTGACAGTATTCCGATCTGTCAGTAAAGTGAGAGCCAACTGCATTATGTAGAGCTGACAATGTACAGAGCCCTGAAAAGGGGACAGCATCTTCCAGAGTACTTACCTGCTTGGCATGGTTCTGCAGTGAAAGACTTTGTACAAAAGCATTTCTCATGGCAGTGGGGGTGCCGAACAGCAAAGGGAAAGTCAGCCAAGTGACAATGTGTCTGGATCAGGCAGATCAGCATTTTATTTATTTATTTATTTTTAAAAGCCATATGTACCTGTGCATATGTGTACAGTATATGTTCCTAGGGAAAAGGGCAAGTCTGGCAAAAAAAGTGATTTTAATCTGTTTTGCAGCCAGCTCTTTATTTTTAAAAGGTTGCAATAAAAAAAAACACAAGGGATGGATAAGCATGAGGGGATGGATAAGCATGAGGAGACATTGAGGAAGGGGGGGGGGGGGATGGATAAACGAGGAGACATTGAGGAAGAGGGGGGGGATGGATAAACATGAGGAGACATTGAGGAAGAGGGGGGGGTGGATAAACATGAGGAGACATTGAGGAAGAGGGGGGATGATGGATAAACATGAGGAGACATTGAGGATGGGGGGGGATGATGGATAAGCATGAGACAACATTGAGGATGGGGGGGGGGATGATGGATAAGCATGAGGACACATGAGGATGGGGGGGGGGATGATGGATAAGCATGAGGACACATGAGGATGGGGGGGGGGATGATGGATAAGCATGAGGACACATGAGGATGGGGGGGGGGATGATGGATAAGCATGAGGACACATTGAGGATGGGGGGGGTTGGATAAGCATGAGGACACATTGAGGATGGGGGGAGGGGGGTGGATAAGCATGAGGACACATTGAGGATGGGGAGGGGGGGTGGATAAGCATGAGGACACATTGAGGATGGGGGGGGGGGGGTGGATAAGCATGAGGACACATTGAGGATGGGGGGGGGGGGGGTGGATAAGCATGAGGACACATTGAGGATGGGGGGGGGGGGGGTGGATAAGCATGAGGACACATTGAGGATGGGGGGGGGGGGGTGGATAAGCATGAGGACACATTGAGGATGGGGGGGGGGAGGTGGATAAGCATGAAGACACATTGAGGATGGGGGGGGAGGTGGATAAGCATGAGGACACATTGAGGATGGGGAGGGGGGGGTGGATAAGCATGAGGACACATTGAGGATGGGGGGAGGAATCACCTTTCCTGGGAAAAAGGGAAGTCTGGCAGTAAAAAGTTATTTTAGTTTGGAAAAAAAAAAAAAAAAAAAGTTATTTTAAGCTATTTTGCAGACAGCTTTATTTTAAAAGGTTGGAATAAAAAAATACAAAACAATAGAAACTAAATCCTTTCCATCTGACTAACTACACACACATAATTTCCTATCTAACAGGTGGTGGGCTTCTCCCAGCCACCACACAAAACAAATTAAAGCAAACCTTTCTCACCAAATCCAGTTTGTAGCTCTCTCTGCAATGTTGTCTGAGTCCCAGGACTGAACATCAGTATGCTCCAGCCTCTCCCTTTTTATCTCACCTGGATGGCCAATTAATCAATTACCAATCCAGGTGAGACACAAAACCCAAGCTGGACTATTCAGACCCAAAGTCCCCTGGAAAACCTGGTCTGGGTTCCACTAGTCCTGTACATAGGACAGAAAGCGAGGGGAAATATATCACCCCTCGATGATTTCTCCTTTCCTTATGTCACAGTATGTATGTATATATGTGTGTGTGTGTTTATATATGTATGTGAGTCTTTGTCTTTATATATATATATATATATATATATATATATATATATATATATATATATGTGAATATATGTATGTACAGTACATGTATGTATGTTTATATGCGTTCATGTGTATGTCTGTACGTTTCTTTTGATCCTTACCCCTACACTCTGTACAAACAGAATGCCATTCCTCTGAAAAGCAATTCATGCTTAGATCACTTTTCAGAGGCATTTCACAGGTGGTGAGGACGTGATATGTCGCCTCCTCGCCGCCTCTTTCACCCCCTAAATGCAACACCATTGTGCTGCAGGCGCATGCAGTGCACACGGTTGCAGGGTGGTTGTAGCACGGCCCCATTCATCAACAATGCCCACCGAATGCAACAGGGGGTATAAAGCCTGCCATAGCCGCAAAGCATTGTGGCTACAGCATATGTCCAACCTTGGAAACTCATCTGCAGGTAAAGGGAGATTAGTTAGTTGGGCGGGTGGGAGGTGGTTGGCTCTGTGAGCATCATTTGCTCGGGCACTACAGCCCATTTATTTAAATGGGCTGCTGTGCCTGTGTTTCAGGCAGGAAAAAGGTTCCTGCCAGTGGCGGCTTGTCAATAGGGGGTTCAGGGGTGCCACCCCTCCATCTGAACATCAGAATTAAAAAAAAAAAAATGTGTACCTTTAAATGTGCTCGGGCCGCTGGACACATTGCTGCTTATGGAGAGGGGTGGGGGTTTTGCCATCATGTGCTTTTTTTAGTGGCTCTGATTGGCGTCCTTCAGAGTGTCCTCTGGGCGCAGAGCAATGCGCCCGGACACTCCCACTATATCACTGCCATCCTGTGATTGGTCCTTAGGACATCCAACGTCATAGGGCGGTGCTTGGGCGTCACTCGGTAGAGCCATTCCACTCACTGTCTCTGCTAAGGATGGACTGGAGAGGACAACAAGCAAGCCAGCCAGGAGGAGGAGGGGGGGCAGCTTTCCCGGGCCAGACTCAAGTTCAACACTCTGCAAACACAAAAGGTGAGTGCCTGACACTGGTCCCTCTACATTGAAGGGGGGACGCTGTGGTCACTCTACATTGAAGGGGGCATGCTGTGGTCACGCTACATTGAAGGGGGCACGCTGTGGTCACTCTGTATTGAAGGGGGCACGCTGTGGTCACTCTACATTGATAGGGGCATGCTGTGGTCACTCTACATTGATGGGCCACGCTGTGGTCACTCTACATTGAAGGGGGCACGCTGTGGTCACGCTACATTGAAGGGGGCACGCTGTGGTCATGCTACATTGAAGGGGGCACGCTGTGGACACGCTACATTGAAGGGGGCACGCTGTGGTCATGCTACATTGAAGGGGGCATGCTGTGGACACGCTACATTGAAGGGGGCATGCTGTGGTCCCGCTACATTGAAGTGGGCACGCTGTGGTCACTCTACATTGAAGGGGGCACGCTGTGGTCACTCTACATTGATGGGGGCACGCTGTGGTCACTCTACATTGATGGGGGTACGCTGTGGTCACTCTACATTGAAGGGCCCACGCTGTGGTCACTCTGCATTGAAGGGGGCACGCTGTGGTCACTCTACATTGAAGGGGGCACGCTGTGGTCACGCTACATTGAAGGGGGCACGCTGTGGTCATGCTACATTGAAGGGGGCATGCTGTGGTCACGCTACATTGAAGGGGGCACGCTGTGGTCACACTACATTGAAGGGGGCACGCTGGGGTCACTCTACATTGATGGGGGCACGCTGTGGTCACTCTACATTGATGGGAGCATGCTGTGGTCACTCTACATTGATGGGGGTATGCTGTGGTCACTCTACATTGAAGGGGCCACGCTGTGGTCATGCTACATTGAAGGGGCCACACTGTGGTCATGCTACATTGAAGGGGCCACGCTGTGGTCACTCTACATTGAAGGGGGCATGCTGTGGTCACGCTACATTGAAGGGGGCACGCTATGGTCATGCTACATTGAAGGGGGCACGCTGTGGTCACTCTACTTTGAAGGGGGCACGCTGTGGTCACTCTACATTGATGGGGCACGCTGTGGTCACTCTACATTGATGGGGGTACGCTGTGGTCACTGTACATTGAAGGGGGCACGCTGTGGTCATGCTACATTGAAGGGGGCACGCTGTGGTCATGCTACATTGAAGGGGGAACGCTGTGGTCACTCTACATTGAAGGGGGCACGCTGGGGTCACTCTACATTGATGGGGGCACGCTGTGGTCACTCTACATTGATGGGGGCACGCTGTACCTTGATTACTGAAGATCCCTTTCACACTTGTGTGACCTCAAAGTCACGCTTTTTTTACCGCATTTTTTGCCGCGAAGCAATGCCTATTACATTTTTCTGTTTGCGCCCCCCCCCCCCCAAAAAAAAATTTTGAGCACCAGCCGCCACTGGTTCCTGCACCATGCTCTTTCCCAGTGATTCCCACATCTATAAATACGCTGCATTTTTAGTTGTGTGGGGGTACCATTAAGAATAAATGGCAGCCCCATGCGCCTTTAAAGAGAAGCGTGTTTTAGCTGAGACAGGAACCGTCTGACTTTCGGCCTGTGTGTACAGCTTCTCTCAAATGGGCATGCTGGAAAAGCAGCATCCAATTGGCTTCCAATCAATGCCAATGGTTGCGTGCCCTGATCATTGTGGCAGGGGGCAAGTCTACTGTCAGAAAACAATAGCACAGTGGGGAGATCGCTGTACTAACATCGCTTATGTTAGTACAGTGATCTGTCAGTTTTTTTTATTTTTTCATTCTGCCCGCTGGGCTGAGCGGAACAAAAACCTCATAGTGTGTACCCTGAATTAGACTGGGGCGCCATGAATATTCTTTCAAAGGGTGCCTTGACTGAAAAAAGGTTGAGAAACACTGTTTGGCAGCAGCCAAGGTTGGACACAAGCTACTATAGCAAACAAATGTTGTACCTCCCAGAGCACAGAGGAGCTCATATGCAGCCTGCTGAATAACCTCCTCACTGTCTTCTTTTTCACCTCTCTCACACACCTACATGTGCCTCCCCAGCTACACCAACGCAGGAGCAGGAAGCATCACAGCCCAGAAACCATCAGAGCTGACCAAGAAAGCTGTGCAGATGCCCCAGCCTGCCCTTAGCAAATGCATACCTGCCAACTGTCTCGTTTTTCCCGGGACAATCCCGGAAAATAGGAGCCTGTCCCGGGTAATTTACACTGTCCCTGTTAATCAGGGACAATGTAAATCATTTAAAAAAATAAAAATAAATAAATTCTTTTTTTTTTTTTTTTTTTATTTTGTGCCACACAGTGTCGCTCTCACGCCAGCTAGGTGTTGTAGTTCTGGCAGCAGGTTGTCTCTCTCTCTCTGTGCCCGCTCACTCTTCCCGTCTGTCGCAAATTTAACGTGTCACCGAATGCAGGGTGTCAGCATGGTGCATTTTCCAAAATCCGCCAGCAGGGGGAGGCAGAGCACCTTCCGACAAGCTGGAGGCCTCACACTCCATTAATTACTACTATTAATAATGTTTTTTTATAGATATAATTTTTACACCTGTTAATTGATACATATATATAGTTTTCTAGCTCTAGATAAATGTGTGTACATATCCGTGTATGTGTGTGCATATATATATTACTCAAAAAAATGAAAACAGACCTCAATCCTCAATGGGAAAAATCTCATGATGGATATCTATACTGGTATGGACTCTGTAATGTGTTAGGATCTATACTGGTGTGAACTGGGTAATGTGTTAGGATCTATACTGGTATGGACTCGGAAATGTGTGAGGATGATATGGACTGAGTAACAGTGGCGGCTGGTGCTCGAAATTTTTGGGGGGACGCAAAAAGAAAAATTTGCGGCAAAAAAATTGCGTGACTTTGACAGGAATCACACCCACAACCACCCACATCCCAATCGTACTGCTCTAGTGAGAAGCCTGGTTGAGAGCCCATAGAAAAAAAAACTGTAGCTGAAACAGCATTGTAAAATTGTAAATTGTAAAAAACAGTACTTTTTGTAATGAGAGAGAATAAGCTAAATATATCCCTAAAATAAATGAAAACACCAAAATACCATTCTGTAACAAAAGCAGATTAAAAAAAAACAGAAAGCCTTACAGCAAAAAACTATTTGCTATGGGTTGAACAGTGGCTAATAGTAACCACTGACCTCAAATCAACTATACAATAAGATTAAAGATAAAAAATGCCCCCTAATCATAGGAAGACAAACAGCAAAGGAGTTTATTGCACAATAAGCTAGCAATCAGAATTAAATTGCAGAGCTCTAAATGACCGTAATCTCTGCATTTTTTCAGCTTTCCCTATCTTTTCTATACAACAGCTTCAATACACTGACACTATTGGCCGGATTTAAAGAAACTGCAGCTTCAGACATCCATGACGTGTTTCAGTTTCGCCGCTTTCAAATCAATTAACTAGCGCTGCGGCGAATTGGCTAGTGAAACAGCAATAATGAATTCTGCCGTCAGCGGTATTCACTTACGATTGCGGCTTCGCAAATGAGCATACTTATGTCTTTGTGCAGTTTCACATAGCGATGTGGGCTAGTGGATTAGTGCACACATCACGTCTGTAATTCATCTCCCTCTGCTGTAGGTTTGAGGCTTACCATCTCCACCTAACTTTTTTATTTTCTTTTTTCCCAGATTCCATACAATGTTTAGTACTTTAGCTATATGTGCTTTTTAGCCTTAACACACTCCTTTTTTTTTTTTTCACCAAACAGCTTTATTCTGCACAATAGCTAAGTGCTTTGCAACTTCACTGCAGTTAACAACGTCATGGGTTCAAATCCCAACAATCACTACACTTGGGATCTCTTTTCACTCTCATTTTTTTTAGAGTTTTTTTTAAACTATCTTGAATTTGGGGGGGGGGGGGGTGTCCTACCCAAATTTCAAGCACATTAATGGAACCAACACAATTTTGATTTTATGAGTGTGGTCCTAGTTTTCTCGAGATGCAATTCTTTACATATTTACCATGGTTCTTACAATTTCTTGACCAATAAACATAGGTGTCTGATATTGGACTCTCTCCATATTTCAACAACACAGACCCTCATAGTCCAACACTACATTTGCCTCACACCTCAACACAACACTGTCACATCCCTACTCTACATTCCAACCCCTCACATCACCAGTACAAGCAGCATGCAAAGTGCAAAGCTCCGGCCTTGGCAGCTTAATGGGCCATACACTAAGAATTTTTCAAGACTTTTTCCTGTAGACTTAACCAAACCATATAATATGAGGTCAAACCTCAACACTTTCAATTTGTATGCAATCAGGCAGGCCCTTGCACTACATAGAAAATGTCAATCTGAAGGATAAAGTCTTCTCTAAATCTTACAGTGTGTATGGCCCTTTTGTCTGTAGGCACCCACACAAAACAAAAAACACATGTTCCATTCAAAAGTCTTTATTTATTCTAGAATGACAGCATAAGGAGGGATGCAGCAAGATAATATTGTCAGTCTCCAGTCCGTGTGCCTTTACAGCGCCAGCCCACGATCTTTGCTCCATGGCTACGGGATTCTGATGTCTTCCCCAACTTCATGCAGAGTTTGGAATCCATTCTGCACCTCTACCAGCTCATAGGGGACAGGCATGGCCAGGTTGCTGGTCAGCTTCCAAGCCACTTTGGAAGTTCCAGGGTGTTCATGTTGGTCATCGATGCTGCTTTTGGCCATGTGCCTTACCAAATATCCACTGACGACAAAAGAAGATGAGTGGAGTCCATCAAGGTGGGTTTCTACCAGCTACAACCGCAAGCAGTACCACTCCTGGAAAAATAAACAAAGGATAAGACATTTCATTATGAAAATCACATCTTAATGCCTGTTTGCTTCATTCTGAACTTCATTTAATTTCGACATCACGAGTGAAATAACACATTTTCTGCCAACTTACACAAACCAGAAATCATTAATGCAAACATTTGAATACACACCTGTGACGCCAGACAGCCCATCACCACAGGCTTCTCATGGTACATGCCATGATTCCAAGATGTTCACGTTCTGGAAAATTAGAACACCATAAGATACCAAGCAGCCGTTCATGTTATCAATAACTACACAGGTGGCATAGACACAACTAAACACCTGCCAGCTCTTCTCAGCCCTTTCCACTATTCACAATACCAACATGTTTATGGTTAGAGGTGCATGTTTTTGCTCAAGTAACACAATTTTACCAATGTTGACTACACTTTATCTACAATGGCAAGTGTCATTGGCAGATGATAATTACCCTCTGTCTCCCTGTGAGTGGCACCTCTGCTAACTAGCAAATTAATACACATGCCCTATCTTGACCGGTTACAGTACTTACATGTAAAGTGGCTAGCAACCAGGGTATTCGGGGTGGCAAAACCTGCAGCGGTGCTCCGCCGCCTGGGGGCCGCCGGCTGACGGACCTCTGGCTCCCTCTCCTCCGTCAGCTCCCAAGATTCATCCCGGGCCACACACATGTTGTGCAACACGCAGCACGCCAGGATGATCTTGGAAGCCTTTGTAGGAGAGTACAGGAGTTCACACCCAGGCCGGGCCAAGCAGAGAAACCGGGATTTGAGAAGACCTATGGTCAACTCGATGATACTCCGGCTTCTCTGCAAGGCCCTGTTGTAATTCATTTCTGCTCGGCCCTGGGGGTACCTGATTGGAGCCATCAGCCACGTCAGCTGCGGGTAACCAGCATCCCCTGAAAAAAATGAAAAATATACATTAGTTCTTTATATCATGTGACTTTAGATGACTCCTCAAAATGGGAGACAATTATGCATTTTACTAAACAACCTGCTCGTCTGTTTGCAAAAACTCATATGAAACATCTCAACTCTGTCTAACTGCCTAAATCACTAATACAAATGGGAAAAAGGACACACAAAGTGGTGTGTTTCTCTTGCAAGTTCCAACTTGGCCCCTATTTTGTTCCTATTACATTAGCCTAGGTCTTACTTCTGGAATATATCTGCAACTAGAGTGAGGAAACCAATATTGACTCACTTATGCAAAGTACTTTGGGGATATGGCAATACCATTGGAATCATTTGTAGGTTTTGTTTGGGTGGCTAGAGGACACCATTTACACATTGGTTAACCACCTTCATTTGACTCAAAGACAACTTTGGAAATCTTTCTTTTGTGAGCTGCTAAGCTGCTGATCTGGTTGTGTGTGAACAGCCTGCCAACTCCTAACACATCCATTTTAGGTAGGCTTTGCTTAAATCAGGGTGTACACCGATGTAGCTTATTCCTATGTCTATGTAATCTTACAGTTTATGTTGTTAAGACAAAATACTTTACCAATAAGCCACCCTTGGGGCATTTGGCCACTTTCAAACGCCTCGTACAGAGTACTGGTTCGTAACATACTGGAATCATGGCACGACCCTGGGTGACCAGTGTTGACACTCATGATGCGCTGTTTGGTGTCACAAACTAATTGGACGTTCAGGGAGTGGTACTGCTTGCGGTTGCGGTACTCCACTTCGTGGCTCCTTGGTGGCCTAATGGCTATGTGGGTGCCATCGATTGCCCCTAGTATTTGCGGCATGTGTGCCCGCAGGTAGAAACCCAACTTGACTTCATTCCACTCATTTTCATTCTGTGGCCAGTGGATAAAATTGGGCACTATATCGACTATGGCATTAATGACCAACATGAACACCCTTGAAACTGTGGGCTGGCTAATGCCCATGATACTTCCCGAAGTGGCTTGGAAGCTGCCACGCCCTAAAATATACAAAGTGGCCAGCAATCTGGCCATGCCGGGCACTGCATGGCCGCGCTGTGTATCCGGTTCAATTTTGTCTGCTATGAGCTGGTAGAGGTGGAGAATAGTTCCTCGCTCGAGCCGGAACTTCCTCCTGACATCAGAATCCCGCAGCTTGTCCAAATAGATCCTTGGAGCAAAAATGCGTGGCTGGCGAGGTAAGGGCACACGGACTGGAGGTGCTGCTGGAGGTGCTGCTGCTGCTGCTGCTGCTTCCCCACCTTCTGCTGCCTCCTGTGCTAGGGCCTCCTCAAACAAGGCACCGATGAATGCCAACATTGCACCATCTAATGCGTCTGGGATATCGTCCTCCATTTTGAACGCGCAAATTCGCGAATGTGCAGATATATATATATAGAAACGGCCGCTAATTATCACACCTGTGAGCCAGCTATAAAAGGAGCACATGGCCAATATGGCTGCTGGATGTTATAGATCGATGTTTCTTATGTGCTAGCAAGACCCTGTGACCCACAACGTACATTATCTTGAGGTAAGACAATTGCATCTCTCTCTCCCAAAAAAAAAAACAACAAATTCTCTCTCTCTCTCTCTCTCTCTCTCTATATATATATATATATATATATATATATATATATATATATATATATATATATATATATATCTATCTAGACGCCCTTTGATAAAGTCGGAAATGACGAAACGCGTCAGGGCATGAACCTTACGGCAACCGGAAGTGCACGGGGGACACGAGCGGCAGCTTTGGAGATCCGAGACACCAGCGTGGAGAGGGTGAGCAGGACCGACAAGGCATACCACGGTACCCGTAGCACTGATATTCAAGGCTTATTGGTTTATTGCGTTTGTGAGTACATATGTATTGGGTTTATTCTGAATAAATATCGGATGGGTGAAACAATATCACACTAGTGTGGTTCCTTCTTTCCCCTTATGTTTACCATCTGAGCTAATGCCGGGAGAAGAAGGGAGATATGTGATCATCCGTGATAGAAATCCAGTAATAGCAGCAGTAATCGTTCCTGAGTGAGATTTGTGATACCACAACCTGTTTGCCTGTTTGCCTGTCCTGTGTAAATAGGAGGGCCACAGCTTCTGGTGAGTTGTCAGTCCCCCCATTATCACATCGGTGGAGGTGTAGAGCAGTGGTGACCCCAACACTTGATGGTGTTTCTCACTTGGTGGATTGGACTATTACTGAGGAATTAACCCTTTGTTTGAAATTTTTGCATTTAATTTTTTTGCATTCTTTGCACTAAATTTTTGCATACATGGACGTTTAAGGACTATATCAAGATTTGGCTGGTTTATATGCTACGTCATTTCTCCTCAATTATACCTGCGCTACTTGTACTTTTGTATATGTTCCTAGGGACGATATATATTTGAGTATACTTTTACATATATCTAGATCTGTCTGTTTGTGTGTTCTTGCTCACCGTTATTGTTTACTGAAGGAGAGAATTTGTACTTATCTTGGGTGTGCTTAAGTTGTCTATGGTGAATCCCCTCCAACCCACAATAGCTTGTGAACCCCTCAAGTGTCTTTTAATCATTGGCAGTTGGCCCCATGTGCATGTGGTTTTGACATGTGTTTTCTCATGTTTGTTAAAGGTGTGCAGTCTAGATTTGGCATCTAAACCTGTCCCCTTACCTTCCCAGCTTCCAAAGACACCATTTTTGCTTTCCTGATAACTGTAATTTATTATGTGCACGTATGTAGGTCATGCGATTTCTCATGTATGTTTAATGTTTGCAGCCTCCTTTGGCCTATAAAAGATTACACCACCACCCCCACCAAGTCTGTTTGTGCCATTAGGTAAGTGTTTGGAGGGCCTCGTGTGATTTGTGCCCATATGCGTTTTCTTATGTGTTTTTTTCTATTTCTTTGCAGCCTCTTCTGCTCTTTCACCACCACCACCACCAAGTCTGTTTGTGCCATTAGGTAAGTGTTTGGAGGGCCTCTTGTGATTTGTGCCCATATGCGTTTTCTTATGTGTTTTTTTCTATTTCTTTGCAGCCTCTTCTGCTCTTTCACCACTACCACCACCACCACCACCACCACCACCACCACCACCACCACCACCGTGTTTGTGCCATTAGGTAAGTGTTTGGAGGGCCTCGTGTGATTTGTGCCCATATGCGTTTTCTTATGTGTTTTTTTCTATTTCTTTGCAGCCTCTTCTGCTCTTTCACCACTACCACCACCACCACCACCACCACTGTGTTTGTGCCATTAGGTAAGTGTTTGGAGGGCCTCGTGTGATTTGTGCCCATATGCGTTTTCTTATGTGTTTTTTTCTATTTCTTTGCAGCCTCTTCTGCTCTTTCACCACTACTACCACCACCACCACCACCAAGTCTGTTTGTGCCATTAGGTAAGTGTTTGGAGGGCCTTGTGTGATTTCTGCCCATATGCGTTTTCTTATGTGTTTTTTTTCTATTTCTTTGCAGCCTCTTCTGCTCTTTCACCACTACCACCACCACCACCACCAAGTCTGTTTGTGCCATTAGGTAAGTGTTTGGAGGGCCTCGTGTGATTTGTGCCCATATGTGTTTTCTTATGTGTTTTTTTCTATTTCTTTGCAGCCTCTTCTGCTCTTTCACCACTACCACCACCACCACCACCAAGTCTGTTTGTGCCATTAGGTAAGTGTGTTCTGTAACTGTTCACTAATTATACTGTATATGAAGAGCAATCTGCAAATCATGTTTTTTTCTGTTTTCTCTTTTGTCATTTCAGATTTAGGCGTTTGGGGCTATTTGCTGCTGCTGGACAGCCAGATTCTCTGCCCACCTCGTGCTCCCATGGCCCCACCCACTGGAAGGCTGAGGAGAAGGGACAGGATGGCCAGGGGGGGCAGGGTGGCCAGGGTGGCCAGGGTGGCCATGGGGGGCAGGGTGGCCAGGGTGGCCATGGGGGGCAGGGTGGCCAGGGTGGCCAGGGTGGGCAGGGGGGGCAGGGTGGGCAGATCGTCTGGCTCTGGTGTGAGGGAGGCTCCAGCTGTATCCATGAGGGAGTCCACCATCCCCATCCCGGAGGAGGAAGCCGGGGGAGGTGGTAACACACCAAGTGGACAAGCTGGCTCTTCTGACAGTAGTCCTGGAGAGGGTCCGTCCACCCGAGTCAGCTTGTCCACATTATCCCGGCTTCCCCGTTTCTCCCACAATCAGTGCTGTGTCCTGGTCCAGGCCTATATGGCCAGATATCAGGCGATACATGGGACCAGGGCCGCGGTTAGCTCTGTAACAGAGAAGCACAGATTGTGGGATGAAATCCGGGATGCTGTAAATGCACTGGGTGAAGCACCTCGCCACCGTGACAGTGTGCGGAAGAAGGTCACCGACATCTGTGCGTCCGTTCGGAAGAAGCTAATTGCATGGGCTGCGGAGGGTCTTTATGACCGACAAGGTCGGCTGGATGAACGTGCACGAAGTTCTCTCTGGGATTATCAATTACCTTTCTTGCAGATCATAGGACCCGATACCATCTTTTCCAGAGAGGACTTAGATTCGGATGCTTTGCACCGAGGTAGGATATTATCTTGGATGTCAATTGTGTGAGTTGTTTTGAAAAGATGAACGACTATCCTATGTGTGACATGAATAGAATTTGATACTTGCCCTTCCAATTGTCCTTTTTTTTTTTTCCCCAACCTGCAATTTGTTCATCTGTAGCACGGATCTAAGCCCCTCCACAGCCCATGCAGCTTGGCGACCCAGACGGACTCACGGGTGTTGACATCAGTGCTGACCCTCCTCCTGGTAGGTCCCATATCATATTGTGCCAAACAATGTAGATGTATATTTTATTCTTTCCAAGATAGCTCATATTGCTATGTCCTTTACAGAAGATCCGCAGCAGGGAACACACCCAGTGCAGCAAGGCCTGGAGGTGTAACGCTCCTGCGTTTTATGTATGATGTGGATTTTCAGCTGCAGAAATATTCCACTTCAGTAGTCATGTAGAGAAACGCTGAGACACCAATCCCAACTCCCAATGACTCATCATGTGTAGATGATCTCAATTCAGCAAGTAAATACACACACTCAATAAGATGTTTCCTAGAGTGACTTATGTATATAGTAACACAGTGATGATAGGCTGAAGAGACAGGTTGGGTAGAGATGGTAGATGACAGACACTTGAAAGGAAATGTTCTTGAAAGTAAGATAGTAGCAGATGGGATGCAGATAGGTTTAGCAATCATGTATGGTAGCAGATGACAGAGTAGCAGGTAGACATACAAGAGAGATCAACCCAGTGCAAGAACAGGTGGTAGTAGGCTCAAGAGCTAGCAATCTTAGATAATGCAGATGTAGTAATAGTCCTTAGTATGCAGAGCTAGATAGTGTAAGCTTTAGTATGAAGGTTATAGAGGTTTCCCCTGTGGGGTACTTATCACTAATAGCAATGTAGCAGAGGAGAGGTTCGGCAAGAGCGGATGATCCGGTAGCGGGATACAGGGATCAGCGCAGCGTGGTTCCGACAGCGAGGTATGCTTGCAAGCATGAGAGCTTCAAGACAGGTTAGCATCAAGGCACAAAGCAGTTTGAACAAACACATGTGAGTGAGAGCCAGCGATCTAAATAGCCATCCAGTCCGGCGCTCAGTGATGACAGCATCAGTCTTAAAGGTGTATGCACACCTTACCAAAAGAGAATGGTGGGGCGCATACACTTATGAAAGAGTAATTAGGGTACCCAAAGGTACCAGAACATTACAGTACCCCCCCCCCTTAAGGCCGGCTCCTGAAGGCCTCTGGAGCTGGTTTGTCTGGGTACTTCGCATGAAAATTGCGGATTAATCTAGAGGCATGTATGTCAGAGGTGTTTAGCCAGGTGTCGTCTTGGGGCCCATAGTTCTTCCATCGAACCAAGTACTGAAGTCTTCCTCTGTGGATACGAGAATCCAGAATCTCTTTTATCTCATATTCTTCTCCACCTTCAACTTGTACAGGAGGAGGGGGTGGGATAGTAGGCCTTATTCCTTGGTCAGGAACATGGGGCTTCAGTAGCGACACATGGAAAATGGGATGTATTTTGAGGTCTATTGGCAATGTAAGCTGTACTGCAGCTTTTCCAATAAGTTTCTTGATTGGGAAAGGTCCCAAGAACAGAGGTCCAAGCTTTTTGCTAGGGATTTTCAGTCTTAAATTTTTTGTTGAGAGCCAAACGAGGTCCCCGATAGCGTACTGAGGAGAAGGTCTTCTGCGAAGATCATAGTACTTCTTTTGTTGACTATGAGCGTGTGCAATGGTAGTATTAAGCAAACCCAGAGAGTCCTTTATTTGGGTAAGATAGTCTGAGGCTACTGGGTTATTTGAAGGAAGGATGCGTGGTGGAAGAATAGAGGGATGAAACCCATAGTTCAAGTAGAACGGACTCTGCTTGGTCGTACTGTGGGTTGCGTTGTTGTAGGCAGAGGGAGAAGATCCACCCAATCATCCTGTTGGTAAGAAGTGTAACAACGTAAATATTGCTCGATGCATTGGTTGACTCTTTCAGTCTGTCCGTTGGTCTGCGGATGGTAAGGAGAAGTGAGCTTCCGCTCGATCCGTAGTATGTGACATAGTTCTTTCCAGAACTTGGAAATAAATTGTGATCCACGGTCAGACAGAAGAGTTTTTGGGATACCATGTAACTTAAAGACATGTTTCATCAGGAGTTCTGCCGTTTGTTTGGACGAAGGTAGTCTGCGAATAGCAATGAAATGTGCCATTTTTGTCAGATGGTCCACTGACACTAAGATGGTATTAAATCCTTTGGAAGGAGGCAATTCCACTATAAAGTCCAAGGACACAACTTCCCATGGAGTTTGGGATATTGGTAGACTGCATAGTAGACCGGATGGTCTCGTAGTGTCAATTTTGGACCTGGCACAGACATTGCATGAAGAGACAAATTTTTGTATAGATGTTTTCATGTCAGGCCACCAGAATTGCCTGGTAATCAGATTAAGAGTCTTTGTCATACCCATATGTCCTGCCATAGGCACATCATGCGATAATTCCAAGATCTTGGTGCGTATGGTAGGTGGTATGTAAAGTTTGTCATTGTAGTAGAGGAAGCCTTCTGCATCAGTATTTAGTTGTGGTGGGGGTGAATCCAAACTTATACCATGCAAAACCTCTTCCTTCAAGGAACGGACAACTCCAATAATGCGTTTGTGAGGTATTATAGGAACGGAAGGGATTTCGAAGTAGTTTTCTTCAGTTAGTCGTGATAGTGCATCCGCCTTTTTGTTCTTATCTGCAGGTGTGTAGGTCACTAGGAAGTTAAACCTTAGAAAGAATAGTGACCATCGTACCTGTCGGTGAGAGAGAGTTTTGTTAGTCTGAAGATATTGGAGATTTTTATGGTCCGTGTATATAAGTATTGGTAATTGGGTGCCTTCGAGTAGATGTCGCCAATTCTCCAGAGCCAATTTTATAGCAAGCAGTTCCTTTTCACCCACGGGGTAATTTATCTCTGGACTGCTTAGGGATTTAGAAAAAAAGGCGACTGGATGAAGTGGTGAAGTGTGAGTTGGTCGTTGGGAGAGTATTGCTCCTACTGCCATGTTTGACGCATCTACTTCCAGAATGTATTGGAGGGATGGGTCTGGATGGCGTAATATGGGAGCAGAAGTAAACCTTGTCTTTAACAGGTGAAAAGCTTTATTTGCTTCATCTGACCATTTGAATGTTTTTTTAATGCTAGTGAGCTGTGTGAGGGGTCTCACAATGACAGAGAAGTTTCTGATGAACTTCCTGTAGAAATTCGAAAATCCAAGGAATCGCTGTAGCGCCTTGCGTGTGGTTGGTGTAGGCCAATCCTGAATGCAGGATATCTTACTCATGTCCATCTCGATTCCTGTTTTGGATATGATGTAGCCTAGAAACAGTACCTCTTCTTTATGAAACAAGCATTTTTTCAGTTTCACATAAAGGTTGTGTGCAAGCAACCTCGATAATACTAGTCTTACATGTCTTATGTGTTCAGACAGGGATCGTGAATATATAAGTATATCGTCCAGATATACCACAACACAGACATCTAGTAAGTCTCTGAAAATATCGTTTATAAATCGTTGAAAAACTGCAGGGGCGTTGCATAGCCCGAATGGCATTACAAGATATTCGAACAATCCGTATCTGGTTCTGAATGCAGTCTTCCACTCGTGTCCATCACGGATTCGAATGAGATTGTATGCTCCTTTCAGGTCCAATTTTGAAAAATAGGTAGCTCAACGCACCTGCTCAATGAGCTCAGGGATAAGCGGTAGAGGATAGCGATCTTTTATTGTAATAGCATTCAATTGCCTATAGTCGATGATAGGCCTGAGACTTGAGTCCTTATTGCGGACAAAAAAGAGTCCTGCTGCTGTGGAAGAAGTGGAAGGTCTAATAAAACCTTTCTTCAAATTCTCATCCAAATAGTCTTTGAGATGGGAAAGTTCATCCTGTGAAAGAGGATAAACATGACCGAACGGCAATTTGCTATTTGGGAGTAGATCAATGCTACAATCATAGTCTCGATGGGGAGGTAGTGTTTGAGCATTTTTCTCAAGAAAAACCTCAGAGAGATCCTGATAACATAGTGGTGCAATCTCATCTGTCACCACAGACAGGATCTTCCCGAAAGACGGGAGGTTACACGTACCCTCGCAATAGCAAGAGAGGAAGGCCAGGGTCCGTTCCTTCCAATCTATGGTTGGTTGATGTGTGTGCAACCAGGGAAGTCCCAACACAATGGGAAAGTGGGGTGAAGGTATTAGATCGAAGGTAGTGGTCTCCATATGAGACCCGTTAGTAGTGACTAGGAGTGCCTGTGTCTGATCAGTGATCGGTCCAGAGGATAAAGGAACACCGTTAATAAGACTCACTGAGACAGGTTTAAGTTTAGAAATAATAGGAACTTTATTTAAAGCAGCAAAACGTATGTCAATATAATTTCCACAAGATCCTGTGTCAATCATGGCCTTAGTAGTAATCCTGTTCTGGTCCCACTGTAATGTTAAGCAAACAGAAAGGTAAGGGTTAGTGATTGAAGTTGTCAATCCCCCTAGGAGGACATGTGAACACTCACCCTTCTTTTTGTAGACTAGGGGACAGACGTTTATCTTGTGATCCGGGGATGCACAGTACAAGCAGAGATTACCAGATTGTCTTTTGGCTCTTTCCATAATTGATAGAGGTGGGCGTATGGTTCCTACCTCCATAGGAACGGGGTCAACGGCCGAAATCCGAGAAGAACTGGATAATGGCATTCCCATTTTCTCAGCCTTTCTTTCTCGTAGTCTTCTATCTATGGTGATACTGAGTTGTATCAATGCATCCAGGGTTTTTGGCAGATCCGCTCGGGCGAGCTCGTCTTTAACGGCCTCTGATAGGCCAAGCCTAAATTGGGTTTTCAGAGATGCATCATTCCATTCTGAATCAAGGGTCCATCTCTTGAATTCTGCGACAAAGTCTTCTACAGGTCTCCTACCTTGTTTCAAGGATCTTAATTGAAGATCGGCAGTACTCTGCCTATTGGGATCATCATATAGGCTAGTGAGTTCTGCTAGGAACAAGGCATAGGAATTGAGAAGCTGGTCGCTTTTCTCAAAAAGAGAGTCTGCCCAGGCCCGAGGATCGCCTGCTAGGTAAGAAATAATAGTACAAACCTTAATGTGATCAGTAAGGTAGGTACGGGGTTTTAGCAAGAAAAGTAACTCACATCCGTTTTTAAATTCGCGAAATTTTTTGCGATCGCCTGTAAATACCAAAGGAGGATTTATTTTGGGTTCAGGGGACTGAGCAGTGGTAAGTTGTGTCAGTCTAATTACCTGCTGCGACAGAGCCTGATTGTCTTCTTTTAATTCAGCAAGTGCGTGTATTAACGCAGTTACTTGCTGTTTAATTGTGTCATCTGAGTGGTTATTTCTGCTGAATTTATTTGTGGTTCGTTCAATCTGTAACGCTCCTGCGTTTTATGTATGATGTGGATTTTCAGCTGCAGAAATATTCCACTTCAGTAGTCATGTAGAGAAACGCTGAGACACCAATCCCAACTCCCAATGACTCATCATGTGTGGATGATCTCAATTCAGCAAGTAAATACACACACTCAATAAGATGTTTCCTAGAGTGACTTATGTATATAGTAACACAGTGATGATAGGCTGAAGAGACAGGTTGGGTAGAGATGGTAGATGACAGACACTTGAAAGGAAATGTTCTTGAAAGTAAGATAGTAGCAGATGGGATGCAGATAGGTTTAGCAATCATGTATGGTAGCAGATGACAGAGTAGCAGGTGGACATACAAGAGAGATCAACCCAGTGCAAGAACAGGTGGTAGTAGGCTCAAGAGCTAGCAATCTTAGATAATGCAGATGTAGTAATAGTCCTTAGTATGCAGAGCTAGATAGTGTAAGCTTTAGTATGAAGGTTATAGAGGTTTCCCCTGTGGGGTACTTATCACTAATAGCAATGTAGCAGAGGAGAGGTTCGGCAAGAGCGGATGATCCGGTAGCGGGATACAGGGACCAGCGTGGTTCCGACAGCGAGGTATGCTTGCAAGCATGAGAGCTTCAAGACAGGTTAGCATCAAGGCACAAAGCAGTTTGAACGAACACATGTGAGTGAGAGCCGGCGATCTAAATAGCCATCCAGTCCGGCGCTCAGTGATGACAGCATCAGTCTTAAAGGTGTATGCGCACCTTACCAAAAGAGAATGGTGGGGCGCATACACTTATGAAAGAGTAATTAGGGTACCCAAAGGTACCAGAACATTACAGGAGGAAGGTGTTGGTATGTCTAGCAAATTAATATTTTTTTTGGAATCTTATTAACCCCGTTAACACACATGTTTTTTCTTTTGAAAGAGTGTTGCCTTTTAGATGTTTACCCTGCAAAACACCATTGACAGCATTAATGGGTGCCGTCATTAGTATTCAGACCAAGCCTTCTTAACCTTTGGGAGGGTTTAGCAAGTGTCCTATGAGCCCAGGAAAGCACTTTTGAATGTTTGGCCTCAATGCTTCATTCCTGAAGCTAGGAGGGCAATCTGGCCATAATCATTACTGCCTAAGGTTATGTACTAAACCTTTTTTTTTTTGTTTTTTTCAAAGAACATCAGGCCCCTCTTGACGTAGCAGCTGGAGTTGGATCAGGAGCTGGCGACGATTCTGCATCCAGTGCTGTGGTATGTGATATAAGGGAACAAGATGCACATGTAACATTTCAATGGTAGTAATGATTTTGGGCTAGATGTGGCTTACATTGTGTGTGTTAAATTAGTGCTATGACATTATGACGATGCACCAGCACAACAAGAGTTCGATCTTGAACATCAGGGAATTATGTTATAATTTGGTGTGCCACTAATGTTCCAAAAACATCCAGGACCTTTAAAGTCCGGCCAGTCTTTGATTTTCCAGGTCCAAATTCATGTGTATCGTTTTGTTGGGTTGTCCTGTAGCCGATTGATGGCGAGATTTTAGACAACATACGTAGATGTAGAAAGTCATTGGTGTAGTAACAGATTTACCAAAAGCATAAACAACCTACCACACCAGGGTTAATTGGGAACACCTTCATGTCGAAACTTTTTTGCCTTTGTCATATTAGTCCTACCAATATAATATGTACCCATTATCAGAAGTGTTGCTAGCTTGGATAATATTACAATGAACAAGTACTTATTAGAAGCACATCAAACTTTTCTACGTTCTGCTTGGGGTGTTAAGTTGTCAAACTAATCTGAACTATTTAGTCATGATGTTTGATAATGATTTGGTCTATTTCCTCTGCTTTCAGGTAGCCTTCGACGCATAGGGATTGTCACCTACCCAACGTCGTCCATCTATGCTGGATGTAGCCGAGAGGCTGCTTGATGAGTATCGGATCCAAAATGAGTTAAGGAGGCGTACTCAGCAATCTACTGAGGTAGTACGTCTGCTCAGGCTCATACAGGAATCTGTAGCAACAATGGTACAGGTTCAACAGGATATGCGTAACAGCTTGGTAAGTTTAGCAGACCAGCATCAATGGGATCGGCAAAGTGTTGACACTCAGGTGCTGGCCACACGCCAATGCCTGTTTGGATCTGAAGATGCCCCATTGGCAGAGCCCTCCCAAACATCTCACTCACCTGCCACTGCAGGTTGTGGTAGTGGGAGGGTAATGCCAGTGTTGGCCACTTGTCAGGCAGCTGGGGATGGGACAATTCCTCCTGTAGCCACTCCTAGCACTTCACACTCCGTTTGGACTCCCACACCCCTCAATGAGCAATCCTCCTGCACAACCTCATTGCGCACTGGTTCCACAATGCCCCTTCCATTTGACTACACTCCCTATACACCTTTAGAACTTCACTCCTACCCAGGCCATCACCCTTTGTCAACAGCCCCACATGCCATTTCCCCCCGCACCGTGGACCACAACAACCAATCAACCACCACTCCCCACACATCTTCACAACCCTTGCACCACCAGCAGCATCAAATAGCCTCGGGGCAGCAGCTAACAAATTTACTGGTAATGGCACACTATCCCCAAATTCTTAGGCTGAGCACAGAGCAGATTGGACTATTGGCACAAGATCTTATGTCTGGGACATTTCCAGGGTTCACCACCCTGCATCAGCAGCAGCCTCATGCACAAGATCTGATCATAATGGGCCACTATACCACAACTCTAAGGCTGACCCAAGAGCAGATGGGACTATTGGCCCAACATTTGATGGCAGGAACCTTTCCAGTGTTCACCACACTGCATCAGTCACCACCACCACCACCACCACCAACTTAATTTGATCTTTTTTTATTTATTTGTGTTAGTTTTGTTAATGATTGTTACATTGGCCAATTTGTGGGGCCATTTTATGGTTTAATTTGAGGGTGGCACAATATGATTTATTATAGTGTTTTTTTTTGGTGATGCAATTAAATTTTATGCAAATTGATTAGTTTGTGTTTGATCTTTGTTTTTTTAGGAGTATTGGTGGCCAAGTAAGGGCCCTGGTTAATGTAGGCATTTACAGTAAACCCCCCTCCATTGCGGGGGTTACGTTCCGGACCCAGCCGCGAAAAGTGAAATTCCGCGAAATAGAAAAACCCTATTAAAATGCATTGTAGGCATGTTTTTTTACTGTCACTGTACGTGTAAAAGCATTTTAAGGTCTTTAAACACACTTTTAAAACAATAGAAACTCATTTAAACACATAAAAGATACTAAGAGACAGAGCAAGAGCTATGGAAAACACAAAAATATTTCATTTTTAATGATTTATATAGTAAAATAACATTACAAAAAAAACGCGAATTACCGGGACCGCAAAAACTGAACCGCGATGGAGCGGGGGATTACTGTATACACACGTGCTTCTCTATCTCCAAACATATGATTTCATTTAAATTTGGAAAACTCAATGTTCACATAATGACCCAAGAAAAGGTCTCCCTTCAAATGTAGCTTCAAAACAAGTCTCAAGGATAACATAAACCAAAGCCAACATGCTAACAATTACAGACCACACCACTCGACTAAACAAATACAACACAAAAGACATTCGATGTGTACACCAAAAAGAAAACTTTGGTAATAAAAGATAAATTTTTTTTAATAACACATGTAGGTGTCTACCAACTGTAGCGTCAAAAAAATATATTATTAAAATATATAATATAATGAACAAAATTTCAAATGTAACATTTGTGTTGCAACGTGCAACATACAATTTTTTTATTTTTATTTAAAAATTTTTTTTTTTTTTTCCAAAATTATGTTTTTTTAATTTTTTTTTCCCAAAAAAGGTTTTTTTTAGTAAACATTTTTTTATTTTTTTTCCCAAAAAAGGGTTTGTTTAGTAAACATTTTTTTATTTTTTTTCCCAAAAAAGGGTTTTTTTAGTAAACATTTTTTTATTTTTTTTCCCCAAAAAAGGTTTTTTTTAGTAAACATTTTTTTTTTTAATATTTTTTTTTAACTAAACATTTTTTTATATTTTTGTTTAAAATATTTTTTGGTTTCTTTTTTTTCTTTTTTTTGGTAAGAACGATTCAAAGGCGTGACATTACGCACAAATGGCTCCTTAGGGTCCGGATCCACCCCACACAGCTGCTCCAATAACATTATTCGTTCTCCGCACCACTTTAAATACGCCAGCATTACCTCGCTGGTGAGGTGGGTGTGCCCTGGGTAGAAAAAGACATGACAATTAGTTTTATGCAAAATGATCCTAACAAGGATTGTAATTAATGTGCCTCAACAAATATGCTTAGGAGTCTATTGGTTGGTTTTTATGAACACTCTGAAGCAAATATGCTAAATTGCTGTTGTAAACCTTGAACTCAAACTTTCAACTCTAATTGTTCAAAAGGTTACATAAGATGGCTTGGAATGTTAGTAGCAGTTCCACCAAAGCTAAGTAAAAGGCTTTTCTGCATGTAAACACAAGCAATCATTTTGAAGAATGTAAGGTGTTTTGGGTTCAATTGGTCAACATGATACATATGCACACATTTATCTCTATCACCATTGGAATCTGTGGAGCGTTCTCTCTCCCTCTTACTGTCTATAGATTGAACCTGACACATAGTAGAGACTCACCCTTTGGAATTTTGAGGGACAGTTCTGGACGGAGCAGATGTGTCTGCTCCCCTGATCTCCTTTCCGCCATCCCAGCTGTGTTAAGAGAGAAGAAAAAGTTTCTCAACAAATGGACTCATGCTAACTGTAGGTTACGCAGTCATGAAAACGCTCTAACACCCACTCCTTACCCCTCCACACTTCCCTGAAAGTTTTATTTAGACATTGATACGGTGGTGATGCAGATTTGTAAAGTGCAAGCGTCATTCTTCTGGGTGAAGCTTGTAGCGTTAAGGATACGTACTCCCTGCTTTTGTGCTGATTGTGTTTCTCTGATGTTTTTTGTGCCTCAGCCCTGCCTGTTCTAAGTGTTGGAAACATATCATTTTTGGAGGGCTGCGGAAAACTAATCAGGTTAGACTTACCCTCTCTAGGTTTTTGGGGACGAGAGAAATAACAATCCTCCTTTTTACATGGCCCCTGTACACACCTCTAGGCACCTCCCTCCTGTTGGTTGACCCCACAGCAGGCAGCTTGCTATGGAGGCACATGAGATGAAGCCAAGCACCCTGTGCCTGTTCAGGCACTAGGCTGTGAGCCAGCCTTGCCCCCCTCCCTTCCGATGGTCTCAATGATTAGGAGTGACAGCATCAGGAGGCAATATTGGCATGCTGTCACCTCAGTTAAGGAGGAGGGGGAGTCTGTTCCAGACAAGTATTTGTGCAAAATTTTAGACAGTAAGAAAATGGTCCCAGTAAGTCTTAGGGGGAATATGCACACCTATCACTTGGAATACTAATGCATAGAATGCATTCACATAAAGAACCTGCTGCCTTTAGAACAACTTGAAGCCTGATCGGGGACATACACAGTTAGCATTTCTCCACTTACTAAGTAGACACATTACTGCAAAAGCACACAACTTACCATCATCACGTTTTTTTTTGGCCCCCCGAACAGGATGGGCTTGCTGGCTCAGGAGAAACTGCACAAAAAGAACACAAATTGTGAACTGGAATGTGGTACATTACCGAGGAAGAGTATTTATGAAAGATTGATAAACACACATTTTCAGTGTTGACTAAATCAGGACAGGAGTAAATTACAATGTCCCCAAAAAATTTACAAGTACAAAGCACACCATTTCCAATGTAGAGAAACTAACACCAATTTAGAATAGGGTGGCTTGAGAAAACTTAAAAAAAATAACATGTCCTGTAATGCTCCCCAAAACCACCTTTCAAACATGAAGGTTAAGCAAGAGTGTTTCATGACCAACCTTCCTGTCACATATAGCAAAACTACACTTGCTTTGACTCCAACTTAGATTATCCTAGATACACATCATCCTAGCACACACAATACATGTGATAATCTAATTTTAGGTACTTACAGACTAGTTCAGGGGAGCCACTAACATCATCTGCCTCCACCCCTGGAGTGGGGGAGGATGGGGTAGACCCTTCATGGGGGGATGGTGTCGTATCTCCTAGAAACACAAAGACACGGATACAATCCTTGAACAAAAGCTATTTGATAAAGGCACACAGAAAGTAGTCGGGAAACATTGAAGGTAGTAGTTACAGTGGACTGGGTAAGCAGCGGCCCCTCTTCCCCAGTCCTCCACAACAAACATCCTCAATGTCAGCTGCTACATAACCCCAATGTCAAAATATATATATTACAGCCCTTATATTTCCCAGGACACATTGAACACACAAACACATGTAGAATACTTACTTCCCATTTGAGGAGAGCCCAGGTCCTCATCAGTGTCTGACCAATTGGCCTCTTCTTGGGCAACAGTGTCTTCCTGGCCCGGATCCAGGCGACTTGGCCCTGCCTGAGGCTCCTCTCTTGCTGAAGTTACATCAACCACAAAAGAAAACAAAACAAACAATCATTCCTCCAAGTTCGACCTAATACACAACACAACAGCACATCCACATTACTTACAGTGGGCCTGAGAAGTCTGAGGCTCAAGATCCTCATCACTGGTTTCTAAAAAAAATCAACAAAAATTAAACATCAAAAATAATACATTATATATTATTTATGGACACAAATGGGCAGTAACCTCTCATCATGCTAGCACCATACTCAATGCCCCTACAATTCAGAACATAGAAGTGCACTTACACCAATGAGATGCATTGAGCATGTTTTAAAACAGGAGGGCACCATGCAAATTAAGCGGTCGCCTAAGGCCTCGCACCTACAGGGGCCTTGCAGCCAGTGGCGGAGCACCAACATTTCGAAGGGCGCAGTCAAGGAAATCGCCCAAGTAAAAGATTGCTTTCAATCCTCGGATCTAAAATTGGCAGCAGTGTGCTGCAGTCCCTTCACTGCGTCTGCCAGGTGTCTGTTGTCCGCTGACACTTACTCCTCCTTCTCTGACTGGGGATTGGCCGTCTGATCATGTTATCCTAAGATGTTGAGGAATCGGTAGGTGTGTACCTGCACCAGTAGGAAGTGACAGCCCGGTCAACTCACTCTGCTATCATCGGTTGTTGCTCTGGGAGGAGAGCTCTGCCCTGGACCAGGAACATACAGGTAACCAGGCCCAGACTTGATATTTTGCAGGCTGGTCATAGATTTGTGGTGTCTACTATGCAAAGGGGGTGAGTAGCCCCAGGGAAGTTGGAAGAGTCCGAAAATGGTTGGTGGAGGAGGAGGAGAAGAAAGCCCTGGGTGGCTGGGGGACAAGGAGAGGGCCCCTGGGTGTTTTCTAGAGGAGGAAAGACCCCAATGACGCCAGAGTCAGTTGCCAGGGAAGAGAGTGGCTTTCATGTCAGATATGCAGGACTTGCTCAGCTCCAAACATGGTGGCGATGGAGCCCTTTGCCCTACACAATGACAGCACCCGAGGTGGAAGGTGAGGGGTAGCGGGTCTTTGACATTATATAGCATATGGACTCTGTCCATTATTGGTAGTTTTGTTTGGAGTTGTCCTTTAGATGTTTAACTCTGTTGTTTTTGCCCCGAGCTGTGAGGAACTGAGGTATGACAGCCCATTATGCTGGGACTTATAGTGCCCTAGAATGTGGAGGACTGAGGAATCCTTAGTCCCTAACAGAGGGCACTACAAGTCTTAGCATAGCAGGCAGTAGTTCCTCAGTCCCCTACAGAGAGCAGTACAAGTCCAAGCAGGTAGCCTTCTGCAGTGGGACTTGTTGTGCCCTTGACTGTGGTGGACTGAGGAAGGGAAGTGTAAGGGGGTCTCTGTAAGCTCAGATGTATGGGGGAGCTTTGGTGACCACAGAGTTCCCTTTTACACCAGAGTCCCCAGCTTCCCCCCTCAAATAATGGTTCCCAGAACTCTCCTTACATCAGAGTCTTCACACTTCCTTCTTACAGAGTAGTAAGTCTGGAGACTCCGATGTAAAGGGGGCTCTGTGAAATGTGATTAGAGATTTGACATTTCTACAAATAAAATTTTTCAACTTACCATCCACAATTTGTAGCTGCTGGAATGGCTCGCTCTCTCTGAACTCATATTGCAGTGTGGCCGTCCTCCTCCTCCCCTTCTTCACCAAAAGCACAAGAGGGTGTCGGCCGTCCGCTTTGGCTAGAAGCAGAAGAGAAAAAAGAAACATAAAAAAGACTAATGTACATAGTAGTATTAAAGGTTGTGAAGAGACACTTGATGGAGGTAGGAAAGGTAGGAGCGAGAGGGAGGGGAGGGGGGGGGGTTGTTGGTATTTGTGTTGTTGCATACCTAAACACATGTCCACCTACCCACAAATTTGTAACCTATCTGGTCACATGTAATGTATATTTTTACTTACCGGAGATTTGCTCCACAGCCTTTTTCAGGAGCCTGGGTGAGCGCCTTTTGGCATCACTCCAGGCCCGCTGGAGATCCACCACACGAGGCTGGAACTGGAATCTCCGCCGCAGCCTCATCCGGACACGACACATGATCTTGTGCTTTTGGTGAAGATGCATATTCACCTTGTCATACCCCCAGAGGAGGAGGAGCTGTGGAAAGAGCAATGTATGTTTGAGTCCAAGTATGTCCAAAAAAGTACAGTCTTACAAAAACATGCTAGGTGATCTTTGAGATATTGTAGAACAAAGAATCCCATTTCTGGTGATACATATACATCGATGTCCAAATCTACCTCCATGACATAGGTTGCCCCACACTGGTGATTTCCTCTACATGATATTGCCATTTTGTCAATTGGCCTTTCATTACACACCCAGGGCCGCCATCAGGGGGGGACAGCCAATACACATGTAGGGGGCCCGAGTGCCTGTAGGGGCCCTGGACCCGCCATCCATGAAGTGTGCAGGAGACAGTAGCCAGGTGACACATAAGGCAGGAGAAGCGCCGAAGGATAAATGCATAGTAAGCACAGTAAACTAGCTGGCAGGGCTGGGACTCAGGAGATGTTATGAGGGAGGGACTTAAGAGCCTTTCAGCTACTCATTGGCTGAGGAGGTAACAGGAGGCAGGCTGATCCGCTTCCTGCTGCCTCCTTAGCCAATGGGTACACAGGGTGCACTGTCCATCACTGCACAGCCTTGTGCTTCCTCTGCTGATGGGATAGAATTCCTCTGCCAAAAAAACATGCTGCAGAGATGGAGATTAGAGTTGAGCGGACACCTGGATGTCTGTGTTCGGCGGGTTCGGCCGAACTTTAAAAAAAAGTCCGGGTCCGTGTCCCGGACTTTTGCCGAACTTTTCCCGGACACCGAACACCATGGAACTCAATGGGGACCCGAACTTTCAGGCACTAAAATGGCTGTAAAACACCAAAGGAAAGGGCTAGAGTGCTGAAAATGGCAGCAAAACATATTTAAGAGCATGGCAAGTGCTCTTCAAACAAATGTGGATAGGGAAATAACTTAAAACAACAAAAAAAAAACCCAGAAAAATAAAACAATGTTCTTCATCTCTGAAGGACGAGGCCCATATGGAGTAGGAGGGAGGTTGAGGTGGTGGTGGATGTGGCGGTCTCATAGGCGTGCGCACAGGGTGTGCCGGATGTGCCTGGGCACACCCTAATCACCTAGGGCACATAGCATTATCGCTCTGTTTGCCAGTGAGGAGATGGGAAAGATCTCCCTCGGACCTGCTCTGCTCTATTTCACTTTGCCAGCAGGGAGAGTAATGTATCGGGGCCATGTACATGTAGGCAAACACATGCATGTGTATTTAAACTTTGGGGTGCACACCCTAATGCAATAGGCTGCGCACACCTATGGGCGGTGTAGGTGGAAGCGGCGGTGGAGGAGGACCAGGGCTGGATTAAGAGCATCATGGGCTTGGTGCTGAGGATTTTGAAGGGCCTTAAGGGCCGTGCCTTGGCATGCACCCAGAGGAGGAAGGGTGCAGCCATGCATGCCTAATTCAACATGGGATGCTGTCTCTGAAGCCCATAAACACATCCATGCATCGGCAACTGTCCCTCCTTGTCCGTCCTTCGTGTTGTGTGGGGAGGTTCTGAGGGAGCTGCCTGGGGAAGCGAGCATAGAAGCCAGACTTCTGTGTTTACAAGTGACAGAAGAGCGGTAACAGTGAATATGGCCAACCCGGGGCCTATATAAAAGGTAGGGGCCTGGAGCTGCAGCTCCAATAGCCCCTACGTTAATCTGGCCCTGAGGAGGAGGACGAGGTAGCCAACACTGCTTCTTTTCACAAATTTTAAATGAGGGTACACCCCAAAAGAGTGAGAAAGAGCAAAAATGGAACAATGGGTGGGTAAGGTCAGTATCCATCGCTATTCTGCACAAGGTACGGAAAAGTCCCGTGGGATCCATGCCTGGTTCATTTTAATGAACGTGAACTTGTCCACATTGTCTCTGGACAGGCGGCTGCGCTTGTCTGTTATAACGCCCCCAGCCGTGCTAAATACCCGTTCAGATAATACACTGGCTGCAGGGCACGCCAGCACCTCCAAGGCGTAAAGGGCAAGCTCAGGACATGTGCCCAATTTGGAGACCCAGAAGTTGAAGGGGGCAGACCCGTCATTCACTACATGTAGGCGTGTGCACACATACTGCTCCACCATGTTGGTAAAATGCTGCCTCCTGCTAAGAAGTTCCATCTGAGCTGCTGGTGCTGCTGTTTTTTGTGGCGTGCTGACAAAGCTTTTCCACATTTCGGCCATGCTAACCCTGCCTTCTGAGGTGCTGGCGGTGCCCTGGTTGCGTTGGCGACCTCTTCCTCCTCTGCCTTGTGCTTCCACTGTGGCCCCGCTGTCAGGTGGGAATGCCAGCAGCATCGCGTCTACCAGCGTGCGCTTGTACTCGCGCATCTTGCGATCGCGCTCCAGTGAGTGAATTAAGGACAGTACGTTGTCCTTGTAACGGGGATCCAGCAGCGTGGCCACCCAGTAATCAGCACAAGTTAGAATTTGGGCAACTCGGCGGTCGTTGTGGAGACACTGCAGCATGTAATCGCTCATGTGTGCCAGGCTGCCCACAGGCAACGAAAGGCTGTCCTCTGTGGGAGGTGTATCGTCTGTGTCCTCTGTATCCCCCCAGCCACGCACCAGTGATGGCCATGAGCTGGCCTGGGTGCCACCCTGCTGTGAACATGGTTCCATCTCCTCCTCCAGCTCCTCCTCCTCATCCTCCAGAACTGTGCCCCTGCTGGACAATTGTGTCCCTGGCGTTTGTGTGTGCAGGAACCCACCCTTGGAGCCCCTTGCGAATGACTGCCCTGAAAGCCTTGGAAATGTTACCTCTTCATCCTCCTCCTCCTCATCCTGTGCCACATCCTCTTCCATCATTGCCCGAATTGTTTTTTCAAGGAGGCATAGAAGTGGGATAGTTAAGCTGAGAACGGCGTCATCGCCACTGGCCATGTTGGTGGAGTACTCAAAACAGTGCAACAAGGCACACAGGTCTCGCATGAAGGCCCAGTTATTGGTGGTGAAGTGGTGCTGTTCCGCAGAGCGACTCTCGCGTGCGTGCTGCAGCTGAAACTCCACTATGGCCTGCTGCTGCTCACACAGTCTTTGCAGCATGTGCAAGGTGGTGTTCCACCTTGTGGGCACGTCACATATGAGGCGGTGAGCGGGAAGGCCGAAGTTACGCTGCAGCGCTGACAGGCGAGCAGCAGCAGGGTGAGAACGCCGAAAGTGCGCACAGACGGCCCGCACTTTCTGCAGCAGCTCTGACATATCGGGGTAGTTTTTAAGGAACCTCTGCACCACCAAATTCAGCACATGCGCCAGGCAAGGGATGTGCGTCAAACCGGCTAGGCCCAGAGCTGCTATGAGATTTCGCCCGTTATCGCACACCACCAGGCCGGGCTTGAGGCTCGCTGGCAGCAACCACTCATTTGTCTGCTGTTCCATGCTCCTCCACAACGTGTGGTTTGTCCCCCAAACAGGCAAGTTGTAAAACTGCCTGCTGTCGTTTACCCCTGGCCGCGCTGAAGTTAGTGGTGAAGGTGTTAGGCTGTCCGGATGAGGAGGCGGTAGAGGATGAGGAAGCCGAGCAGGAGGAATTAGGAACAGGAGGCAAACTGAAGCGCCCTGCAATCCTCGGTGGTGGAAGGACATGCGCCAAATTGCTATCCGCCTCAGGCCCATCCGCCACTGCATTTACCCAGTGTGCCGTTAGGGAGATATAACGCCCCTGACCGTGCTTACTGGTCCACGTATCGGTAGTTAGGTGGACCTTGGCACAGATGGCGTTGCGCAGTGCACACCTGATTTTTTCCCCCACTTGGTTGTGCAGGGAAGGGATGGCTTGCCTGGAAAAGTAGTGGCGGCTGGGCACGACGTACTGTGGGACAGCCACCGACGTAAGGTTTTTAAAACTGTGCGTCTCCACCAGACGGAATGACAGCATTTCAAAGGCCAAGAATTTTGAAATGCTGGCATTCAGGGCCAGGGATCGCGGGTGGGTAGGGGGGTACTTCCTCTTCCTCTCAAGTGTTTGGGAGATGGAAAGCTGAACGCTTCCACGGGACATTGTGGAGATGGTTGGTGACCCAGGTGGTGGTGTTGCTGACAGATCCTCTGTTTGCGGGGTGGCAGGTGCCGGTATCACTACAGATGTGGCTGGAGCGGCAGAGACTGCAGCAGAAGAGGAAGCAGGATGAGCCAGAGACGTTTCTTGGTTTTGAAGGTGTCTAAGTGCAAAGCATGAGCTGCAGTGGAGTAGATGCCTGATCATGCAGGTTGTGCTCAGGTTGAGAAGGTTTATGCCTCGCTTCAGGCTCTGATTGCACAGGGTGCAAACCACTCGTGTCCTGTCATCAGCACATTTTCTAAAGAACTTCCACACTAGAGAACTCCTTTGAGCTGACTTTGGTGCGCTCGTTCCCTTGCTGCGTTGGGCAGTAGCAGGCGTAGTGTCTAGGGCACGGGCGCTCCGCTTCTGCACCCTGCTCCCTCTTCTGCTGTGCTGGTGGCTCTGTGCGACCACCGCCTCTTCCTCCAAACTACTCAGGTCACCTGCATGACGTTCATTCCATGTGGGGTCGAGGACCTCATCGTCCTCCACATCATCTTCCACCCAGTCTTCACCCCTGCCCTCCTTGTCGGTCTCCACAATGCTGAACGCCGCAGCAGTTGGCACCTGCGTTTCGTCATCATCGGAGACGTGCTGCGATGGTCCTTGCATGTACTCATCTTGAGAAATGAGTGGTTGGGCATCGCTGCACTCAATCTCTTCCACTTCTGGGGCAGGGCTAGGTGGATGGCCCTGGGAAACCCTGCTGACAGAGTCCTCAAAAAGAACAAGAGACTGCTGTATGGCTTGGGGCTCAGACTGCTTGCCTGATTTGTAAGGGGGTGAGGTGAAAAACGGTTGGACATCGGCTGCAGGTGCCAACTCTGACCTTTCTGCAGTAGACTGGGTGGGAGACAATGTGAAGGAACTGGAGGCACTGTCAGCAGCAAACCAATCTACTATCGCCTCTACGTGTTCTGGCCTCATCACTTCTAGAGGCGTATGATGCCCTACCAAATACTGATGCAGGTTCTGTCGCCTACTCACACTTGAGGAAGGTGTTTCACTTGTGCGTGTAGCTGGCACAGATCGACCACGTCCTCTCCTTGCAACAGGAGCTCTACCAGCAGCACCACGACCCAGGCCACGGCCCCTATTTGACGGTCTCCTCATATTTCTGGAATTTAAGATCTTGCCCTAGAAAGGTGTTTATTGAATAGCGGAACAAAACAACAACAGTATCGCACGGGTGTATCTCACAGTCAAATATGCAAACTATGCCGCAATTTAATGTTTTTTACCCCAAAAGGGTGTATATTGAATAGCGGAATAGGATAAAAAATGGTGTATCTCACACGTACAAACACAGACTAGGCCCGATTAAATTTTTTTGTACCCTAAAGGGAGGATGAGGAAGAGGAGTTGGGAACAGGAGGCAAACTGAAGCGCCCTGCAATCCTTGGCGGGGGAAGGAGATGCGCCAAATAAAATTTAAATGGTGCATCTCACACGTACCAATACAGACTATGCCGTAATTTAATTTTTTACACTCCAAAAGGGTGTATATTGAATAGCGGAATAGGAAAAATTTTATAATACGGTGTATCTCACACGTACAAACACAGACTAGGCCCCGATTACAATTTTTTGTACCCTAAAGGCAGGATGAGGAAGAGGAGTAGAAGGAGTTGGGAACAGGAGGAAAACTGAAGCGCCCTGTAATCCTCGGCGGTAGAAGGAGATGCGCCAAACAAATTTAAAAAGGTGTATCTCACATGTACCGATACAGACTATCCCGCAATTTAATTTTTTACACTCAAAGAGGGTGTATATTGAATAGCGGAATAGGACAAATTTTACAAAACGGTGTATCTCACACGTACAAACACAAACTAGGCCCCGATTACAATTTTTTGTACCCTAAAGGCAGGATGAGGAAGAGGAGTAGGAGGAGCAGGCAGGAGGCAGACTGAAGCACCCTCAAATCCTCGGCAGTATGAGATGCGCCCCAAAAATTGGAGAGGTGTATCTCACACGTACCGACACAGACTATCACGCAATTTAATTGTTTATACCCAAAGGTTTTGATTAAATAGCGGAATAGAAAATATGATCAAAAAAAAAAGTTATGTATATCACACGTACACAACCACACTAGGCCCCAATTACTATTGTTTGTACCCCTAAAAGGATGGATGAGGAGTAGGAGGAGTATGGAACAGGCAGCACCCTCAAATCTTCAGAAGTATGAGATGAACCCCAAAAACTTGGAAAGGTGGATCTCACACGTACCAACACAGACTATCCCGCAATTTAATTGATACCCAAAGGTTTTTATTGAATAGCGGAATAGGAAATATGATCAAAAAAAGTGTATGTATCTCACACATACAGAAGCACACTAGGCCCCAATTACTATTGTTTGTACCCCTAAAAGGATGGACGAGGAGTATGGAACAGGCAACACCCTCAAATCTTCAGAAGTATGAGATGAACCCCAAAAACTTGGAAAGGTGGATCTCACACGTACCAACACAGACTATCCTGCAATTTAATTGATCCCCAAAGGTTTTTATTGAATAGCGGAATAGGAAATATGATCAAAAAAAGTGTATGTATCTCACACGTACAGAAGCACACTAGGCCCCAATTACTATTGTTTGTACCCCTAAAAGGATGGATGAGGAGTAGGAGGAGTATGGAACAGGCAGCACCCTCAAATGTTCAAAAGTATGAGATGAACCCCAAAAACTTGGAAAGGTGGATCTCACACGTACCAACACAGACTATCCCCCAATTTAACTGATCCCCAAAGGTTTTTGATTAAATAGCGGAATAGAAAATATGATCAAAAAAAGTGTATGTATATCACACGTACACAACCACACTAGGCCCCAATTATTATTGTTTGTACCCCTAAAAGGCTGGATGAGGAGTAGGGGGAGTATGGAACAGGCAGCACCCTCAAATCTTCAGAAGTATGAGATGAACCCCAAATATCATTCAGCTCTGCTGCAGGCCACAACTTAATTTTTTTTAACCCAAGGCTGTATATTGAATAGTGGAATAGAAAAAAAGTGTATGATTTTTGAAACCACTCAATATTAGCACATGTGAACTGAACACAGCAGTGTATGATCAGTCATTTAGCACAGCACAGCTGAAGGAAAAAGGCTGCACACAGTGCCTGATAGAAAAATACTTTTCTCCCTCCTCCTCAGTGGGCAAAAAAGATTGTGTGCACTGCACCCCAAAAAGATTGTGTTCACTGCACCCCAAAAAGATTGTGTTCACTGCAGCCCACACACAGCAAAATGGATGTGGATCACTGACACCTGCCTATCTCCTATCCCACACCAGACAGCAATATCGATTGTAGTTTGTAGAACACGCTTTCCCTAAAAATCAGCAGACTCTATCCCTAACAGGATTGATAAGATCGTAGATCGGGACTGCAAACCCCACCCCACACAGCAATATCGGTTGTAGTTTGTAGAACACACTTTCCCTAAAAATCAGCAGACTCTATCCCTAACAGGATTGATAAGATCGTAGATCGGGTGACTGCAAACCCCACCCCACACAGCAATGTCGTTTGTAGTTTGTAGAACGCACTGTCCCTAAAATCAGCAGACTCTCTCCCTAAAATGCCTACAACTCGCCCTGCCTAACACATTCCGACCTGTCCCTCAATTCTATCCGGACACAAATGTTTTTTTTTTCCTGTCTGTCCCTAATCAGCAGCCAGCACGTTGATGTGTGCTCTCTCCCTGATCTAAACAGCAGAATGATGCCTCAGCGGCGCTGCCTCGAACTTATAAAGACTTGGTCACATGCTTCAGACGGCCAATCACAGCTACTGATACATTTGCAGGCATGGCTGGGATGGCTTAGGCACACCAGTTAAACGCTTGTTGATTGGCTGTTGAAAGCCCGCCATGAAAAGCGCGCCAAAGCATGCAAAACCCGGAAATAAAAACGACCGAACACGGATTTTTACCCGAATATACAGTAAAGTGTTCGGGTAACAAAAATCCAATTATTCGGTACGAACACGAATAATACAGTCCGTGTTCGCTCAACCCTAATGGAGATAAGAGAGATGAAAAATAAATGTTTCCTACTGAAGCTGCTAGATTTAGCTAGAATACATGTACAGTTTATAGCCCTTGGCATGTTAATTACAGTCACTGTATTTACAACCTTATTGTTGTCCATATAGCAGGGTGAAAGTAACTTTACACACATGTAGCATAGGTATCAACTTTTGCCACCATGTTAAAAGGACAGCAGTATGGTTAGCATTACAGTGACTGTTATTAATCCAGGCTCACTAAACTAGCCAATGCTTGGAAAAGCAAGCCATGCAGATTGCTTTTCAGGTCCCTTTTAACATGAGCCGTCTGATTGGGTGTGGCTGTTCATTTTTCACGCAGACGTGATAAGCCCCTCCATTCTCCTTTATGGAGTGTTATATGTAAATGGGATTGATTCATTTGAGATGCAGATTTAAACTATGTATGGCCAGGCTGAAGGTACCCAAGTTGATTGATCGATCAACTTGAGGACAACGTACAACCAGTCTGTCAAATTTTACACACACTTATCGCTAGCAGCTCTTGTAGCCACTAGCAATCACTGTGTTTTCCTGGCAGGGGCAGCACCGGGAGAACACAATGGCTCCGCAGGAGGGTTTCCCCTGTCTGTGTTGATGGTGGAATCAAGGCAAAATGTTTTTCCTGCAAGCCACGGAACAAACAAATAATGTTTATTTAATTAATCCATGATTTTGCCAAAATGGGAAAAAAAGATGTTTGCTTTGTATATTCTTAAGTTTGCTACATAACTAGAACATGTAACAGGGTTATATCATTGCATGAGATTTCCCCTCACTTCCTGTCTTGGTGTCACCAGGACAGGAAGTGAGGGAATCTCCCGGTGGGGATATAGCCAGCAATTCTTTCCTTTTATATATACTATGGACATTATAAGGCAACAATTGCAAGCTATTTCCCCACAGTGATATTCCCCCACTTCCTGTTCTGGTGACACTAAGACAGGAAGTGAGGGGAAATCTCATGCAATGATATAACCCTATTAGAAATTCGAGTTCCGTGTAAAAAGTATACATAAAGTAAGCACTTGGTTTCCAAAGTGGCAAAATTATGGAGGCGTTAAAACCCCATAGTGTGATCCGGGGATATGACGCTGTGATCATACACTGCTCAATGTGTCTGTTTATTATGCTGTGCTGAATTATCCTGGATTCGCAATTCCTGCAAGAGGAGGACATGGGATGGGGGAGATGAGAATTTAATGTGGCAGAATTAGCCACACAATCACTCATAATCCTTTTTAAAGGTCCCCAGCAGAATTTGATGGCATAGTGGTTCACAGTAGTGCCATCAGATTCCAGTTAGATCTATAAATTAACAAAGCAATGGGATCTGGGGGTGTATTTAACTTGCAATGGACACCCCCATTGATTCACATATGGCAGTGTGAGATGGGTGTGTTGGGAATGTGATCCATTAAGACAAGTGATTATACACTCATGTGTTGCGTTTAGAGGTAATTTGTCCAATGCAATCCTTTGAAGACATGACCAGTCCAGATTTTTGTGATCACTCATTCCATCTCAGGTGAACAAATTAGCTGCTGTCTGCAGATCCAGCTTATGATGGTGAGTCTCAGACAAGACAAACGGTGCAGAGCTTGCACTGTGTATGTATTTAAGGGAATAATTTTGTTCCTAATGTATTTAGGGAATATAATGTTTCAAATCTTGCATATATGAAAAGGGGCAATACATTTGTCTTTATCTAGACAGATTGCCATGACGCTTTGGAATCTGTCACAGATAATTGTGTTTCATTTTGTGTAAAAGTAGAAACTAATCAAATCTATCTATATAGAGGCATACCCCACTTTAAGTACACAATGGGACCAGGGCATGTATGTAAAACAAAAATGTACTTAAAGTGAAGCAATCCCTTTTTTTCTTTTCTCAATGCATGTAAATACACCAGCTCCATAGAAAAATTTTGGCCACCTTGACATGGCCTTGCTCCCAAACCATGTGATAAGGACACCAAGCTTGGGGAGCATGTTAAGGGGATCCAGGACTATGACATGATAGATTACCTAGGCAAGCTGGCCGGCCACAAAAAGGATATGTTGTAGTCCTGGGTACCCTCTCGGTGCTCCCTAAGTTTGTTATCTCTGTCACTTATGGTTTGGGAGCAGTGTCATGCCAAGCTGAACAAGCTGTGTCCTTACTCGCGAGTGTATGTAAAGTGAGTGTACTTAAAGCGGGGTATGCCTATCTATATAGAAAGTTCCTAGATGTGAACCTGTTCCCTACTAATTATATATATATACATATTATATACAATATATATATATATATATATATATATATATATATACACACACACACACACACACACACACACACACACATATATATATATTTTTATACGTCTGCATTATGACACATTTTAGACTGTGAGCACACAGAGATTATGAGGTCTCATTGTACTCATTTATGTTAGAGAGATCCGTATGTGATCCGACAAATATTGTAATGTATTTGTATTCAATTGTATCATTTTGTGCAATATCTCTGTGTGTATTATGCCAACAAAATATTTTTATATGTTATGTATCTTTGGAATAAATTCCTTTGTCCAGGTAACCTCATTTAAAGTCCCACATTCTTGTTTTTATTATATATATATATATATATATATATATATATATATACACACATACATATACATATACATATACATATACACACACACACACACACACATTATATACTATATATATATATATATATATATATATATATATATATTGAGAGAGAGAGAGAGAGCGAGCGAGAGTAGGGAACAGGTTCACATCTAGGAACTTTCTATAACAGGAAGCTTCTATCTCACGTCTAATAGGCAGAAAGTGCATGCGCCTATCAGTAGACCAAAAGTTACTTGCACACCCGCTAGATAAGCGACGCCCCCCCGCCCCCAGCCTCCATCTCGCACATTCACCCCCCCCTCCTTACCTTACAGATAAATGCCACAGAGCTGGAGCCATAATGCACGGACCTGTACAGTTTCCGGAAACGTGTGCACCCACAAATAGTTTAGTTTCCGGTTGCATTTACAAATGTGAGAACGCTGTTTTTTATGTTCGCGAATTCGCCAAAAATAGTCACCTTACACAACCATTAAGCATATCTAACATAACGAACAAAAAAAATAAAAAACACACATTTGTGGACACCAGAAAACTTTATTTATACACATGAAGACATTTTGAAAAAACATTTGAAACATGCTGTTTATTACAAAGAGGATACACATCTCAAACATTTCACATGACATATTTTTGGCACAGTCTCCACAGTATCCCATTGAAGCCACAGAATTGTATTTTTTTTAACAAAAACAACCTTTGTACAACATTTATACCATATACATCAACAAAGAGCCAATAATCTTCAGATACATGTGCAGATTGACAGAATACACAATTATGTTAACACCAATAAATACTTACAGAGAGTCAAGTGGGCTATGTGTCTTTGGACATAACAGACAACACAGCCAAATCCCACCTCCATAAATAACAAAGGCCCCCAAATGTTAACCATAAAGCATGTGACACACAATATATTGGACCTCTTGCCAGGCCAAATCTTTGCTCCTGTCTGAGTGATCTATATATAATCAAGGGAAACACACACCCAGTAATGGTAACTCCCAGGCAAAAATTTAACTGTGTGTGTCCTGTGTGTTTTGGAGCATGCTCAATTGCCAAAAAAAGGGAAATAGAAATGAGGAGAGAGACCTAAACAACCCAAATACATTTATGTATGTATGTATGTATGTGTGTATATATGTGAATTGAGAAAATTCTCTCTTCAAGTTTGCTAGTCATTATTTAGAATATTTAGATACAGGAATACATACATATATATACAATTACATGAGAGAGCGAGAGAGAGCGAAATATATATTTAGGGAAAGAATTGAAACACACCTTTTTGGATTTGGGAGTTGAGATTGTGAAGATTGAACAGATATGCAAGCCAATAATCTGACTCATCACTCATGAACATCCATAATCTTGGCGTGGCAATTATATCAGGTGTTCTTATGGGCGTTTTTGCTGGCGTTTTCCCAGGCGTTTTGACATGCATTTTTTGGGCAGGCATTTTTATATGAAATAACCTAAAAAAGACCCAAAAACAGACCACAACACCTACATGTGAACGTAGCCCGTTTGGGGGCGTTTGGGGGGGGATTTGTACAGCTCGAGGATCAACTCCCAAAACAGCCAAAAAGTCCAATCCTATTCTGTTCAATGGCCCCTGTTCCCATGTGAGCATTTTGATGGCATGAGGAAAACACCCAACGCTCACAAGAGGACATGAGCTTCTTTAATGCCAGTAAGGACTGAGAAATAGCACAATAATTAGGGAGTCTGCCTTCCTGCTGTAGGTTTGTAAGTTCGAATCCAGAAGGAGCCCTCTGTATGGGCAACACTTGGAGGTCTCCAAACCTCCAAATGTTAACATCAATAATTTTGCTCATGTTTGAAAAAGGCATGTGTATCAGCAAACTTTTAATCTAAAGACATTAACTAAATACAAAAGATGCCACATAAAGTCAATATGTAGCAATATTGTGAGCTAAAGCTATATTTGTTTGTTGGGCATACTTTGCTAATTAGCCAAGTATGGGGATATATATATATATATATATATATATATATATATATATATATATATATATATATATATATATATATATATACCTTCAGTTAAATGTGTACTCAAATGCTAACACTTGGCCATACCCATATGGCAGAAAATGTTGTATTTGCAATATATTTAGAAAAACATTCTTTTGAAACACATAGAATATTGGCAAAATTGTGATATTTCCTTTATATTTGTGAAATGCTAATAATCTTTATTTGAAATATGTTTTACATCTATTTTTGTACTATCTGACTACCCGTTCCCCAATGTAATATTTTGTGGGATAATTTAGATAACGTGGAGGTTCTATATAAACACTGTAGATTTCACTGTTATTATTTCAGAGTTACCAGGAAAGGTGTATGGAACGTGAGTTTACTAAGGGATCCCTTGTTAGAAGTGGGCATGTTTTTCTAATCCGCCGTTTTTTTTCCATTTTATATGGGCGAGACAGCGGATTTTTAGCTCGAATTAAAAAAAGAGATTGCTCAAATTCGCGAAAGCGGAATTTTTTTGGCCCAGTTGGCGTTGCGCATGCGCACATTCGCGCGCTCGCAGCTTGAGGAGCTTTTTTTACCTTCTACACTTTTGCAGATATCTCTCTTTCTAAGTCAGTTTTTGACATTTTTTAAAAGCTAGTCATCTCCAAATTCTTCTCCACACCTTCCACAGTGATTTGGGATTTTTGGGGGTACAGGGGAAAATTTGGCAAAACATTAGTCGAGCTTTTAGCTGACGTGTTTTTAACCACTTGCCGACCGCCGCACGACTATCTACGGCGGCGGTCAGCCCCTCACAGGCAAAGTGACGTAGGTCTACGTCGCTCGCCTGTGAGGGTTTAGGGAGCGAGCGCGCGCCGCCGGAGGCGCGCTCCCGCTCCCGCGTGGTCACGGACCCCCCCGCGCGTGTGACCGGCGGACCCGATCGCCGCCGGCCACTCTGCGATCGGCGGGGGAGAGGGAGAAAGTCAGGCAGCTTGTGTAAACAAGCTGCCTGTCATTCTCCTCTCTGTATGAGAGATGATCACATGGATCTACTATGTAGATCCATTGATCACTCTGCATACAGTTGAAGCCACAGCCAATCACAGTTAGAATCACGCCCCTAGGGACACACACAGCCCCTCCCTCTCAAATAAAGTTAACCCCTTCACTACCAGTGTATTTTTACAGTAACAGTGCATATATATAGCACTGATTACTGTAGAAATGTCACTGGTAACCCCAAAAGTGTCAAAAATGTCAGTCAAGGGTCCGATCTGTCCGCCGCAATGTCGCAGTACCGCAAAAAAAAATCGCAGATCGCCGCCATTACGCGTTAAAAAAAAAAAACAACAAAAATGACAAAAATCTTTCCCTTTGTTAGTAAACGCAATAACTTTTGCGCAAACCAATCAAAATACGCTTTTTGCGATTTTTTTTACCAAACATAGGTAGCATAAAACAAATTGGCCGAAAATATTAAAAAATTTTGATTTTTACATTTTTTTTGGGGGGAATTTCATATAAAAAAAAGGGAAAAATATTGCTATTTTTGCAAAATTTACGCTCTTTTTTTGTTTATAGCGCGTGATCAAAAAATCGCACAGGTGATCAAATACCGCCAAAAGAAAGCTCTGTTTGTGGGAAAAAAAGGACGCCAAATTCGTTTAGGTACAGCGTCGCACGACCGCGCAATTGTCCGTTAAAGTCACGCAGTGCCGAATCGCAAAATACCCTCTGGTCGTTTAGCAGCCAAATCCTCCGGGGCTTAAGTGGTTAAGTCATGCTCTGACCTTGTAGCATCTTCATGAATCTCACACTAGACGTTATTGGCCGCGCGCCGTTATTTGAATACCAATTTGACGTAAAAATTTGCCGGTTCGCACAAATCCCGGCGTTAGCCAATTCGCCGTACTATGAATCAGGCCCTATGTATCAGCATGTGAAGCCTGTAGTTTCCTTGTCAATGTTCTGCCAGCAGTGATCCTTATGTTGCTTCTGTTCATCCCTAGTAGGGATGATCAAACTTTTGAAAAGATTGGTTCGGCCAGAACTTCCCGAAAGTTTGGTTCGGATTCCCGAACCCCATTGAAATCAATGGGACCCGAACTTCGGGAATCAAAAAACACAATTTGGAAGCCCTAAAACCCAATAAACCTAAAAAGTGCCTAGGGTTCTGGGTCATGCCCCAGGGACTATTAATCACACAAAAAAAGTTATTAAAAATTGTCGTTTTTGATAGAGAGCCAATTATTGAAAAAACAAAAAACAAAGATTAGATTTCTTTGGATTTAGTGTCTGGGGGGTCTAAAAAGTGTACCTGTGAAGTTTCAGCTCTGTAGCATGTCCAGAACCAGAAAAAAAAAGATAATTTTTCTTAGAATTTCAATAGCGCAGTGTGTGTGTGTGTGTGTGTGTGTGTGTGTGTGTGTGTGTGGTGTGTGTGTGGTGTGTGTGTGGTGTGTGTGTGGTGTGTGGTGTGTGGTGTGTGGTGTGTGGTGTGTGGTGTGTGGTGTGTGGTGTGTGGTGTGTGGTGTGTGGTGTGTGGTGTGTGGTGTGTGGTGTGTGTGTGTGTGTGTGTGTGTGTGTGTGTGTGTGTGTGTGTGTGTGTGTGTGTGTGTGTGTGTGTGTGTGTGTGTAATATATATACACACATACACATACCCCTATACAGAAGTTCAGATGTCATGCCTGCCTCCAAAAACGTCCACAAAAAAGCCCAATAAACGCCTGAAACAAAAACAACCAGGTGTGAAAAGGAGCGGAACCCCATCCCTGCTCTACTAAAAATTCTAAGAAAAATTATCTTTTTTTCTGGCGGTCACCCTGACATGGATGAGTTCGGTCACCCTGGCATAGCAGTCAGAGTCAGTTCACCCTAAACTACACTACGGTCACCCTGACACTTAACACTTTCCCTACAGAAACTAGATTATTGAATGCAACTATAGTGGTATATAGTACCCTAACTAAACTGCATATCCCTTTCCTCACACTAATAATTGCAAAATGACACTGGAGCAGCAGGAGTAACAGAAATGCTTCCACTCTATTCCACAGCCTCTCTATTACAGTGCTAGAGATTTGGCGGGGCTATGTTATATACTGGGGGGCGTATTCACTACTGATTGGCCTTTGGACCCCATAGTCACTCCAATCACATTCCTAGCAGACTCCTGCCCTCTCAATTGGCTTTTACTGATGTTTCTGGTCCAATCATGGGCTTTTAAAGCCCAGTTCCTGTCCCATTGCATTTTGGGCGGTTCTGGTGGCCGAATTCCGAACTTTTACCGCAAAAAGTTCAGAATTCGGCCGAATTTTGAACAGCCAATGTTCGGGTCCAACTGATGGTCGACCCCAACCGTTCGATCATCCCTAATCCCTAGCAATAAAACCCACCCCCAGCTACCTCTCCACTCTCTACTGTAAAGTCAAAAGAGCAGGGACTATTTTTGGAGAAATAGCTTTTTTTTTTTAATTAATGAAGGATTTTAGGTAAATACAGTATACTAGTTGAGTTGGGGTATGTGTACTCAATAAAGGGATTTGCATGCAATTTCTATGTGGTTATCAGGACAGAAAAAGAAGAGAATTGCTCCACTAAAAATACAGAACAGAATAAGAAAAAACAAAACAGTTGAATATGAACCTCCTAACTGTCCCTCATCTGGAGGAACTTTCCCTTTTTCCTCCTCTGTTGTCCCTCTTTTTGATCAGATGTAAATACCGATATAAAAAGTGTGCAACGGGGCAGCCAGTCCCATAGAAACTGAGCCGGACCTGAAAGATTGCAGTTATCGCTGTAGTAGTGCTGAATATTATATATAGATAAAATATAGATTTCCAGCACCCCCAGCAGCCCATCGGGTATAAGATATGCATACTAACATTGTGCACACCTGGACCGATGTAAGTAAGCAAAACAAATAATTCCTGGAGTTCAGCTTTAAATCTCCTTTACAGAGAAATTCTACGTATGGATATTTTTACACAGTTACACTGGTCAAGCTTGGATCAATGCAACTATGCATATACCATACCTGTGGGATCACTCCAGAAGCTGGAAATTACTGTAGTAGACACCACAACTCCAATGTTCTACACTAGCTTCTGGGTTCCATGCCTGATGACTGCCCTGTACAGGAAGTTGTTCACTCGGCAGGGGTGCCATACAGAGAACACTTTGTATCTTCTCAACCAATGTATTGTCTCATTGGACAAGGCATTTCTCGTGCCAAGCTACTTGTGAACACATGAGGTTGCCCATCTGGCACTTTCAGAGAATGCTTTGCATTTTCTTAATGAATGCAAAGCTTTTTCTGTTTGGATGAGGTCGAGTGGCAGCACGTCATGTCACAATGTCCACAATCATTTAAAAGTTGCGAAACCTTCTCTGTATGGCACCCTTTCAAGCAACTCCTGTGTAGCAAGGCAGTCACTTGGCACGGGAACTGGAAGCTAGTGATTTCCAGCTTTCAGCAGTGCCATATTAAGAGCATTAAAGGGCCCCGGGCAATGCAGTGCACTGGGGCCCTGCCTACACAATCACCCACGAAAATAAAAATGCAAATTATTAATAAGGCTATATTTATTGATACAGCAGTGCCAGGCAAATCACAGCTTCCAAGTTCAGTGGCTGGGTCCGGTGAACACACACACGGATAAGAGTCAGACTCGACTGTCCTGTGTGTGTTTGTTCCCGTGGAGGGTGAGAGGCATCCCTGCAGTTGTGGGCTCCCCCTCCACGGTCCAGATGGCCTGACAGCAGCGCAGGGATGACAGGCGCCTACCACCTCCTAAGTTCAGCGGCGGGATGCACACGGGAATCAGGACTAATGCTTGGCCCGTGCGAAGTGTGTCCATTCAGGGCCTGGGCGACAAAAGGGTGCCCCCCCCAAGGCGTAGCTTTCGCTCGCGGGCCACCCCATAATAAACTTCCACTGTGGGCGAAAACAGAAAAGAAAAAGGGAAAAAAAAAAATTACATTTATATATATATATATATAAATACACACACCCCGACCAAACACGGATGAGATGAGATGGTGTGCTTACCGCCCGTGAGAAGTGTGTCCATTCGGGGCCTGGGCCACAAAAGGGTGCCCCCCAAGGTGTAGCTTTCACTCGCGGGCCGCCCCATAATAAACCTCCACTGTAGGCGAAAACAGAAAGGGGAAAAAAAATTACATTTATATATAAATACACACAGCCCGACCAAACACGGATGAGGTGAGATGAGATGAGATGGTGTGCTTACCGCCCGTGAGAAGTGTGTCCATTCGGGGCCTGGGCCACAAAAGGGTTCCCCCCAAGGCGTAGCTTTCGCTCGCGGGCCGCCCCATAATAAACTTCCACTGAAAACAGAAAAGAAAAAGGGGAAAAAAAACAAACATTACATTTATATAGAAATACACACACCCCGACCAAACACGGATGAGATGAGATGGTGTGCTTACCGCCCGTGAGAAGTGTGTCCATTCGGGGCCTGGGCCACAAAAGGGTGCCCCCCAAGGCGTAGCTTTCGCTCGCGGGCCACCCCATAATAAACTTCCACTGTGGGCGAAAACAGAAAAGAAAAAGGGGGAAAAAAAATTACATTTATATATAAATACACACAGCCCGACCAAACACGGATGAGATGAGATGGTGTGCTTACCGCCCGTGAGAAGTGTGTCCATTCGGGACCTGGGCCACAAAAGGGTGCCCCCCAAGGAGTAGCTTTCCCTTGCGGGCCGCCCCATAATAAACTTCCACTGTGGGCGAAAACAGAAAAGAAAAAGGGGAAAAAAAATTACATTTATATATAAATACACACACCCCGACCAAACACGGATGAGATGAGATGGTGTGCTTACCGCCCGTGAGAAGTGTGTCCATTCGGGGCCTGGGCCACAAAAGGGTTCCCCCCAAGGCGTAGCTTTCGCTCGCGGGCCGCCCCATAATAAACTTCCACTGAAAACAGAAAAGAAAAAGGGGAAAAAAATAAACATTACATTTATATATAAATACACACACCCCGACCAAACACGGATGAGATGAGATGGTGTGCTTACCGCCCGTGAGAAGTGTGTCCATTCGGGGCCTGGGCCACAAAAGGGTGCCCCCCAAGGCGTAGCTATCGCTCGCGGGCCGCCCCATAATAAACTTCCACTGTGGTCGAAAACAGAAAAGAAAAAGGGGGAAAATAAATTTACATTTATATATAAATACACACACCCCGACCAAACACGGATGAGAGGAGATGAGATGAGAGATGGTGTGCTTACCGCCCGTGAGAAGTGTGTCCATTCGGGGCCTTGGCCACAAAAGGGTGCCCCCCAAGGCGTAGCTTTCGCTCGCGGGCTGCCCCAAAATAAACTTCCACTGTGGGCGAAAACAGAAAAGAAAAAAGGGGAAAAACAAAATTACATTTATATATAAATACACACACCCCGACCAAACACGGATGAGATGAGATGGTGTGCTTACCGCCCATGAGAAGTGTGTCCATTTGGGGCCTGGGCCACAAAAGGGTGCCCCCCAAGGAGTAGCTTTCCCTCGCGGGCCGCCCCATAATAAACTTCCACTGTGGGCGAAAACAGAAAAGAAAAAGGGGAAAAAAAATTACATTTATATATAAATACACACACCCCGACCAAACACGGATGAGATGAGATGGTGTGCTTACCGCCCCTGAGAAGTGTGTCCATTCGGGGCCTGGGCCACAAAAGGGTTCCCCCCAAGGCGTAGCTTTCGCTCGCGGGCCGCCCCATAATAAACTTCCACTGTGGGCGAAAACAGAAAAGAAAAAGGGGGAAAAAAAATTACATTTATATATAAATACACACACCCCGACCAAACACGGATGAGATGAGATGGTGTGCTTACCGCCCGTGAGAAGTGTGTCCATTCGGGGCCTGGGCCTCAAAAGGGTGCCCCCCAAGGCGTAGCTTTCGCTCGCGGGCTGCCCCATAATAAACTTCCACTGTGGGCGAAAACAGAAAAGAAAAAGGGGGAAAAAAAATTACATTTATATATAAATACACACACCCCGACCAAACACGGATGAGATGAGATGGTGTGCTTACCGCCCGTGAGAAGTGTGTCCATTCGGGGCCTGGGCCACAAAAGGGTGCCCCCCAAGGAGTAGCTTTCCCTTCGGGCCGCCCCATAATAAACTTCCACTGTGGGCGAAAACAGAAAAGAAAAAAGGGGAAAAAAAAATTACATTTATATATAAATACACACAGCCCGACCAAACACGGATGAGATGAGATGAGATGGTGTTCTTACCGCCCGTGAGAAGTGTGTCCATTCGGGGCCTGGGCCACAAAAGGGTGCCCCCCAAGGCGTAGCTTTCGCTCGCGGGCCGCCCCATAATAAACTTCCACTGTGGGCGAAAACAGAAAAGAAAAAGGGGGAAAAAAAATTACATTTATATATAAATACACACACCCCGACCAAACACGGATGAGATGAGATGGTGTGCTTACCGCCCGTGAGAAGTGTGTCCATTTGGGGCCTGGGCCACAAAAGGGTGCCCCCCAAGGAGTAGCTTTCCCTCACGGGCCGCCCCATAATAAACTTCCACTGTGGGCGAAAACAGAAAAGAAAAAGGGGAAAAAAAATTACATTTATATATAAATACACACACCCCGACCAAACACGGATGAGATGAGATGGTGTGCTTACCGCCCGTGAGAAGTGTGTCCATTCGGGGCCTGGGCCACAAAAGTGTTCCCCCCAAGGCGTAGCTTTCGCTCTCGGGCCGCCCCATAATAAACTTCCACTGTGGGCGAAAACAGAAAAGAAAAAAAGGGGAAAAAAAAAAATTACATTTATATATAAATACACACCCCGACCAAACACGGATGAGATGAGATGGTGTGCTTACCGCCCGTGAGAAGTGTGTCCATTCGGGGCCTGGGCCACAAAAGGGTTCCCCTCAAGGCATAGCTTTCGCTTGCGGGCCGCCCCATAATAAACTTCCACTGTGGGCGAAAACAGAAAAGAAAAAGGGGAAAAAAAATTACATTTATATATAAATACACACACCCCGACCAAACACGGATGAGATGAGATGGTGTGCTTACCGCCCGTGAGAAGTGTGTCCATTCGGGGCCTGGGCCACAAAAGGGTGCCCCCCAAGGCGTAGCTTTCGCTCGCGGGCCGCCCCATAATAAACTTCCACTGAAAACAGAAAAGAAAAAGGGGAAAAAAAATAAACATTACATTTATATATAAATACACACACCCCGACCAAACACGGATGAGATGAGATGAGATGAGATAAGATGGTGTGCTTACCGCCCGTGAGAAGTGTGTCCATTCGGGGCCTGGGCCACAAAAGGGTGCCCCCCAAGGCGTAGCTTTCGCTCGTGGGCCGCCCCATAATAAACTTCTACTGTGGGCGAAAACAGAAAAGAAAAAGGGGGGAAAAAAAAAATTACATTTATATATATATATATATATACACACACCCCGACCAAACAGGGATGAGAGGAGATGAGATGAGAGATGGTGTGCTTACCGCCCGTGAGAAGTGTGTCCATTCGGGGCCTGGGCCACAAAAGGGTTCCCCCTAAGGCGTAGCTTTCGCTCGCGGGCCGCCCCATAATAAACTTCCACTGTGGGCGAAAACAGAAAAGAAAAAGGGGGGAAAAAAATTACATATAAATACACACACCCCAACCAAACATGGGTGAGATGAGATGGTGTGCTTACCGCCCGTGAGAAGTGTGTCCATTTGGGGCCTGGGCCACAAAAGGTTGCCCCCCAAGGAGTAGCTTTCCCTCACGGGCCGCCCCATAATAAACTTCCACTGTGGGCGAAAACAGAAAAGAAAAAGGGGAAAAAATATTACATTTATATATAAATACACACACCCCGACCAAACACGGATGAGATGAGATGGTGTGCTTACCGCCCGTGAGAAGTGTGTCCATTCGGGGCCTGGGCCACAAAAGGGTGCCCCCCAAGGAGTAGCTTTCCCTTTGGGCCGCCCCATAATAAACTTCCACTGTGGGCGAAAACAGAAAAGAAAAAAGGGGAAAAAAAAAATTACATTTATATATAAATACACACAGCCCGACCAAACACGGATGAGATGAGATGAGATGGTGTGCTTACCGCCCGTGAGAAGTGTGTCCATTCGGGGCCTGGGCCACAAAAGGGTGCCCCCCAAGGCGTAGCTTTTGCTCGCGGGCCGCCCCATAATAAACTTCCACTGAAAACAGAAAAGAAAAAGGGGAAAAAAAATAAACATTACATTTATATATAAATACACACACCCCGACCAAACATGGATGAGATGAGATGGTGTGCTTACCGCCCGTGAGAAGTGTGTCCATTTGGGGCCTGGGCCACAAAAGGGTGCCCCCCAAGGAGTAGCTTTCCCTCGCGGGCCGCCCCATAATAAACTTCCACTGTGGGCGAAAACAGAAAAGAAAAAGGGGAAAAAAAATTACATTTATATATAAATACACACACCCCGACCAAACACGGATGAGATGAGATGGTGTGCTTACCGCCCGTGAGAAGTGTGTCCATTCGGGGCCTGGGCCACAAAAGGGTTCCCCTCAAGGCGTAGCTTTCGCTCGCGGGCCGCCCCATAATAAACTTCCACTGTGGGCGAAAACAGAAAAGAAAAAGGGGGAAAAAAAATTACATTTATATATAAATACACACACCCCGACCAAACAAGGATGAGATGAGATGGTGTGCTTACCTCCCGTGAGAAGTGTGTCCATTCGGGGCCTGGGCCTCAAAAGGGTGCCCCCCAAGGCGTAGCGTTCGCTCGCGGGCCGCCCCATAATAAACTTCCACTGTGGGCGAAAACAGAAAAGAAAAAGGGGGAAAAAAAATTACATTTATATATAAATACACACACCCCGACCAAACACGGATGAGATGAGATGGTGTGCTTACCGCCCGTGAGAAGTGTGTCCATTCGGGGCCTGGGCCACAAAAGGGTGCCCCCCAAGGAGTAGCTTTCCCTCGCGGGCCGCACCATAATAAACTTCCACTGTGGGCGAAAACAGAAAAGAAAAAAGGGGAAAAAAAATTACATTTATATATAAATACACACAGCCCGACCAAACACGGATGAGATGAGATGAGATGGTGTGCTTACCGCCCGTGAGAAGTGTGTCCATTCGGGGCCTGGGCCACAAAAGGGTGCCCCCCAAGGCGTAGCTTTCGCTCGCGGGCCGCCCCATAATAAACTTCCACTGAAAACAGAAAAGAAAAAGGGGAAAAAAAATTACATTTATATATAAATACACACACCCCGACCAAACACGGATGAGAGGAGATGGTGTGCTTACCGCCCGTGAGAAGTGTGTCCATTTGGGGCCTGGGCCACAAAAGGGTGCCCCCCCAAGAATAAGATTTCGCTCTCGGGCCGCCCCATAATAAACTTCCACTGTGGGCGAAAACAGAAAAAAAAAAAAGGGGAAAAAAATTACATTAATATATAAATACACACACCCCGACCAAACACGTATGAGAGGAGATGAGATGAGAGATGGTGTGCTTACCGCCCGTGAGAAGTGTGTCCATTCAGGGCCTGGGCCACAAAAGGGTGCCCCCCAAGGCGTAGCTTTCGCTTGCGGGCCGCCCCATAATAAAATTCCACTGTGGGCGAAAACAGAAAAGAAAAAGGGAAAAAAAAAATTACATTTATATATATATATATATATATATATATAAATACACACACCCCGACCAAACACGGATGAGATGAGATGAGATGGTGTGCTTACCGCCCGTAAGAAGTATGTCCATTCGAGGTCTGGGCCACAAAAGGAAGCCCCCCAAGGCGTAGCTTTCGCTCGCGGGCCGCCCCATAATAAACTTCCACTGTGGGTGAAAAAAAAATTACATTTATATATAAATACACATACCCCGACCAAACACGGATGAGATGAGATGGTGTGCTTACCGCCCGTGAGAAGTGTGTCCATTCGGGACCTGGGCCACGAAAGGGTGCCCCCCAAGGTGTAGCTTTCGCTCACGGTCCGCCCCATAAAACTTCCACTGTGGGCGAAAACAGAAAAGAAAAAGGGGAAAAAAAATTACATTTATATATAAATACACACACCCCGACCAAACACGGATGAGATGAGATGGTGTGCTTACCGCCCGTGAGAAGTGTGTCCATTCGGGGCCTGGGCCACAAAAGGGTGCCCCCCAAGGAGTAGCTTTCCCTCACAGGCCGCCCCATAATAAACTTCCACTGTGGGCGAAAACAGAAAAGAAAAAAGGGGAAAAAAAAAAATTACATTTATATATAAATACACACACCCCGACCAAACACGGATGAGATGAGATGGTGTGCTTACCGCCCGTGAGAAGTGTGTCCATTCGGGGCCTGGGCCTCAAAAGGGTGCCCCCCAAGGTGTGGCTTTCGCTCGCGGGCCGCCCCATAATAAACTTCCACTGTGGGCGAAAACAGAAAAGAAAAAGGGGAAAAAAAATTACATTTATATATAAATGCACACACCCGACCAAACACGGATGAGATGAGATGGTGTGCTTACCACCCGTGAGAAGTGTGTCCATTCGGGGCCTGGGCCACAAAAAGCGTGCCCCCCAAGGAGTAGCTTTCCCTTGCGGGCCGCCCCATAATAAACTTCCACTGTGGGCGAAAACAGAAAAGAAAAAGGGGAAAAAAAATTACATTTATATATAAATACACACACCCCGACCAAACACGGATGAGATGAGATGGTGTGCTTACCACCCGTGAGAAGTGTGTCCATTCGGGGCCTGGGCCACAAAAAGGGTGCCCCCCAAGGTGTGGCTTTCGCTCGCGGGCCGCCCCATAATAAACTTAAACTGTGGGCGAAAACAGAAAAGAAAAAAGGGGAAAAAAAATTACATTAATATATAAATACACAAACCCCGACCAAGCAAGGATGAGATGAGATGGTGTGCTTACCGCCCGTGAGAAATGTGTCCATTCGGGGCCTGGGCCACAAAAGGGTGCCCCCCAAGGCGTACATTTCGCTTGCGGGCCGCCCCATAATAAACTTCCACTGTGGGCGAAAACAGAAAAGAAAAAAGGGGAAAAAAAAAATTACATTTATATATAAAGACACACACCCCGACCAAACACGGATGAGATGAGATGGTGTGCTTACCGCCCGTGAGAAGTGTGTCCATTTGGGGCCTGGGCCACAAAAGGGTGCCCCCCAAGGAGTAGCTTTCCCTCGCGGGCCGCCCCATAATAAACTTCCACTGTGGGCGAAAACAGAAAAGAAAAAGGGGAAAAAAAATTACATTTATATATAAATACACACACCCCGACCAAACACGGATGAGATGAGATGGTGTGCTTACCGCCCGTGAGAAGTGTGTCCATTCGGGGCCTGGGCCACAAAAGGGTGCCCCCCAAGGAGTAGCTTTCCCTCGCGGGCCGCACCATAATAAACTTCCACTGTGGGCGAAAACAGAAAAGAAAAAAGGGGAAAAAAAATTACATTTATATATAAATACACACAGCCCGACCAAACACGGATGAGATGAGATGAGATGGTGTGCTTACCGCCCGTGAGAAGTGTGTCCATTCGGGGCCTGGGCCACAAAAGGGTGCCCCCCAAGGCGTAGCTTTCGCTCGCGGGCCGCCCCATAATAAACTTCCACTGAAAACAGAAAAGAAAAAGGGGAAAAAAAATAAACATTACATTTATATATAAATACACACACCCCGACCAAACACGGATGAGATGAGATGGTGTGCTTACTGCCCATGAGAAGTGTGTCCATTCGGGGCCTGGGCCACAAAAGGGTGCCCCCCAAGGCGTAGATTTTGCTCGCGGCCCACCCCATAATAAACTTCCACTGTGGGTGAAAACAGAAAAGAAAAAAGGGGAAAAAAAATTACATTTATATATAAATACACACAGCCCGACCAAACACGGATGAGATGAGATGGTGTGCTTACCGCCCGTGAGAAGTGTGTCCATTCGGGGCCTGGGCCACAAAAGGGTGCCCCCCAAGGAGTAGCTTTCCCTCGCGGGCCGCCCCATAATAAACTTCCACTGTGGGCGAAAACAGAAAAGAAAAAGGGGGGAAAAAAAATTACATTTATATATAAATACACACACCCCGACCAAACACGGATGAGATGAGATGAGAGGAGATGGTGTGCTTACCGCCCGTGAGAAGTGTGTCCATTTGGGGCCTGGGCCACAAAAGGGTGCCCCCCAAGAATAAGATTTCGCTCTCGGGCCGCCCCATAATAAACTTCCACTGTGGGCGAAAACAGAAAAAAAAAAAAGGGGAAAAAAATTACATTAATATATAAATACACACACCCCGACCAAACACGTATGAGAGGAGATGAGATGAGAGATGGTGTGCTTACCGCCCGTGAGAAGTGTGTCCATTCGGGGCCTTGGCCACAAAAGGGTGCCCCCCAAGGCGTAGCTTTCGCTCGCGGGCCGCCCCATAATAAACTTTTACTGTGGGCGAAAACAGAAAAGAAAAAGGGGGAAAAAAAAAATTACATTTATATATAAATACACACAGCCCGAACAAACACGGATGAGATGAGATGGTGTGCTTACCGCCCGTGAGAAGTGTGTCCATTTGGGGCCTGGGCCACAAAAGGGTGCCCCCCAAGGAGTATCTTTCCCTCGCGGGCCGCCCCATAATAAACTTCCACTGTGGGCGAAAACAGAAAAGAAAAAGGGGAAAAAAAATTAAATTTATATATAAATACACACACCCCGACCAAACACGGATGAGATGAGATGGTGTGCTTACCGCCCGTGAGAAGTGTGTCCATTCGGGGCCTGGGCCACAAAAGGGTGCCCCCCAAGGCGTAGCTTTCGCTCGCGGGCCGCCCCATAATAAACTTCCACTGAAAACAGAAAAGAAAAAGGGGAAAAAAAATAAACATTACATTTATATATAAATACACACACCCCGACCAAACACGGATGAGATGAGATGGTGTGCTTACCGCCCGTGAGAAGTGTGTCCATTCGGGGCCTGGGCCACAAAAGGGTGCCCCCCAAGGAGTAGCTTTCCCTCGCGGGCCGCCCCATAATAAACTTCCACTGAGGGCGAAAACAGAAAAGAAAAAAAGGGGAAAAAAAAATTACATTTATATATAAATACACACAGCCCGACCAAACACGGATGAGATGAGATGAGATGGTGTGCTTACCGCCCGTGAGAAGTGTGTCCATTTGGGGCCTGGGCCACAAAAGGGTGCCCCCCAAGGAGTATCTTTCCCTCGCGGGCCGCCCCATAATAAACTTCCACTGTGGGCGAAAACAGAAAAGAAAAAGGGGAAAAAAAATTACATTTATATATAAATACACACACCCCGACCAAACACGGATGAGATGAGATGGTGTGCTTACCGCCCGTGAGAAGTGTGTCCATTCGGGGCCTGGGCCACAAAAGGGTGCCCCCCAAGGAGTAGCTTTCCCTCGCGGGCCGCCCCATAATAAACTTCCACTGAGGGCGAAAACAGAAAAGAAAAAAAGGGGAAAAAAAAATTACATTTATATATAAATACACACACCCCGACCAAACACGGATGAGAGGAGATGAGATGAGAGATGGTGTGCTTACCGCCCGTGAGAAGTGTGTCCATTCGGGGCCTTGGCCACAAAAGGGTGCCCCCCAAGGCGTAGCTTTCGCTCGCGGGCTGCCCCAAAATAAACTTCCACTGTGGGCGAAAACAGAAAAGAAAAAAAGGGGAAAAACAAAATTACATTTATATATAAATACACACACCCCGACCAAACACGGATGAGATGAGATGGTGTGCTTACCGCCCGTGAGAAGTGTGTCCATTCGGGGCCTGAGCCACAAAAGGGTTCCCCCCAAGGCGTAGCTTTCGCTCGCGGGCCGCCCCATAATAAACTTCCACTGTGGGCGAAAACAGAAAAGAAAAAGGGGGAAAAAAAATTACATTTATATATAAATACACACACCCCGACCAAACACGGATGAGATGAGATGGTGTGCTTACCGCCCGTGAGAAGTGTGTCCATTCGGGGCCTGGGCCACAAAAGGGTGCCCCCCAAGGCGTAGCTTTCGCTCGCGGGCCGCCCCATAATAAACTTCCACTGAAAACAGAAAAGAAAAAGGGGAAAAAAAATAAACATTACATTTATATATAAATACACACACCCCGACCAAACACGGATGAGAGGAGATGAGAGATGGTGTGCTTACCGCCCGTGAGAAGTGTGTCCATTCGGGGCCTTGGCCACAAAAGGGTGCCCCCCAAGGCGTAGCTTTCGCTCGCGGGCCGCCCCATAATAAACTTCCACTGTGGGCGAAAACAGAAAAGAAAAAAGGGGAAAAAAAAAAATTACATTTATATATAAATACACACCCCGACCAAACACGGATGAGATGAGATGGTGTGCTTACCGCCCGTGAGAAGTGTGTCCATTTGGGGCCTGGGCCACAAAAGGGTGCCCCCCAAGGAGTAGCTTTCCCTCACAGGCCGCCCCATAATAAACTTCCACTGTGAGCGAAAACAGAAAAGAAAAAGGGGGAAAAAAAAATTACATTTATATATAAATACACACACCCCGACCAAACACGGATGAGATGAGATGGTGTGCTTACCGCCCGTGAGAAGTGTGTCCATTTGGGGCCTGGGCCACAAAAGGGTGCCCCCCAAGGAGTAGCTTTCCCTCGCGGGCCGCCCCATAATAAACTTCCACTGTGGGCGAAAACAGAAAAGAAAAAGGGGAAAAAAAATTACATTTATATATAAATACACACACCCCGACCAAACACGGATGAGATGAGATGGTGTGCTTACCGCCCGTGAGAAGTGTGTCCATTCGGGGCCTGGGCCACAAAAGGGTTCCCCCCAAGGCGTAGCTTTCGCTCGCGGGCCGCCCCATAATAAACTTCCACTGAAAACAGAAAAGAAAAAGGGGAAAAAAAATAAACATTACATTTATATATAAATACACACACCCCGACCAAACACGGATGAGATGAGATGGTGTGCTTACCGCCCGTGAGAAGTGTGTCCATTCGGGGCCTGGGCCACAAAAGGGTGCCCCCCAAGGAGTAGCTTTCCCTCGCGGGCCGCCCCATAATAAACTTCCACTGAGGGCGAAAACAGAAAAGAAAAAAAGGGGAAAAAAAAATTACATTTATATATAAATACACACAGCCCGACCAAACACGGATGAGATGAGATGAGATGGTGTGCTTACCGCCCGTGAGAAGTGTGTCCATTTGGGGCCTGGGCCACAAAAGGGTGCCCCCCAAGGAGTATCTTTCCCTCGCGGGCCGCCCCATAATAAACTTCCACTGTGGGCGAAAACAGAAAAGAAAAAGGGGAAAAAAAATTAAATTTATATATAAATACACACACCCCGACCAAACACGGATGAGATGAGATGGTGTGCTTACCGCCCGTGAGAAGTGTGTCCATTCGGGGCCTGGGCCACAAAAGGGTGCCCCCCAAGGCGTAGCTTTCGCTCGCGGGCCGCCCCATAATAAACTTCCACTGAAAACAGAAAAGAAAAAGGGGAAAAAAAATAAACATTACATTTATATATAAATACACACACCCCGACCAAACACGGATGAGATGAGATGGTGTGCTTACCGCCCGTGAGAAGTGTGTCCATTCGGGGCCTGGGCCACAAAAGGGTGCCCCCCAAGGAGTAGCTTTCCCTCGCGGGCCGCCCCATAATAAACTTCCACTGAGGGCGAAAACAGAAAAGAAAAAAAGGGGAAAAAAAAATTACATTTATATATAAATACACACAGCCCGACCAAACACGGATGAGATGAGATGAGATGGTGTGCTTACCGCCCGTGAGAAGTGTGTCCATTTGGGGCCTGGGCCACAAAAGGGTGCCCCCCAAGGAGTATCTTTCCCTCGCGGGCCGCCCCATAATAAACTTCCACTGTGGGCGAAAACAGAAAAGAAAAAGGGGAAAAAAAATTACATTTATATATAAATACACACACCCCGACCAAACACGGATGAGATGAGATGGTGTGCTTACCGCCCGTGAGAAGTGTGTCCATTCGGGGCCTGGGCCACAAAAGGGTGCCCCCCAAGGCGTAGCTTTCGCTCGCGGGCCGCCCCATAATAAACTTCCACTGTGGGCGAAAACAGAAAAGAAAAAGGGGGAAAAAAAATTTACATTTATATATAAATACACACACCCCGACCAAACACGGATGAGAGGAGATGAGATGAGAGATGGTGTGCTTACCGCCCGTGAGAAGTGTGTCCATTCGGGGCCTTGGCCACAAAAGGGTGCCCCCCAAGGCGTAGCTTTCGCTCGCGGGCTGCCCCAAAATAAACTTCCACTGTGGGCGAAAACAGAAAAGAAAAAAAGGGGAAAAACAAAATTACATTTATATATAAATACACACACCCCGACCAAACACGGATGAGATGAGATGGTGTGCTTACCGCCCGTGAGAAGTGTGTCCATTCGGGGCCTGAGCCACAAAAGGGTTCCCCCCAAGGCGTAGCTTTCGCTCGCGGGCCGCCCCATAATAAACTTCCACTGTGGGCGAAAACAGAAAAGAAAAAGGGGGAAAAAAAATTACATTTATATATAAATACACACACCCCGACCAAACACGGATGAGATGAGATGGTGTGCTTACCGCCCGTGAGAAGTGTGTCCATTCGGGGCCTGGGCCACAAAAGGGTGCCCCCCAAGGCGTAGCTTTCGCTCGCGGGCCGCCCCATAATAAACTTCCACTGAAAACAGAAAAGAAAAAGGGGAAAAAAAATAAACATTACATTTATATATAAATACACACACCCCGACCAAACACGGATGAGAGGAGATGAGATGAGAGATGGTGTGCTTACCGCCCGTGAGAAGTGTGTCCATTCGGGGCCTTGGCCACAAAAGGGTGCCCCCCAAGGCGTAGCTTTCGCTCGCGGGCCGCCCCATAATAAACTTCCACTGTGGGCGAAAACAGAAAAGAAAAAAGGGGAAAAAAAAAAATTACATTTATATATAAATACACACCCCGACCAAACACGGATGAGATGAGATGGTGTGCTTACCGCCCGTGAGAAGTGTGTCCATTTGGGGCCTGGGCCACAAAAGGGTGCCCCCCAAGGAGTAGCTTTCCCTCGCGGGCCGCCCCATAATAAACTTCCACTGTGGGCGAAAACAGAAAAGAAAAAGGGGAAAAAAAATTACATTTATATATAAATACACACACCCCGACCAAACACGGATGAGATGAGATGGTGTGCTTACCGCCCGTGAGAAGTGTGTCCATTCGGGGCCTGGGCCACAAAAGGGTTCCCCTCAAGGCATAGCTTTCGCTCGCGGGCCGCCCCATAATAAACTTCCACTGTGGGCGAAAACAGAAAAGAAAAAGGGGGAAAAAAAATTACATATAAATACACACACCCCAACCAAACATGGGTGAGATGAGATGGTGTGCTTACCACCCGTGAGAAGTGTGTCCATTTGGGGCCTGGGCCACAAAAGGTTGCCCCCCAAGGAGTAGCTTTCCCTCACGGGCCGCCCCATAATAAACTTCCACTGTGGGCGAAAACAGAAAAGAAAAAGGGGAAAAAAAATTACATTTATATATAAAAACACACACCCCGACCAAACACGGATGAGATGAGATGGTGTGCTTACCGCCCGTGAGAAGTGTGTCCATTTGGGGCCTGGGCCACAAAAGGGTGCCCCCCAAGGAGTAGCTTTCCCTTCGGGCCGCCCCATAATAAACTTCCACTGTGGGCGAAAACAGAAAAGAAAAAAGGGGAAAAAAAAAATTACATTTATATATAAATACACACAGCCCGACCAAACACGGATGAGAGGAGATGAGATGAGAGATGGTCTGCTTATTGCCCGTGAGAAGTGTGTCCATTCGGGGCCTGGGCCACAAAAGGGTGCCCCCCAAGGCGTAGCTTTCGCTCGCGGGCCGCCCCATAATAAACTTCCACTGAAAACAGAAAAGAAAAAGGGGAAAAAAAAATAAACATTACATTTATATATAAATACACACACCCCGACCAAACAAGGATGAGATGAGATGAGATGGTGTGCTTACCGCCCGTGAGAAGTGTGTCCATTCGGGGCCTGGGCCACAAAAGGGTGCCCCCCAAGGAGTAGCTTTCCCTCACGGGCCGCCCCATAATAAACTTCCACTGTGGGCGAAAACAGAAAAGAAAAAGGGGAAAAAAAATTACATTTATATATAAATACACACACCCCGACCAAACACGGATGAGATGAGATGGTGTGCTTACCGCCCGTGAGAAGTGTGTCCATTCGGGGCCTGGGCCACAAAAGGGTGCCCCCCAAGGAGTAGCTTTCCCTTCGGGCCGCCCCATAATAAACTTCCACTGTGGGCGAAAACAGAAAAGAAAAAAGGGGAAAAAAAAAATTACATTTATATATAAATACACACAGCCCGACCAAACACGGATGAGATGAGATGAGAGATGGTGTGCTTACCGCCCGTGAGAAGTGTGTCCATTCGGGGCCTGGGCCACAAAAGGGTTCCCCTCAAGGCGTAGCTTTCGCTCGCGGGCCGCCCCATAATAAACTTCCACTGTGGGCGAAAACAGAAAAGAAAAAGGGAGAAAAAAAATTACATTTATATATAAATACACACACCCCGACCAAACACGGAGATGAGATGAGATGGTGTGCTTACCGCCCGTGAGAAGTGTGTCCATTTGGGGCCTGGGCCACAAAAGGGTGCCCCCCAAGGAGTAGCTTTCCCTCGCAGCCGCCCCATAATAAACTTCCACTGTGGGCGAAAACAGAAAAGAAAAAGGGGAAAAAAAATTACATTTATATATAAATACACACACCCCGACCAAACACGGATGAGATGAGATGGTGTGCTTACCGCCCGTGAGAAGTGTGTCCATTCGGGGCCTGGGCCACAAAAGGGTGCCCCCCAAGGAGTAGCTTTCCCTCGCGGGCCGCACCATAATAAACTTCCACTGTGGGCGAAAACAGAAAAGAAAAAAGGGGAAAAAAAATTACATTTATATATAAATACACACAGCCCGACCAAACACGGATGAGATGAGATGAGATGGTGTGCTTACCGCCCGTGAGAAGTGTGTCCATTCGGGGCCTGGGCCACAAAAGGGTGCCCCCCAAGGCGTAGCTTTCGCTCGCGGGCCGCCCCATAATAAACTTCCACTGAAAACAGAAAAGAAAAAGGGGAAAAAAAATAAACATTACATTTATATATAAATACACACCCCCCGACCAAACACGGATGAGATGAGATGAGATGGTGTGCTTACTGCCCATGAGAAGTGTGTCCATTCGGGGCCTGGGCCACAAAAGGGTGCCCCCCAAGGCGTAGATTTTGCTCGCGGCCCACCCCATAATAAACTTCCACTGTGGGTGAAAACAGAAAAGAAAAAAGGGGAAAAAAAATTACATTTATATATAAATACACACAGCCCGACCAAACACGGATGAGATGAGATGGTGTGCTTACCGCCCGTGAGAAGTGTGTCCATTTGGGGCCTGGGCCACAAAAGGGTGCCCCCCAAGAATAAGATTTCGCTCTCGGGCCGCCCCATAATAAACTTCCACTGTGGGCGAAAACAGAAAAAAAAAAAGGGGAAAAAAATTACATTAATATATAAATACACACACCCCGACCAAACACGTATGAGAGGAGATGAGATGAGAGATGGTGTGCTTACCGCCCGTGAGAAGTGTGTCCATTCGGGGCCTTGGCCACAAAAGGGTGCCCCCCAAGGCGTAGCTTTCGCTCGCGGGCCGCCCCATAATAAACTTTTACTGTGGGCGAAAACAGAAAAGAAAAAGGGGGAAAAAAAAAATTACATTTATATATAAATACACACACCCCGACCAAACACGGATGAGATGAGATGGTGTGCTTACCGCCCGTGAGAAGTGTGTCCATTCGGGGCCTGGGCCACAAAAGGGTGCCCCCCAAGGAGTAGCTTTCACTCGCGGGCCGCCCCATAATAAACTTCCACTGTGGGCGAAAACAGAAAAGAAAAAGGGGGAAAAAAATTACATTTATATATAAATACACACACCCCGACCAAACACGGATGAGATGAGATGAGAGATGAGATGGTGTGCTTACCGCCCGTGAGAAGTGTGTCCATTCGGGGCCTGGGCCACAAAAGGGTGCCCCCCAAGGCGTAGCTTTCACTCGCGGGCCGCCCCATAATAAACTTCCACTGTGGGCGAAAACAGAAAAGAAAAAAGAAAAAAAAAAATTACATTTATATATAAATACACACACCCCGAACAAACACGGATGAGATGAGATGGTGTGCTTACCGCCCGTGAGAAGTGTGTCCATTCGGGGCCTGGGCCACAAAAGGAAGCCCCCCAAGGCGTAGCTTTCACTCGCGGGCCGCCCCATAATAAACTTCCACTGTGGGCGAAAACAGAAAAGAAAAAGGGGAAAAAAAAATTACATTTATATATAAATACACACACCCCGACCAAACACGGATGAGATGAGATGGTGTGCTTACCGCCCGTGAGAAGTGTGTCCATTCGGGGCCTGGGCCACAAAAGGGTGCCCCCCAAGGCGTAGATTTCGCTCGCGGGCCGCCCCATAATAAACTTCCACTGAAAACAGAAAAGAAAAAAAGGGGAAAAAAAAATTAACATTACATTTATATAGAAATACACACACCCCGACCAAACACGGATGAGATGAGATGGTGTGCTTACCGCCCGTGAGAAGTGTGTCCATTCGGGACCTGGGCCACAAAAGGGTGCCCCCCAAGGTGTAGCTTTCGCTCACGGTCCGCCCCATAAAACTTCCACTGTGGGCGAAAACAGAAAAGAAAAAGGGGAAAAAAAATTACATTTATATATAAATACACACACCCCGACCAAACACGGATGAGATGAGATGGTGTGCTTACCGCCCGTGAGAAGTGTGTCCATTCGGGGCCTGGGCCACAAAAGGGTGCCCCCCAAGGCGTAGCTTTTGCTCGCGGGCCGCCCCATAATAAACTTCCACTGAAAACAGAAAAGAAAAAGGGGAAAAAAAATAAACATTACATTTATATATAAATGCACACGACCCGACCAAACACGGATGAGATGAGATGAGATGGTGTGCTTACCACCCGTGAGAAGTGTGTCCATTCGGGGCCTGGGCCACAAAAAGCGTGCCCCCCAAGGTGTGGCTTTCGCTCGCGGGCCGCCCCATAATAAAACTTCCACTGTAGGCGAAAACAGAAAGGGAAAAAGGGGAAAAAAAATTACATTTATATATAAATACACACACCCCGACCAAACACGGATGAGAGGAGATGAGAGATGGTGTGCTTACCGCCCGTGAGAAGTGTGTCCATTCGGGGCCTGGGCCACAAAAGGGTTCCCCCCAAGGCGTAGCTTTCGCTCGCGGGCCGCCCCATAATAAACTTCCACTGAAAACAGAAAAGAAAAAGGGGAAAAAAAATTACATTTATATATAAATACACACAGCCCGACCAAACACGGATGAGATGAGATGGTGTGCTTACCGCCCGTGAGAAGTGTGTCCATTTGGGGCCTGGGCCACAAAAGGGTGCCCCCCAAGGAGTAGCTTTCCCTTGCGGGCCGCCCCATAATAAACTTCCACTGTGGGCGAAAACAGAAAAGAAAAAGGGGGAAAAAAATTACATTTATATATAAATACACACACCCCGACCAAACACGGATGAGAGGAGATGAGATGAGAGATGGTGTGCTTACCGCCCGTGAGAAGTTTGTCCATTCGGGGCCTGGGCCTCAAAAGGGTGCCCCCCAAGGCGTAGCTTTCGCTCGCGGGCAGCCCCATAATAAACTTCCAATGTGGGCGAAAACAGAAAAGAAAAAGGGGGAAAAAAATTACATTTATATATAAATACACACACCCCGACCAAACACGGATGAGATGAGATGGTGTGCTTACCGCCCGTGAGAAGTGTGTCCATTCGGGGCCTGGGCCACAAAAGGGTGCCCCCCAAGGAGTAGCTTTCCCTCACGGGCCACCCCATAATAAACTTCCACTGTGGGCGAAAACAGAAAAGAAAAAGGGGAAAAAAAAAAATTACATTTATATATAAATACACACACCCCGACCAAACACGGATGAGATGAGATGAGATGGTGTGCTTACCGCCCGTGAGAAGTGTGTCCATTTGGGGCCTGGGCCACAAAAGGGTGCCCCCCAAGGAGTATCTTTCCCTCGCGGGCCACCCCATAATAAACTTCCACTGTGGGCGAAAACAGAAAAGAAAAAGGGGAAAAAAAATTACATTTATATATAAATACACACACCCCGACCAAACACGGATGAGATGAGATGGTGTGCTTACCGCCCGTGAGAAGTGTGTCCATTCGGGGCCTGGGCCACAAAAGGGTGCCCCCCAAGGCGTAGCTTTCGCTCGCGGGCCGCCCCATAATAAACTTCCACTGTGGGCGAAAACAGAAAAGAAAAAAGGGGGAAAAAAATTTACATTTATATATAAATACACACACCCCGACCAAACACGGATGAGAGGAGATGAGATGAGAGATGGTGTGCTTACCGCCCGTGAGAAGTGTGTCCATTCGGGGCCTTGGCCACAAAAGGGTGCCCCCCAAGGCGTAGCTTTCGCTCGCGGGCTGCCCCAAAATAAACTTCCACTGTGGGCGAAAACAGAAAAGAAAAAAGGGGAAAAACAAAATTACATTTATATATAAATACACACACCCCGACCAAACACGGATGAGATGAGATGGTGTGCTTACCGCCCATGAGAAGTGTGTCCATTCGGGGCCTGGGCCACAAAAGGGTGCCCCCCAAGGAGTAGCTTTCCCTCGCGGGCCGCCCCATAATAAACTTCCACTGTGGGCGAAAACAGAAAAGAAAAAAGGGGAAAAAAAATTACATTTATATATAAATACACACACCCCGACCAAACACGGATGAGATGAGATGGTGTGCTTACCGCCCGTGAGAAGTGTGTCCATTCGGGGCCTGAGCCACAAAAGGGTTCCCCCCAAGGCGTAGCTTTCGCTCGCGGGCCGCCCCATAATAAACTTCCACTGTGGGCGAAAACAGAAAAGAAAAAGGGGGAAAAAAAATTACATTTATATATAAATACACACACCCCGACCAAACACGGATGAGATGAGATGGTGTGCTTACCGCCCGTGAGAAGTGTGTCCATTCGGGGCCTGGGCCACAAAAGGGTGCCCCCCAAGGCGTAGCTTTCGCTCGCGGGCCGCCCCATAATAAACTTCCACTGAAAACAGAAAAGAAAAAGGGGAAAAAAAATAAACATTACATTTATATATAAATACACACACCCCGACCAAACACGGATGAGAGGAGATGAGATGAGAGATGGTGTGCTTACCGCCCGTGAGAAGTGTGTCCATTCGGGGCCTGGGCCACAAAAGGGTGCCCCCCAAGGCGTAGCTTTCGCTCGCGGGCCGCCCCATAATAAACTTCCACTGTGGGCGAAAACAGAAAAGAAAAAGGGGGAAAAAAAATTACATTTATATATAAATACACACACCCCGACCAAACACGGATGAGATGAGATGGTGTGCTTACCGCCCGTGAGAAGTGTGTCCATTTGGGGCCTGGGCCACAAAAGGGTGCCCCCCAAGGAGTAGCTTTCCCTCACGGGCCGCCCCATAATAAACTTCCACTGTGGGCGAAAACAGAAAAGAAAAAGGGGAAAAAAAATTACATTTATATATAAATACACACACCCCGACCAAACACGGATGAGATGAGATGGTGTGCTTACCGCCCGTGAGAAGTGTGTCCATTCGGGGCCTGGGCCACAAAAGTGTTCCCCCCAAGGCGTAGCTTTCGCTCTCGGGCCGCCCCATAATAAACTTCCACTGTGGGCGAAAACAGAAAAGAAAAAAGGGGAAAAAAAAAAAATTACATTTATATATAAATACACACACCCCAACCAAACATGGGTGAGATGAGATGGTGTGCTTACCGCCCGTGAGAAGTGTGTCCATTTGGGGCCTGGGCCACAAAAGGTTGCCCCCCAAGGAGTAGCTTTCCCTCACGGGCCGCCCCATAATAAACTTCCACTGTGGGCGAAAACAGAAAAGAAAAAGGGGAAAAAAAAATTACATTTATATATAAATACACACACCCCGACCAAACACGGATGAGATGAGATGGTGTGCTTACCGCCCGTGAGAAGTGTGTCCATTCGGGGCCTGGGCCACAAAAGGGTGCCCCCCAAGGCGTAGCTTTCGCTCGCGGGCCGCCCCATAATAAACTTCCACTGAAAACAGAAAAGAAAAAGGGGAAAAAAAATAAACATTACATTTATATATAAATACACACACCCCGACCAAACACGGATGAGATGAGATAAGATGGTGTGCTTACCACCCGTGAGAAGTGTGTCCATTCGGGGCTTTGGCCACAAAAGGGTGCCCCCCAAGGCGTAGCTTTCGCTCGCGGGCCGCCCCATAATAAACTTCCACTGAAAACAGAAAAGAAAAAGGGGAAAAAAAATAAACATTACATTTATATATAAATACACACACCCCGACCAAACACGGATGAGAGGAGATGAGATGAGAGATGGTGTGCTTACCGCCCGTGAGAAGTGTGTCCATTCGGGGCCTTGGCCACAAAAGGGTGCCCCCCAAGGCGTAGCTTTCGCTCGCGGGCTGCCCCACAATAAACTTCCACTGTGGGCGAAAACAGAAAAGAAAAAGAAAAAGGGGGAAAAAAAATTACATTTATATATAAATACACACACCCCGACCAAACACGGATGAGATGAGATGGTGTGCTTACCGCCCGTGAGAAGTGTGTCCATTCGGGGCCTGGGCCACAAAAGGGTGCCCCCCAAGGAGTAGCTTTCCCTTCGGGCCGCCCCATAATAAACTTCCACTGTGGGCGAAAACAGAAAAAAAAAGGGGAAAAAAAATTACATTTATATATAAATACACACACCCCGACCAAACACGGATGAGATGAGATGGTGTGCTTACCGCCCGTGAGAAGTGTGTCCATTCGGGGCCTGGGCCACAAAAGGGTTCCCCCCAAGGCGTAGCTTTCGCTCGCGGGCCACCCCATAATAAACTTCCACTGTGGGCGAAAACAGAAAAGAAAAAAGGGGAAAAACAAAATTACATTTATATATAAACACACACACTCCGACCAAACACGGATGAGATGAGATGGTGTGCTTACCGCCCATGAGAACTGTGTCCATTTGGGGCCTGGGCCACAAAAGGGTGCCCCCCAAGGAGTAGCTTTCCCTCGCGGGCCGCCCCATAATAAACTTCCACTGTGGGCGAAAACAGAAAAGAAAAAGGGGAAAAAAAATTACATTTATATATAAATACACACACCCCGACCAAACACGGATGAGATGAGATGGTGTGCTTACCGCCCGTGAGAAGTGTGTCCATTCGGGGCCTGGGCCACAAAAGGGTTCCCCCCAAGGCGTAGCTTTCGCTCGCGGGCCGCCCCATAATAAACTTCCACTGTGGGCGAAAACAGAAAAGAAAAAAGGGGAAAAAAAAAAAATTACATTTATATATAAATACACACCCCGACCAAACACGGATGAGATGAGATGGTGTGCTTACCGCCCGTGAGAAGTGTGTCCATTCGGGGCCTGGGCCACAAAAGGGTTCCCCTCAAGGCATAGCTTTCGCTCGCGGGCCGCCCCATAATAAACTTCCACTGTGGGCGAAAACAGAAAAGAAAAAGGGGGAAAAAAAATTACATTTATATATAAATACACACACCCCAACCAAACATGGATGAGATGAGATGGTGTGCTTACCGCCCGTGAGAAGTGTGTCCATTTGGGGCCTGGGCCACAAAAGGTTGCCCCCCAAGGAGTAGCTTTCCCTCACGGGCCGCCCCATAATAAACTTCCACTGTGGGCGAAAACAGAAAAGAAAAAGGGGAAAAAAAATTACATTTATATATAAATACACACACCCCGACCAAACACGGATGAGATGAGATGGTGTGCTTACCGCCCGTGAGAAGTGTGTCCATTTGGGGCCTGGGCCACAAAAGGGTGCCCCCCAAGGAGTAGCTTTCCCTTCGGGCCGCCCCATAATAAACTTCCACTGTGGGCGAAAACAGAAAAGAAAAAAGGGGAAAAAAAAAATTACATTTATATATAAATACACACAGCCCGACCAAACACGGATGAGATGAGATAAGATGGTGTGCTTACCGCCCGTGAGAAGTGTGTCCATTCGGGGCTTTGGCCACAAAAGGGTGCCCCCCAAGGCGTAGCTTTCGCTCGCGGGCTGCCCCAAAATAAACTTCCACTGTGGGCGAAAACAGAAAAGAAAAAGAAAAAGGGGGAAAAAAAATTACATTTATATATAAATACACACACCCCGACCAAACACGGATGAGATGAGATGGTGTGCTTACCGCCCGTGAGAAGTGTGTCCATTCGGGGCCTGGGCCACAAAAGGGTGCCCCCCAAGGAGTAGCTTTCCCTTCGGGCCGCCCCATAATAAACTTCCACTGTGGGCGAAAACAGAAAAGAAAAAGGGGAAAAAAAATTACATTTATATATAAATACACACACCCCGACCAAACACGGATGAGATGAGATGGTGTGCTTACCGCCCGTGAGAAGTGTGTCCATTCGGGGCCTGGGCCACAAAAGGGTTCCCCCCAAGGCGTAGCTTTCGCTCGCGGGCCGCCCCATAATAAACTTCCACTGTGGGCGAAAACAGAAAAGAAAAAGGGGAAAAAAAAGCTGGGTTATACTTACTGATAACTCCTTTTCTAATAGTCTTCCAGGACAGCCCATGAGACGTTAGGCTCCTCCCCCAGGGACAGGAAACACATTCCAAAATTAAAATAAAAGGCGGTCCCTTAGTCCTCACCTTCAGTATTTCATGAGAACCACAGGACACCCTGTAAAACATATACATAGATATATAGACACATATCATACATTATACATAATACCAGATAGTTCGGGTGGGAATCCGGCTGTCCTGGAAGACTATTAGAAAAGGAGTTATCAGTAAGTATAACCCAGCTTTTCTCAAAGTCGTCTTCCAGGACAGCCCATGAGACGATGAGCAAGCACTTACCAGTCTAGGGAGGGACAACTGCCTGGAGCACCTTTCGACCAAACGCCTGTTCCTGAGAAGAGAGGAGGTCCAGGCGATAATGTCTAACAAAGGTCGAAAAGTTAGACCAGGTAGCTGCCTTACAGATTTGGTCTGGTGAGGCACCGGCCCTTTCAGCCCAAGACGTGGACAATGCTCTAGTAGAGTGTGCAGTAATGAAAGGTGGAGCCACCTTTTTCACTATATAGGCTTCTGTGATAGCCTGTTTGATCCATCTAGCTAAGGTTGCCTTAGAAGCTTTTTCCCCTTTATGGGAGCCGGAAAATTGTAAAAACAAAGTATCAGTCTTCCTGAAGGTTTTAGTCACCTCCAGGTATCTCAAGAGGGATCTTCTGACATCCAAACAGCTAAATTCTTTCTCTTTATTGTTGTTTGGGAAATTGCAAAAGGAAGGAAGGACTATGTCCTGAGTCCTATGAAAAGAAGAGACCCTTTTTGGCAAAAAACCTGGATCTGTTTTTAGCACAATCCTGTCATCAAAAATCATAAGAAAAGGTTCTCTGATTGAGAGAGCCTGTAATTCGCTAACTCTTCTAGCTGAAGTTATAGCTACTAAAAATAAGGTTTTTAGGGTGAGCATTTTTACTGATAGGTCTACCAAGGGTTCAAACGGACTGGTAACCAAGGCCTGGAGTACCAGGGATAGATTCCAAGCTGGACACGTTTTAAGCACGGTTGGCTTTGTCCGGGCAATTGCTCTGAAAAAGGCATTCACATTTGGGTCTTCTCTAAGGGAAAACTGAAGAAAGACACTAAGGGCGGCAGCCTGTACCTTTAAAGTCCCTAAGGAGAGACCTTTGTCTATGCCTTCCTGAAAAAAATCCAAGATAGTTGGTATATCTGGGGAATGTCTCGGATTCTCCAACATCCAAAAATGAAATTTCTTCCAGATTTTAGCATACATTTTTCTAGTGACCGGCTTTCGACAGCTGGTCAATGTTTTGATGACTCTGTCTGAGAACCCCTGAGAGCCTAGTATTTGTTCCTCAGATACCAGGCCGTCGGGTTTAGGGTCCTGAGAAATGGATGGACCACCGGACCTTGTGTTAAGAGATCTGGTCTCCAAGGTAAGGTCATTGGAGGTTGCGCTGCCAACGCCTGAAGGCGTGCAAACCATGGCCTTTTGGGCCAGTATGGGGTTATCAGTATCATCTCTGTGTCTTCTAGGATGAATTTCTGAAGAACCTGTGGGATCAATCTGATCGGAGGAAATGCGTAACAGAGTCTGACTTTCCAGGGGTGGGCGAAAGCGTCTATGCCTAACGCCTGATCCCCTTGAGTTATGGAAAAGAATTTTTCTGTTTTCCTGTTTGCCTGGGAGGCAAATAGATCCACTACCGGTAGGCCCCATGAGGTTGTGATTTTGAGAAACACCTCTGGGTTGAGGGACCAATTGTCCTGGTTCATCTGGTGGCGGCTGAGATGGTCTGCCAGATAATTCTGCGTCCCTTTTAGGTGAATGGCCGAAATGGATGTTAGGTTCCGCTCGGCCCAGACAAAGATTTTCTGTGCAATGGTTTGTAGGCCCAGACTTCGAGTACCTCCCTGCTTGTTCAGGTATGCTACCGTTGCTATATTGTCTGACCTGATCTGTAGATGGCTCCCTTCTACCTCTACCTGAAAAAACTCCAAGGCCTTTTGGACCGCCATAAGTTCTTTTTGGTTTGATGAAGACTTCCTTTGTGCTGGGGACCATGTACCCTGCGCCCATCTGTCCTGCAGATATGCTCCCCATCCGGAAGCGCTTGCATCCGTGGTAATCCTCTGTGATACCTGGATGGTCCAGTTTAGCCCTCTTGATAGGTGAAGAGAGGATCTCCACCACCAAAGAGTCCTTTTTATCTTGGTGGGAATCCTTACTTTTTGTTGCAAGGAACTTGACTGCCCATCCCAATTCTGTAGAAAGAATTTTTGGAGTGGACGTTGTTGGAACCTTGCCCAGGGGACTGCTGGGAAACAGGAGGTCATCAAGCCTATCACTCTTGTGACATCCCTCAGAGAGACCCATAAGTTGGTCTGTAAAGAGGCAACCATCAGGTTCATTTTCTCCATCTTGCACTGAGGGAGGAAGATCATCTGATCCCGTGAGGAGATTTCGTAACCCAGGTAGGTCACTCTTTGTGAGGGTACCAGGCAAGACTTTTGTCTGTTGATTATCCAGCCTAGGGAAGTTAAGAATTCCTGAACTATGAGGAGGTCGGCTTCCAGTTTCTGGTATGATTCTGCCACTACCAAGATGTCGTCCAGGTAGGGGGTGATCATGATAGCTTTTAGCCTTAGAGGGGCTAGTGCTTCCCCTAGGACTTTGGTAAAAATCCGTGGGGCTGAGGACAGCCCGAAGGGCAGTGCCCTGAACTGGAAGTGCTTGACTTCCGGTCCTATCTTTACTGCTAGCCTCAGGAATTTCTGATAGGATGTGTGTATGGGGATGTGAAAATACGCATCTTTCAAATCTAGGGTTGCCATGAAACACCCTGGGAACAGTAGGTTCCCTATGGAGTATATTGATTCCATGCGAAAGCGTTTGTATGCTATTGAAAGGTTCAGATTGCGTAAGTTCAAGATCAGTCGATGACTTCCTGAGGGTTTTTGAATCACAAAGATGTGAGAATAAAACCCTGTTCCTTGTTCTTCTCTGGGGACTGGGATAATTACTTTTTGATCTAATAGGTCCCCTAACTGAAGACTCAAGGCGGAGGCCTTGACTGGATCCCTGGGAAGATTTGTGATCAGGATCCTTTCTGGAGGTTGAAGACAGAACTCCAGCCTGTGTCCTTGGCCTACTAGGTCCAGAATAAAAGGGCTGGAAGTAATCTTCTTCCACAGTGGGAGGAAGGCCCCTAATCTTCCTCCCACTCTGAGAAGGGAGTCATTGGGGCTGGTTGGGGCGTTTAGGAGGGTTAAACAGGATGTTACCCCTCCCCTTTCCTTTATGCCCCGTCCAATGTTTTTTGAAATTTTGCTGAGTTTCAAAATACTTCTGCTGTTTGCCCCTGCCACGAAAATTCCTCTGAGCATAGGGGAATTTTTTCTTATCTGGGAATCCCTTCTTTTTATCCGCTGTACGCTCCAGGGCTTCTGTTAGGCCTGGGCCAAAAAGGTGGTCGCCTGTGAAGGGAAGACCACAAAGGCGAGATTTAGAAGTAATATCTCCCGACCATGTCTTGAGCCATAGGCTTCTTCTGGCCGTATTAGCTAAAGCTGAGGTCCTTGCTGCCATTCTTACAGCTTCAGCTGAAGAATCCGCCAGGAATCCTATTGCCTGGAATAAGAGTGGAAAGGATTTATTAATCTGTTCCCTCGATGTTCCTGCAGTCAAGTGTGTTTGGATTTGAGATAGCCACAGCTCCAGGTGTCTGGCTATGCAGGTGGATGCCAGGGCTGGCTTTAAGCTCATAATGGAGGCTTCCCAGACCCTACGTAAAGAGATATCTGTTCTCTTATCCATAGGGTCTTTTAGTGCTCCTGAATCCTCAAATGCCAAGTCAGTTCCTTTGGAGATTCTGGCAAGAGAGGCATCCAGCTTAGGGATTTTGTTCCAGGGCTGTTCCACACTTTCGTCAAATGGATACCTTCTTTTTAAGTTTCTTGGAAAAAAAGGCTTTTTATCAGGAGAATTCCATTCCTGTTTAATCACATCCAATAGTGAGCTATGCACAGGGAACACTCTAGCATGCTTTTTATGACTAGCGTACATTAAGTCATGCTTAGAGAGATGCACTTCTTCCTCCTCAATCTCTAGAGTGGTATAAACCGCTTTGAGTAGATCATCTACATCCTCCAGGCTCAGTTTAAAGTTGGAGCTATCATGGGAAACATTGCTTTTTGGTTCCTCTCCTGATCCTGATCCCTCTGCAGAAGAGTGGGAAGAAGAAACTTCCTCCTCCAAAACCAATGGGTCAATTAGGGATGGTGGAGCCTGAGCTGGGGTGGAAGGCTGGGCTGGTGCCTGCATCTTTTCAATGAGAGTCCTGAATGAACTAAATGTACTTTTTAGCTCATCTCTCACTGAGGACAGCATTTTCTGGGTAGAGACTGCAGAATCGTCTCTGACCAGTTTAGCTATGCATGCCCGGCACACTGCTTTGTTCCAAGAGGAACTCAATTTTTCTCCGCATACAGCACATTTCTTTTTGGGGGGCTGAGGTGGGTTATTGTCCTGAGCCTTGGCCTGGAAGATAAAAGACAAGGGAATTTAATTAGAGATACTTGTCCTCCTCCCACCTCCCATTTTTCCCCCTCCACCTTGTGGATAGAAAAGAGGGAGCGGTGCTGCTTAACCCCTGCCCCTAACGATAGAAAAGAGAGGGGGGAAGGGGAACGGAGTTCCTAACAGGTACCTGCAAATAGGGTGTCGTTCCCCCTTGCTTACCTGAGAGGTGCCGATGCCAGAGCCGACTTCCGCCGCCTGTGCGGTTGCTGCCGTGGTGTCCATCGCTCTGTATGGTGGTCCCAGCAACTGCTGTTTCCCCTAACATCGGTCGCCCATTTGAACTCTCTGTTCGCGCCTTCGGAAACTGGAACGAGGGTTTCCGGCGCCCGCGGATGCCGTCACTGCGCCGGAAGTGACACTGTCACTTCCCGTGAGGCCAGAGTGGATACGCTGAGTTCCGCCCCCTCCGTCTTTGGCGCCAACTTCAAAATTTCTTCCGAAGTTAGCGGTTCACGGGTACACAGCACTGCTGCTCCAAGGAACCGGCCGACCAACGGAGTGAACTCCCCAACGCTCCACCAGACAGCATCCGTAGTCCTGCCGAGAGGCTAGGAGAACAGGAGACAGCGGTCAGCCCCTATTGCGGCACTAAGGGGTACCGCTATGGGCCGAGGAGATGCATCTTTCCAAGTCTTTCCATGGACAGTCCAGGAGACCGGGAGCTTCAGTTCCAGGAACATGTTACCCCCTGTCCGGAGGAAACAAAAATACTGAAGGTGAGGACTAAGGGACCGCCTTTTATTTTAATTTTGGAATGTGTTTCCTGTCCCTGGGGGAGGAGCCTAACGTCTCATGGGCTGTCCTGGAAGACGACTTTGAGAAAATTACATTTATATATAAATAGACACACCCCGACCAAACACGGATGAGATGAGATGGTGTGCTTACCGCCCGTGAGAAGTGTGTCCATTCGGGGCCTGAGCCACAAAAGGGTTCCCCCCAAGGCGTAGCTTTCGCTCGCGGGCCGCCCCATAATAAACTTCCACTGTGGGCGAAAACAGAAAAGAAAAAGGGGGAAAAAAAATTACATTTATATATATAAATACACACACCCCGACCAAACACGGATGAGATGAGATGGTGTGCTTACCGCCCGTGAGAAGTGTGTCCATTCGGGGCCTGGGCCTCAAAAGGGTGCCCCCCAAGGCGTAGCTTTCGCTCGCGGGCCGCCCCATAATAAACTTCCACTGTGGGCGAAAACAGAAAAGAAAAAGGGGGAAAAAAAATTACATTTATATATAAATACACACACCCCGACCAAACACGGATGAGATGAGATGGTGTGCTTACCGCCCGTGAGAAGTGTGTCCATTCGGGGCCTGGGCCACAAAAGGGTGCCCCCCAAGGAGTAGCTTTCCCTTCGGGCCGCCCCATAATAAACTTCCACTGTGGGCGAAAACAGAAAAGAAAAAAGGGGAAAAAAAAAAATTACATTTATATATAAATACACACAGCCCGACCAAACACGGATGAGATGAGATGGTGTGCTTACCGCCCGTGAGAAGTGTGTCCATTTGGGGCCTGGGCCACAAAAGGGTGCCCCCCAAGGAGTAGCTTTCCCTCACGGACCGCCCCATAATAAACTTCCACTGTGGGCGAAAACAGAAAAGAAAAAGGGGAAAAAAAATTACATTTATATATAAATACACACACCCCGACCAAACACGGATGAGATGAGATGGTGTGCTTACCGCCCGTGAGAAGTGTGTCCATTCGGGGCCTGGGCCACAAAAGGGTGCCCCCCAAGGCGTAGCTTTCGCTCGCGGGCCGCCCCATAATAAACTTCCACTGAAAACAGAAAAGAAAAAGGGGAAAAAAAATAAACATTACATTTATATACAAATACACACACCCCGACCAAACACGGATGAGAGGAGATGAGATGAGAGATGGTGTGCTTACCGCCCGTGAGAAGTGTGTCCATTCGGGGCCTGGGCCACAAAAGTGTTCCCCCCAAGGCGTAGCTTTCGCTCTCGGGCCGCCCCATAATAAACTTCCACTGTGGGCAAAAACAGAAAAGAAAAAAGGGGAAAAAAAAAAATTACATTTATATATAAATACACACCCCGACCAAACACGGATGAGATGAGATGGTGTGCTTACCGCCCGTGAGAAGTGTGTCCATTTGGGGCCTGGGCCACAAAAGGGTGCCCCCCAAGGAGTAGCTTTCCCTCACGGACCGCCCCATAATAAACTTCCACTGTGGGCGAAAACAGAAAAGAAAAAGGGGAAAAAAAATTACATTTATATATAAATACACACACCCCGACCAAACATGGATGAGATGAGATGGTGTGCTTACCGCCCGTGAGAAGTGTGTCCATTCGGGGCCTGGGCCACAAAAGGGTTCCCCCTAAGGCGTAGCTTTCGCTCGCGGGACGCCCCATAATAAACTTCCACTGTGGGCGAAAACAGAAAAGAAAAAGGGGGAAAAAAAAATTACATATAAATACACACACCCCAACCAAACATGGGTGAGATGAGATGGTGTGCTTACCGCCCGTGAGAAGTGTGTCCATTTGGGGCCTGGGCCACAAAAGGTTGCCCCCCAAGGAGTAGCTTTCCCTCACGGGCCGCCCCATAATAAACTTCCACTGTGGGCGAAAACAGAAAAGAAAAAGGGGAAAAAAAATTACATTTATATATAAATACACACACCCCGACCAAACACGGATGAGATGAGATGGTGTGCTTACCGCCCGTGAGAAGTGTGTCCATTCGGGGCCTGGGCCACAAAAGGGTGCCCCCCAAGGAGTAGCTTTCCCTTCGGGCCGCCCCATAATAAACTTCCACTGTGGGCGAAAACAGAAAAGAAAAAAGGGGAAAAAAAAAATTACATTTATATATAAATACACACAGCCCGACCAAACACGGATGAGATGAGATGAGATGGTGTGCTTACCGCCCGTGAGAAGTGTGTCCATTCGGGGCCTGGGCCACAAAAGGGTGCCCCCCAAGGCGTAGCTTTCGCTCGTGGGCCGCCCCATAATAAACTTCTACTGTGGGCGAAAACAGAAAAGAAAAAGGGGGAAAAAAAAAATTACATTTATATATATACACACACCCCGACCAAACACGGATGAGAGGAGATGAGATGAGAGATGGTGTGCTTACCGCCCGTGAGAAGTGTGTCCATTTGGGGCCTGGGCCACAAAAGGGTGCCCCCCAAGGAGTAGCTTTCCCTCACGGGCCGCCCCATAATAAACTTCCACTGTGGGCGAAAACAGAAAAGAAAAAGGGGGAAAAAAAATTACATATAAATACACACACCCCAACCAAACATGGGTGAGATGAGATGGTGTGCTTACCGCCCGTGAGAAGTGTGTCCATTTGGGGCCTGGGCCACAAAAGGTTGCCCCCCAAGGAGTAGCTTTCCCTCACGGGCCGCCCCATAATAAACTTCCACTGTGGGCGAAAACAGAAAAGAAAAAGGGGAAAAAATATTACATTTATATATAAATACACACACCCCGACCAAACACAGATGAGATGAGATGGTGTGCTTACCGCCCGTGAGAAGTGTGTCCATTCGGGGCCTGGGCCACAAAAGGGTGCCCCCCAAGGAGTAGCTTTCCCTTCGGGCCGCCCCATAATAAACTTCCACTGTGGGCGAAAACAGAAAAGAAAAAGGGGGAAAAAAAAATTACATTTATATATATATATATATATATATATATATATATATATATATATATATATATATATATACACACACACCCCGACCAAACACGGATGAGAGGAGATGAGATGAGAGATGGTGTGCTTACCGCCCGTGAGAAGTGTATCCATTCGGGGCCTGGGCCACAAAAGGGTTCCCCTCAAGGCGTAGCTTTCGCTCGCGGGCCGCCCCATAATAAACTTCCACTGTGGGCGAAAACAGAAAAGAAAAAGGGAGAAAAAAAATTACATTTATATATAAATACACACACCCCAACCAAACATGGATGAGATGAGATGGTGTGCTTACCGCCCGTGAGAAGTGTGTCCATTTGGGGCCTGGGCCACAAAAGGGTGCCCCCCAAGGAGTAGCTTTCCCTTCGGGCCGCCCCATAATAAACTTCCACTGTGGGCGAAAACAGAAAAAAAAAAAAGGGGAAAAAAAATTACATTAATATATAAATACACAAACCCCGACCAAGCAAGGATGAGATCGGATGAGATGAGATGGTGTGCTTACCACCCGTGAGAAGTGTGTCCATTCGGGGCCTGGGCCACAAAAGGGTGCCCCCCAAGGCGTAGATTTCGCTTGCGGGCCGCCCCATAATAAACTTCCACTGTGGGCGAAAACAGAAAAGAAAAAAAGGGGAAAAAAAAAATTACATTTATATATAAAGACACACACCCCGACCAAACACGGATGAGATGAGATGGTGTGCTTACCGCCCGTGAGAAGTGTGTCCATTCGGGGCCTGGGCCACAAAAGGGTTCCCCTCAAGGCGTAGCTTTCGCTCTCGGGCCGCCCCATAATAAACTTCCACTGTGGGCGAAAACAAAAGAAAAAAGGGGGAAAAAAAAAATTACATTTATATATAAATACACACACCCCGACCAAACAAGGATGAGATGAGATGAGATGAGATGAGATGGTGTGCTTACCGCCCGTGAGAAGTGTGTCCATTCGGGGCCTGGGCCTCAAAAGGGTGCCCCCCAAGGCGTAGCTTTCGCTCGCGGGCCGCCCCATAATAAACTTCCACTGTGGGCGAAAACAGAAAAGAAAAAGGGGGAAAAAAAATTACATTTATATATAAATACACACACCCCGACCAAACACGGATGAGATGAGATGGTGTGCTTACCGCCCGTGAGAAGTGTGTCCATTCGGGGCCTGGGCCACAAATGGGTGCCCCCCAAGGAGTAGCTTTCCCTCGCGGGCCGCACCATAATAAACTTCCACTGTGGGCGAAAACAGAAAAGAAAAAGGGGGAAAAAAAATTACATTTATATATAAATACACACACCCCGACCAAACACGGATGAGATGAGATGGTGTGCTTACTGCCCATGAGAAGTGTGTCCATTCGGGGCCTGGGCCACAAAAAGGGTGCCCCCCAAGGTGTGGCTTTCGCTCGCGGGCCACCCCATAATAAACTTCCACTGTGGGCGAAAACAGAAAAGAAAAAGGGGGGAAAAAAAATTACATTTATATATAAATACACACACCCCGACCAAACACGGATGAGATGAGATGGTGTGCTTACCGCCCGTGAGAAGTGTGTCCATTTGGGGCCTGGGCCACAAAAGGGTGCCCCCCAAGAATAAGATTTCGCTCTCGGGCCGCCCCATAATAAACTTCCACTGTGGGCGAAAACAGAAAAAAAAAAGGGGAAAAAAATTACATTAATATATAAATACACACACCCCGACCAAACACGTATGAGAGGAGATGAGATGAGAGATGGTGTGCTTACCGCCCGTGAGAAGTGTGTCCATTTGGGGCCTGGGCCACAAAAGGGTGCCCCCCAAGGAGTAGCTTTCCCTCACGGGCCGCCCCATAATAAACTTCCACTGTGGGCGAAAACAGAAAAGAAAAAGGGGGAAAAAAAATTACATATAAATACACACACCCCAACCAAACATGGGTGAGATGAGATGGTGTGCTTACCGCCCGTGAGAAGTGTGTCCATTCAGGGCCTGGGCCACAAAAGGGTTCCCCTCAAGGCATAGCTTTCGCTCGCGGGCCGCCCCATAATAAACTTCCACTGTGGGCGAAAACAGAAAAGAAAAAGGGGGAAAAAAAAATTACATTTATATATAAATACACACACCCCAACCAAACATGGATGAGATGAGATGGTGTGCTTACCGCCCGTGAGAAGTGTGTCCATTTGGGGCCTGGGCCACAAAAGGGTTCCCCCTAAGGCGTAGCTTTCGCTCGCGGGCCGCCCCATAATAAACTTTCTTTTCTGTTTTCGCCCACAGTGGAAAAGGGGGAAAAAAAATTACATATAAATACACACACCCCAACCAAACATGGATGAGATGAGATGGTGTGCTTACCGCCCGTGAGAAGTGTGTCCATTCGGGGCCTGGGCCACAAAAGGGTGCCCCCCAAGGAGTAGCTTTCCCTCGCGGGCCGCCCCATAATAAACTTCCACTGTGGGCGAAAACAGAAAAGAAAAAGGGGGAAAAAAAATTACATTTATATATAAATACACACACCCCGACCAAACACGGATGAGATGAGATGGTGTGCTTACCGCCCGTGAGAAGTGTGTCCATTTGGGGCCTGGGCCACAAAAGGGTGCCCCCCAAGGAGTAGCTTTCCCTCACGGGCCGCCCCATAATAAACTTCCACTGTGGGCGAAAACAGAAAAGAAAAAGGGGAAAAAAAAATTACATTTATATATAAATACACACACCCCGACCAAACACGGATGAGATGAGATGGTGTGCTTACCGCCCGTGAGAAGTGTGTCCATTCGGGGCCTGGGCCACAAAAGTGTTCCCCCCAAGGCGTAGCTTTCGCTCTCGGGCCGCCCCATAATAAACTTCCACTGTGGGCGAAAACAGAAAAGAAAAAAGGGGAAAAAAAAAAATTACATTTATATATAAATACACACCCCGACCAAACACGGATGAGATGAGATGGTGTGCTTACCGCCCGTGAGAAGTGTGTCCATTTGGGGCCTGGGCCACAAAAGGGTGCCCCCCAAGGAGTAGCTTTCCCTCGCGGGCCGCCCCATAATAAACTTCCACTGTGGGCGAAAACAGAAAAGAAAAAGGGGAAAAAAAATTACATTTATATATAAATACACACACCCCGACCAAACACGGATGAGATGAGATGGTGTGCTTACCGCCCGTGAGAAGTGTGTCCATTTGGGGCCTGGGCCACAAAAGGGTGCCCCCCAAGGAGTAGCTTTCCCTTCGGGCCGCCCCATAATAAACTTCCACTGTGGGCGAAAACAGAAAAGAAAAAAGGGGAAAAAAAAAATTACATTTATATATAAATACACACAGCCCGACCAAACACGGATGAGATGAGATAAGATGGTGTGCTTACCGCCCGTGAGAAGTGTGTCCATTCGGGGCTTTGGCCACAAAAGGGTGCCCCCCAAGGCGTAGCTTTCGCTCGCAAGCCGCCCCATAATAAACTTCCACTGAAAACAGAAAAGAAAAAGGGGAAAAAAAATAAACATTACATTTATATATAAATACACACACCCCGACCAAACACGGATGAGAGGAGATGAGAGATGGTGTGCTTACCGCCCGTGAGAAGTGTGTCCATTCGGGGCCTTGGCCACAAAAGGGTGCCCCCCAAAGCGTAGCTTTCGCTCGCGGGCTGCCCCAAAATAAACTTCCACTGTGGGCGAAAACAGAAAAGAAAAAGAAAAAGGGGGAAAAAAAATTACATTTATATATAAATACACACACCCCGACCAAACACGGATGAGATGAGATGGTGTGCTTACCGCCCGTGAGAAGTGTGTCCATTCGGGGCCTGGGCCACAAAAGGGTGCCCCCCAAGAAGTAGCTTTCCCTTCGGGCCGCCCCATAATAAAACTTCCACTGTGGGCGAAAACAGAAAAGAAAAAGGGGAAAAAAAATTACATTTATATATAAATACACACACCCCGACCAAACACGGATGAGATGAGATGGTGTGCTTACCGCCCGTGAGAAGTGTGTCCATTCGGGGCCTGGGCCACAAAAGGGTTCCCCCCAAGGCGTAGCTTTCGCTCGCGGGCCGCCCCATAATAAACTTCCACTGTGGGCGAAAACAGAAAAGAAAAAAGGGGAAAAACAAAATTACATTTATATATAAATACACACAACCCAACCAAACACGGATGAGATGAGATGGTGTGCTTACCGCCCATGAGAACTGTGTCCATTTGGGGCCTGGGCCACAAAAGGGTGCCCCCCAAGGAGTAGCTTTCCCTCGCGGGCCGCCCCATAATAAACTTCCACTGTGGGCGAAAACAGAAAAGAAAAAGGGGAAAAAAAATTACATTTATATCTAAATACACACACCCCGACCAAACACGGATGAGATGAGATGGTGTGCTTACCGCCCGTGAGAAGTGTGTCCATTCGGGGCCTGAGCCACAAAAGGGTTCCCCCCAAGGCGTAGCTTTAGCTCGCGGGCCGCCCCATAATAAAACTTCCCCTGTGGGCGAAAACAGAAAAGAAAAAGGGGGAAAAAAAATTACATTTATATATAAATACACACACCCCGACCAAACACGGATGAGATGAGATGGTGTGCTTACCGCCCGTGAGAAGTGTGTCCATTCGGGGCCTGGGCCACAAAAGGGTGCCCCCCATGGAGTAGCTTTCCCTTCGGGCCGCCCCATAATAAACTTCCACTGTGGGCGAAAACAGAAAAGAAAAAAGGGGAAAAAAAAAATTACATTTATATATAAATACACACAGCCCGACCAAACACGGATGTGAGGAGATGAGATGAGAGATGGTGTGCTTACCGCCCGTGAGAAGTGTGTCCATTCGGGGCCTGGGCCACAAAAGTGTTCCCCCCAAGGCGTAGCTTTCGCTCTCGGGCCGCCCCATAATAAACTTCCACTGTGGGCGAAAACAGAAAAGAAAAAAGGGGAAAAAAAAAAATTACATTTATATATAAATACACACCCCGACCAAACACGGATGAGATGAGATGGTGTGCTTACCGCCCGTGAGAAGTGTGTCCATTTGGGGCCTGGGCCACAAAAGGGTGCCCCCCAAGGAGTAGCTTTCCCTCACGGGCCGCCCCATAATAAACTTCCACTGTGGGCGAAAACAGAAAAGAAAAAGGGGAAAAAAAATTACATTTATATATAAATACACACACCCCGACCAAACACGGATGAGATGAGATGGTGTGCTTACCGCCCGTGAGAAGTGTGTCCATTCGGGGCCTGGGCCACAAAAGGGTTCCCCCTAAGGCGTAGCTTTCGCTCGCGGGCCGCCCCATAATAAACTTCCACTGTGGGCAAAAACAGAAAAGAAAAAGGGGGAAAAAAAATTACATATAAATGCACACACCCCAACCAAACATGGGTGAGATGAGATGGTGTGCTTACCGCCCGTGAGAAGTGTGTCCATTTGGGGCCTGGGCCACAAAAGGTTGCCCCCCAAGGAGTAGCTTTCCCTCACGGGCCGCCCCATAATAAACTTCCACTGTGGGCGAAAACAGAAAAGAAAAAGGGGAAAAAAAATTACATTTATATATAAATACACACACCCCGACCAAACACGGATGAGATGGTGTGCTTACCGCCCGTGAGAAGTGTGTCCATTCGGGGCCTGGGCCACAAAAGGGTGCCCCCCAAGGAGTAGCTTTCCCTTCGGGCCGCCCCATAATAAACTTCCACTGTGGGCGAAAACAGAAAAGAAAAAAGGGGAAAAAAAAAATTACATTTATATATAAATACACACAGCCCGACCAAACACGGATGAGATGAGATGAGATGGTGTGCTTACCGCCCGTGAGAAGTGTGTCCATTCGGGGCCTGGGCCACAAAAGGGTGCCCCCCAAGGCGTAGCTTTCGCTCGCGGGCCGCCCCATAATAAACTTCCACTGAAAACAGAAAAGAAAAAGGGGAAAAAAAACAAACATTACATTTATATATAAATACACACACCCCGACCAAACACGGATGAGATGAGATGAGATAAGATGGTGTGCTTACCGCCCGTGAGAAGTGTGTCCATTCGGGGCCTGGGCCACAAAAGGGTGCCCCCCAAGGCGTAGCTTTCGCTCGTGGGCCGCCCCATAATAAACTTCTACTGTGGGCGAAAACAGAAAAGAAAAAGGGGGAAAAAAAAAATTACATTTATATATATATACACACACCCCGACCAAACACGGATGAGAGGAGATGAGATGAGAGATGGTGTGCTTACCGCCCGTGAGAAGTGTGTCCATTTGGGGCCTGGGCCACAAAAGGGTGCCCCCCAAGGAGTAGCTTTCCCTCACGGGCCGCCCCATAATAAACTTCCACTGTGGGCGAAAACAGAAAAGAAAAAGGGGGAAAAAAAATTACATATAAATACACACACCCCAACCAAACATGGGTGAGATGAGATGGTGTGCTTACCGCCCGTGAGAAGTGTGTCCATTTGGGGCCTGGGCCACAAAAGGTTGCCCCCCAAGGCGTAGCTTTCGCTCGCGGGCCGCCCCATAATAAACTTCCACTGTGGGCGAAAACAGAAAAGAAAAAGGGGGAAAAAAATTACATTTATATATAAATACACACACCCCAACCAAACATGGATGAGATGAGATGAGATGGTGTGCTTACCGCCCGTGAGAAGTGTGTCCATTCGGGGCCTGGGCCACAAATGGGTGCCCCCCAAGGAGTAGCTTTCCCTCGCGGGCCGCACCATAATAAACTTCCACTGTGGGCGAAAACAGAAAAGAAAAAGGGGGAAAAAAAATTACATTTATATATAAATACACACACCCCGACCAAACACGGATGAGATGAGATGGTGTGCTTACTGCCCATGAGAAGTGTGTCCATTCGGGGCCTGGGCCACAAAAAGGGTGCCCCCCAAGGTGTGGCTTTCGCTCGCGGGCCGCCCCATAATAAACTTCCACTGTGGGCGAAAACAGAAAAAAAAAAGGGGAAAAAAAATTACATTTATATATAAATACACACACCCCGACCAAACACGGATGAGAGGAGATGAGATGAGAGATGGTGTGCTTACCGCCCGTGAGAAGTGTGTCCATTTGGGGCCTGGGCCACAAAAGGGTGCCCCCCAAGGAGTAGCTTTCCCTCACGGGCCGCCCCATAATAAACTTCCACTGTGGGCGAAAACAGAAAAGAAAAAGGGGGAAAAAAAATTACATATAAATACACACACCCCAACCAAACATGGGTGAGATGAGATGGTGTGCTTACCGCCCGTGAGAAGTGTGTCCATTCGGGGCCTGGGCCACAAAAGGGTTCCCCTCAAGGCATAGCTTTCGCTCGCGGGCCGCCCCATAATAAACTTCCACTGTGGGCGAAAACAGAAAAGAAAAAGGGGGAAAAAAAATTACATTTATATATAAATACACACACCCCAACCAAACATGGATGAGATGAGATGGTGTGCTTACCGCCCGTGAGAAGTGTGTCCATTTGGGGCCTGGGCCACAAAAGGGTGCCCCCCAAGGAGTAGCTTTCCCTCACGGGCCGCCCCATAATAGACTTCCACTGTGGGTGAAAACAGAAAAGAAAAAGGGGAAAAAAAATTACATTTATATATAAATACACACACCCCGACCAAACACGGATGAGATGAGATGAGATGGTGTGCTTACCGCCCGTGAGAAGTGTGTCCATTCGGGGCCTGGGCCACAAAAGGGTTCCCCCTAAGGCGTAGCTTTCGCTCGCGGGCCGCCCCATAATAAACTTCCACTGTGGGCGAAAACAGAAAAGAAAAAGGGGGAAAAAAAATTACATTTATATATAAATACACACACCCCAACCAAACATGGGTGAGATGAGATGGTGTGCTTACCGCCCGTGAGAAGTGTGTCCATTCGGGGCCTGGGCCACAAAAGGGTGCCCCCCAAGGAGTAGCTTTCCCTCGCGGGCCGCCCCATAATAAACTTCCACTGTGGGCGAAAACAGAAAAGAAAAAGGGGGAAAAAAAATTACATTTATATATAAATACACACACCCCGACCAAACACGGATGAGATGGTGTGCTTACCGCCCGTGAGAAGTGTGTCCATTCGGGGCCTGGGCCACAAAAGGGTGCCCCCCAAGGCGTAGCTTTCGCTCGCGGGCCGCCCCATAATAAACTTCCACTGTGGGCGAAAACAGAAAAGAAAAAGGGGGAAAAAAAATTACATTTATATATAAATACACACACCCCGACCAAACACGGATGAGATGAGATGGTGTGCTTACCGCCCGTGAGAAGTGTGTCCATTCGGGGCCTGGGCCACAAAAGTGTTCCCCCCAAGGCGTAGCTTTCGCTCTCGGGCCGCCCCATAATAAACTTCCACTGTGGGCGAAAACAGAAAAGAAAAAAGGGGAAAAAAAAAAATTACATTTATATATAAATACACACCCCGACCAAACACGGATGAGATGAGATGGTGTGCTTAACGCCCGTGAGAAGTGTGTCCATTTGGGGCCTGGGCCACAAAAGGGTGCCCCCCAAGGAGTAGCTTTCCCTCGCGGGCCGCCCCATAATAAACTTCCACTGTGGGCGAAAACAGAAAAGAAAAAGGGGAAAAAAATTACATTTATATATAAATACACACACCCCGACCAAACACGGATGAGATGAGATGGTGTGCTTACCGCCCGTGAGAAGTGTGTCCATTCGGGGCCTGGGCCACAAAAGGGTTCCCCTCAAGGCATAGCTTTCGCTCGCGGGCCGCCCCATAATAAACTTCCACTGTGGGCGAAAACAGAAAAGAAAAAGGGGGAAAAAAAATTACATTTATATATAAATAAACACACCCCAACCAAACATGGATGAGATGAGATGGTGTGCTTACCGCCCGTGAGAAGTGTGTCCATTTGGGGCCTGGGCCACAAAAGGTTGCCCCCCAAGGAGTAGCTTTCCCTCACGGGCCGCCCCATAATAAACTTCCACTGTGGGCGAAAACAGAAAAGAAAAAGGGGAAAAAAAATTACATTTATATATAAATACACACACCCCGACCAAACACGGATGAGATGAGATGGTGTGCTTACCGCCCGTGAGAAGTGTGTCCATTTGGGGCCTGGGCCACAAAAGGGTGCCCCCCAAGGAGTAGCTTTCCCTTCGGGCCGCCCCATAATAAACTTCCACTGTGGGCGAAAACAGAAAAGAAAAAAGGGGAAAAAAAAAATTACATTTATATATAAATACACACAGCCCGACCAAACACGGATGAGATGAGATAAGATGGTGTGCTTACCGCCCGTGAGAAGTGTGTCCATTCGGGGCTTTGGCCACAAAAGGGTGCCCCCCAAGGCGTAGCTTTCGCTCGCGGGCCGCCCCATAATAAACTTCCACTGAAAACAGAAAAGAAAAAGGGGAAAAAAAATAAACATTACATTTATATATAAATACACACACCCCGACCAAACACGGATGAGAGGAGATGAGATGAGAGATGGTGTGCTTACCGCCCGTGAGAAGTGTGTCCATTCGGGGCCTTGGCCACAAAAGGGTGCCCCCCAAGGCGTAGCTTTCGCTCGCGGGCTGCCCCAAAATAAACTTCCACTGTGGGCGAAAACAGAAAAGAAAAAGAAAAAGGGGGAAAAAAAATTACATTTATATATAAATACACACACCCCGACCAAACACGGATGAGATGAGATGGTGTGCTTACCGCCCGTGAGAAGTGTGTCCATTCGGGGCCTGGGCCACAAAAGGGTGCCCCCCAAGGAGTAGCTTTCCCTTCGGGCCGCCCCATAATAAACTTCCACTGTGGGCGAAAACAGAAAAGAAAAAGGGGAAAAAAAATTACATTTATATATAAATACACACACCCCGACCAAACACGGATGAGATGAGATGGTGTGCTTACCGCCCGTGAGAAGTGTGTCCATTCGGGGCCTGGGCCACAAAAGGGTTCCCCCCAAGGCGTAGCTTTCGCTCGCGGGCCGCCCCATAATAAACTTCCACTGTGGGCGAAAACAGAAAAGAAAAAAGGGGAAAAACAAAATTACATTTATATATAAATACACACACCCCGACCAAACACGGATGAGATGAGATGGTGTGCTTACCGCCCATGAGAACTGTGTCCATTTGGGGCCTGGGCCACAAAAGGGTGCCCCCCAAGGAGTAGCTTTCCCTCGCGGGCCGCCCCATAATAAACTTCCACTGTGGGCGAAAACAGAAAAGAAAAAGGGGAAAAAAAATTACATTTATATATAAAAATACACACACCCCGACCAAACACGGATGAGATGAGATGGTGTGCTTACCGCCCGTGAGAAGTGTGTCCATTCGGGGCCTGAGCCACAAAAGGGTTCCCCCCAAGGCGTAGCTTTCGCTCGCGGGCCGCCCCATAATAAACTTCCACTGTGGGCGAAAACAGAAAAGAAAAAGGGGGAAAAAAAATTACATTTATATATATAAATACACACACCCCGACCAAACACGGATGAGATGAGATGGTGTGCTTACCGCCCGTGAGAAGTGTGTCCATTCGGGGCCTGGGCCTCAAAAGGGTGCCCCCCAAGGCGTAGCTTTCGCTCGCGGGCCGCCCCATAATAAACTTCCACTGTGGGCGAAAACAGAAAAGAAAAAGGGGGGAAAAAAATTACATTTATATATAAATACACACACCCCGACCAAACACGGATGAGATGAGATGGTGTGCTTACCGCCCGTGAGAAGTGTGTCCATTCGGGGCCTGGGCCACAAAAGGGTGCCCCCCAAGGAGTAGCTTTCCCTTCGGGCCGCCCCATAATAAACTTCCACTGTGGGCGAAAACAGAAAAGAAAAAAGGGGAAAAAAAAAATTACATTTATATATAAATACACACAGCCCGACCAAACACGGATGAGAGGAGATGAGAGATGGTGTGCTTACCGCCCGTGAGAAGTGTGTCCATTCGGGGCCTGGGCCACAAAAGGGTGCCCCCCAAGGCGTAGCTTTCGCTCGCGGGCCGCCCCATAATAAACTTCCACTGAAAACAGAAAAGAAAAAGGGGAAAAAAAATAAACATTACATTTATATATAAATACACACACCCCGACCAAACACGGATGAGAGGAGATGAGATGAGAGATGGTGTGCTTACCGCCCGTGAGAAGTGTGTCCATTCGGGGCCTGGGCCACAAAAGTGTTCCCCCCAAGGCGTAGCTTTCGCTCTCGGGCCGCCCCATAATAAACTTCCACTGTGGGCGAAAACAGAAAAGAAAAAAGGGGAAAAAAAAAAATTACATTTATATATAAATACACACCCCGACCAAACACGGATGAGATGAGATGGTGTGCTTACCGCCCGTGAGAAGTGTGTCCATTTGGGGCCTGGGCCACAAAAGGGTGCCCCCCAAGGAGTAGCTTTCCCTCACGGGCCGCCCCATAATAAACTTCCACTGTGGGCGAAAACAGAAAAGAAAAAGGGGAAAAAAAATTACATTTATATATAAATACACACACCCCGACCAAACACGGATGAGATGAGATGGTGTGCTTACCGCCCGTGAGAAGTGTGTCCATTCGGGGCCTGGGCCACAAAAGGGTGCCCCCCAAGGAGTAGCTTTCCCTTCGGGCCGCCCCATAATAAACTTCCACTGTGGGCGAAAACAGAAAAGAAAAAAGGGGAAAAAAAAAATTACATTTATATATAAATACACACAGCCCGACCAAACACGGATGAGATGAGATGAGATGGTGTGCTTACCGCCCGTGAGAAGTGTGTCCATTCGGGGCCTGGGCCACAAAAGGGTGCCCCCCAAGGCGTAGCTTTCGCTCGCGGGCCGCCACATAATAAACTTCCACTGAAAACAGAAAAGAAAAAGGGGAAAAAAAACAAACATTACATTTATATATAAATACACACACCCCGACCAAACACGGATGAGATGAGATGAGATAAGATGGTGTGCTTACCGCCCGTGAGAAGTGTGTCCATTCGGGGCCTGGGCCACAAAAGGGTGCCCCCCAAGGCGTAGCTTTCGCTCGTGGGCCGCCCCATAATAAACTTCTACTGTGGGCGAAAACAGAAAAGAAAAAAGGGGGAAAAAAAAAATTACATTTATATATATATACACACACCCCGACCAAACACGGATGAGAGGAGATGAGATGAGAGATGGTGTGCTTACCGCCCGTGAGAAGTGTGTCCATTTGGGGCCTGGGCCACAAAAGGGTGCCCCCCAAGGAGTAGCTTTCCCTCACGGGCCGCCCCATAATAAACTTCCACTGTGGGCGAAAACAGAAAAGAAAAAGGGGGAAAAAAAATTACATATAAATACACACACCCCAACCAAACATGGGTGAGATGAGATGGTGTGCTTACCGCCCGTGAGAAGTGTGTCCATTTGGGGCCTGGGCCACAAAAGGTTGCCCCCCAAGGCGTAGCTTTCGCTCGCGGGCCGCCCCATAATAAACTTCCACTGTGGGCGAAAACAGAAAAGAAAAAGGGGGAAAAAAAATTACATTTATATATAAATACACACACCCCAACCAAACATGGATGAGATGAGATGAGATGGTGTGCTTACCGCCCGTGAGAAGTGTGTCCATTCGGGGCCTGGGCCACAAAAGGGTGCCCCCCCCAAGGAGTAGCTTTCCCTTCGGGCCGCCCCATAATAAACTTCCACTGTGGGCGAAAACAGAAAAGAAAAAAGGGGAAAAAAAAATTACATTTATATATAAATACACACAGCCCGACCAAACACGGATGAGATGAGATGAGATGAGATGGTGTGCTTACCGCCCGTGAGAAGTGTGTCCAATCGGGGCCTGGGCCACAAAAGGGTGCCCCCCAAGGCGTAGCTTTCGCTCGCGGGCCGCCCCATAATAAACTTCCACTGTGGGCGAAAACAGAAAAGAAAAAGGGGAAAAAAAAATTACATTTATATATAAATACACACACCCCGACCAAACACGGATGAGAGGAGATGAGATGAGAGATGGTGTGCTTACCGCCCGTGAGAAGTGTGTCCATTCGGGGCCTTGGCCACAAAAGGGTGCCCCAAGGAGTAGCTTTCCCTCACGGGCCGCCCCATAATAAACTTCCACTGTGGGCGAAAACAGAAAAGAAAAAGGGGAAAAAAAATTACATTTATATATAAATACACACACCCCGACCAAACACGGATGAGATGAGATGAGATGGTGTGCTTACCGCCCGTGAGAAGTGTGTCCATTCGGGGCCTGGGCCACAAAAGGGTTCCCCCCAAGGAGTAGCTTTCCCTCGCGGGCCGCCCCATAATAAACTTCCACTGTGGGCGAAAACAGAAAAGAAAAAGGGGAAAAAAAATTACATTTATATATAAATACACACACCCCGACCAAACACGGATGAGATGAGATGGTGTGCTTACCGCCCGTGAGAAGTGTGTCCATTCGGGGCCTGGGCCACAAAAGGGTGCCCCCCAAGGCGTAGCTTTCGCTCGCGGGCCGCCCCATAATAAACTTCCACTGAAAACAGAAAAGAAAAAGGGGAAAAAAAATAAACATTACATTTATATATAAATACACACACCCCGACCAAACACGGATGAGATGAGATGAGATGAGAGATGGTGTGCTTACCGCCCGTGAGAAGTGTGTCCATTAGGGGCCTTGGCCACAAAAGGGTGCCCCCCAAGGCGTAGCTTTCGCTCGCGGGCCGCCCCATAATAAACTTCCACTGTGGGCGAAAACAGAAAAGAAAAAGGGGGAAAAAAAAATTACATTTATATATAAATACACACACCCCGACCAAACACGGATGAGATGAGATGGTGTGCTTACCGCCCGTGAGAAGTGTGTCCATTTGGGGCCTGGGCCACAAAAGGGTGCCCCCCAAGGAGTAGCTTTCCCTCACGGGCCGCCCCATAATAAACTTCCACTGTGGGCGAAAACAGAAAAGAAAAAAGGGGAAAAAAAATTACATTTATATATAAATACACACACCCCGACCAAACACGGATGAGATGAGATGGTGTGCTTACCGCCCGTGAGAAGTGTGTCCATTCGGGGCCTGAGCCACAAAAGGGTTCCCCCCAAGGCGTAGCTTTCGCTCGCGGGCCGCCCCATAATAAACTTCCACTGTGGGCGAAAACAGAAAAGAAAAAGGGGGAAAAAAAATTACATTTATATATATAAATACACACACCCCGACCAAACACGGATGAGATGAGATGGTGTGCTTACCGCCCGTGAGAAGTGTGTCCATTCGGGGCCTGGGCCACAAAAGGGTGCCCCCCAAGGAGTAGCTTTCCCTTCGGGCCGCCCCATAATAAACTTCCACTGTGGGCGAAAACAGAAAAGAAAAAAGGGGAAAAAAAAATTACATTTATATATAAATACACACAGCCCGACCAAACACGGATGAGATGAGATGAGATGGTGTGCTTACCGCCCGTGAGAAGTGTGTCCATTCGGGGCCTGGGCCACAAAAGGGTGCCCCCCAAGGCGTAGCTTTCGCTCGCGGGCCGCCCCATAATAAACTTCCACTGAAAACAGAAAAGAAAAAGGGGAAAAAAAATAAACATTACATTTATATATAAATACACACACCCCGACCAAACACGGATGAGAGGAGATGAGATGAGAGATGGTGTGCTTACCGCCCGTGAGAAGTGTGTCCATTCGGGGCCTTGGCCCCAAAAGGGTGCCCCCCAAGGCGTAGCTTTCGCTCTCGGGCCGCCCCATAATAAACTTCCACTGTGGGCGAAAACAGAAAAGAAAAAAGGGGAAAAAAAAAAATTACATTTATATATAAATACACACCCCGACCAAACACGGATGAGATGAGATGGTGTGCTTACCGCCCGTGAGAAGTGTGTCCATTTGGGGCCTGGGCCACAAAAGGGTGCCCCCCAAGGAGTAGCTTTCCCTCGCGGGCCGCCCCATAATAAACTTCCACTGTGGGCGAAAACAGAAAAGAAAAAGGGGAAAAAAAATTACATTTATATATAAATACACACACCCCGACCAAACACGGATGAGATGGTGTGCTTACCGCCCGTGAGAAGTGTGTCCATTCGGGGCCTGGGCCACAAAAGGGTTCTCCTCAAGGCATAGCTTTCGCTCGCGGGCCGCCCCATAATAAACTTCCACTGTGGGCAAAAACAGAAAAGAAAAAGGGGGAAAAAAAATTACATTTATATATAAATACACACACCCCAACCAAACATGGATGAGATGAGATGGTGTGCTTACCGCCCGTGAGAAGTGTGTCCATTTGGGGCCTGGGCCACAAAAGGGTGCCCCCCAAGGAGTAGCTTTCCCTCATGGGCCGCCCCATAATAAACTTCCACTGTGGGCGAAAACAGAAAAGAAAAAGGGGAAAAAAAATTACATTTATATATAAATACACACACCCCGACCAAACACGGATGAGATGAGATGGTGTGCTTACCGCCCGTGAGAAGTGTGTCCATTCGGGGCCTGGGCCACAAAAGGGTTCCCCCTAAGGCGTAGCTTTCGCTCGCGGGCCGCCCCATAATAAACTTCCACTGTGGGCGAAAACAGAAAAGAAAAAGGGGGAAAAAAAATTACATTTATATATATATATAAATACACACACCCCGACCAAACACGGATGAGATGAGATGGTGTGCTTACCGCCCGTGAGAAGTGTGTCCATTCGGGGCCTGGGCCACAAAAGGGTGCCCCCCAAGGAGTAGCTTTCCCTTCGGGCCGCCCCATAATAAACTTCCACTGTGGGCGAAAACAGAAAAGAAAAAAGGGGAAAAAAAAATTACATTTATATATAAATACACACAGCCCGACCAAACACGGATGAGATGAGATGAGATGGTGTGCTTACCGCCCGTGAGAAGTGTGTCCATTCGGGGCCTGGGCCACAAAAGGGTGCCCCCCAAGGCGTAGCTTTCGCTCGCGGGCCGCCCCATAATAAACTTCCACTGAAAACAGAAAAGAAAAAGGGGAAAAAAAATAAACATTACATTTATATATAAATACACACACCCTGACCAAACACGGATGAGAGGAGATGAGATGAGAGATGGTGTGCTTACCGCCCGTGAGAAGTGTGTCCATTCGGGGCCTGGGCCACAAAAGTGTTCCCCCCAAGGCGTAGCTTTCGCACTCGAGCGGCCCCATAATAAACTTCCACTGATGGCGAAAACAGAAAAGAAAAAAGGGGAAAAAAAATAAACATTACATTTATATATAAATACACACACCCCGACCAAACACGGATGAGATGAGATGGTGTGCTTACCGCCCGTGAGAAGTGTGTCCATTCGGGGCCTGGGCCACAAAAGGGTTCCCCTCAAGGCATAGCTTTCGCTCGCGGGCCGCCCCATAATAAACTTCCACTGTGGGCGAAAACAGAAAAGAAAAAAGGGGGAAAAAAAATTACATTTATATATAAATACACACACCCCAACCAAACATGGATGAGATGAGATGGTGTGCTTACCGCCCGTGAGAAGTGTGTCCATTTGGGGCCTGGGCCACAAAAGGGTGCCCCCCAAGGAGTAGCTTTCCCTCACGGGCCGCCCCATAATAAACTTCCACTGTGGGCGAAAACAGAAAAGAAAAAGGGGAAAAAAAATTACATTTATATATAAATACACACACCCCGACCAAACACGGATGAGATGAGATGAGATGGTGTGCTTACCGCCCGTGAGAAGTGTGTCCATTCGGGGCCTGGGCCACAAAAGGGTGCCCCCCAAGGCGTAGCTTTCGCTCGCGGGCCGCCCCATAATAAACTTCCACTGAAAACAGAAAAGAAAAAGGGGAAAAAAAATAAACATTACATTTATATATAAATACACACACCCCGACCAAACACGGATGAGATGAGATGGTGTGCTTACCGCCCGTGAGAAGTGTGTCCATTCGGGGCCTGGGCCACAAAAGGGTTCCCCCTAAGGCGTAGCTTTCGCTCGCGGGCCGCCCCATAATAAACTTCCACTGTGGGCGAAAACAGAAAAGAAAAAGGGGAAAAAAAATAACATTTATATATAAATACACACACCCCGACCAAACACGGATGAGATGAGATGGTGTGCTTACCGCCCGTGAGAAGTGTGTCCATTCGGGGCCTGGGCCACAAAAAGGTGCCCCCCAAGGCGTAGCTTTCGCTCGCGGGCCGCCCCATAATAAACTTCCACTGAAAACAGAAAAGAAAAAGGGGAAAAAAAATAAACATTACATTTATATATAAATACACACACCCCGACCAAACACGGATGAGAGGAGATGAGATGAGAGATGGTGTGCTTACCGCCCGTGAGAAGTGTGTCCATTCGGGGCCTGGGCCACAAAAGTGTTCCCCCCAAGGCGTAGCTTTCGCACTCGAGCGGCCCCATAATAAACTTCCACTGTGGGCGAAAACAGAAAAGAAAAAAGGGGAAAAAAAAAAATTACATTTATATATAAATACACACCCCGACCAAACACGGATGAGATGAGATGGTGTGCTTACCGCCCATGAGAAGTGTGTCCATTTGGGGCCTGGGCCACAAAAGGGTGCCCCCCAAGGAGTAGCTTTCCCTCGCGGGCCGCCCCATAATAAACTTCCACTGTGGGCGAAAACAGAAAAGAAAAAGGGGAAAAAAATTACATTTATATATAAATACACACACCCCGACCAAACACGGATGAGATGAGATGGTGTGCTTACCGCCCGTGAGAAGTGTGTCCATTCAGGGCCTGGGCCACAAAAGGGTTCCCCCTAAGGCGTAGCTTTCGCTCGCGGGCCGCCCCATAATAAACTTCCACTGTGGGCGAAAACAGAAAAGAAAAAGGGGGAAAAAAAATTACATATAAATACACACACCCCAACCAAACATGGGTGAGATGAGATGGTGTGCTTACCGCCCGTGAGAAGTGTGTCCATTTGGGGCCTGGGCCACAAAAGGTTGCCCCCCAAGGAGTAGCTTTCCCTCACGGGCCGCCCCATAATAAACTTCCACTGTGGGCGAAAACAGAAAAGAAAAAAGGGGAAAAAAAAAATTACATTTATATATAAATACACACAGCCCGACCAAACACGGATGAGATGAGATGAGATGGTGTGCTTACCGCCCGTGAGAAGTGTGTCCATTCGGGGCCTGGGCCACAAAAGGGTTCCCCCTAAGGCGTAGCTTTCGCTCGCGGGCCGCCCCATAATAAACTTCCACTGTGGGCGAAAACAGAAAAGAAAAAGGGGGAAAAAAAAATTACATATAAATACACACACCCCAACCAAACATGGGTGAGATGAGATGGTGTGCTTACCGCCCGTGAGAAGTGTGTCCATTTGGGGCCTGGGCCACAAAAGGTTGCCCCCCAAGGAGTAGCTTTCCCTCACGGGCCGCCCCATAATAAACTTCCACTGTGGGCGAAAACAGAAAAGAAAAAGGGGAAAAAATATTACATTTATATATAAATACACACACCCCGACCAAACACAGATGAGATGAGATGGTGTGCTTACCGCCCGTGAGAAGTGTGTCCATTCGGGGCCTGGGCCACAAAAGGGTGCCCCCCAAGGAGTAGCTTTCCCTTCGGGCCGCCCCATAATAAACTTCCACTGTGGGCGAAAACAGAAAAGAAAAAGGGGGAAAAAAAATTACATTTATATATATATATATATATATATATATATATATATACACACACACCCCGACCAAACACGGATGAGAGGAGATGAGATGAGAGATGGTGTGCTTACCGCCCGTGAGAAGTGTGTCCATTCGGGGCCTGGGCCACAAAAGGGTTCCCCTCAAGGCGTAGCTTTCGCTCGCGGGCCGCCCCATAATAAACTTCCACTGTGGGCGAAAACAGAAAAGAAAAAGGGGGAAAAAAAATTACATTTATATATAAATACACACACCCCAACCAAACATGGATGAGATGAGATGGTGTGCTTACCGCCCGTGAGAAGTGTGTCCATTTGGGGCCTGGGCCACAAAAGGGTGCCCCCCAAGGAGTAGCTTTCCCTCACGGGCCGCCCCATAATAAACTTCCACTGTGGGCGATAACAGAAAAGAAAAAGGGGAAAAAAAATTACATTTATATATAAATACACACACCCCGACCAAACACGGATGAGATGAGATGGTGTGCTTACCGCCCGTGAGAAGTGTGTCCATTCGGGGCCTGGGCCACAAAAGGGTGCCCCCCAAGGAGTAGCTTTCCCTTCGGGCCGCCCCATAATAAACTTCCACTGTGGGCGAAAACAGAAAAGAAAAAGGGGGAAAAAAAATTACATTTATATATATATATATATATATATATATATATATACACACACACACCCCGACCAAACACGGATGAGAGGAGATGAGATGAGATGGTGTGCTTACCACCCGTGAGAAGTGTGTCCATTCGGGGCCTGGGCCACAAAAGGGTGCCCCCCAAGGAGTAGCTTTCCCTTCGGGCCGCCCCATAATAAACTTCCACTGTGGGCGAAAACAGAAAAAAAAAAAGGGGAAAAAAAATTACATTAATATATAAATACACAAACCCCGACCAAGCAAGGATGAGATCGGATGAGATGAGATGGTGTGCTTACCACCCGTGAGAAGTGTGTCCATTCGGGGCCTGGGCCACAAAAGGGTGCCCCCCAAGGCGTAGATTTCGCTTGCGGGCCGCCCCATAATAAACTTCCACTGTGGGCGAAAACAGAAAAGAAAAAAAGGGGAAAAAAAAATTACATTTATATATAAAGACACACACCCCGACCAAACACGGATGAGATGAGATGGTGTGCTTACCGCCCGTGAGAAGTGTGTCCATTTGGGGCCTGGGCCACAAAAGGGTGCCCCCCAAGGAGTAGCTTTCCCTCGCGGGCCGCCCCATAATAAACTTCCACTGTGGGCGAAAACAGAAAAGAAAAAGGGGAAAAAAAATTACATTTATATATAAATACACACACCCCGACCAAACACGGATGAGATGAGATGGTGTGCTTACCGCCCGTGAGAAGTGTGTCCATTCGGGGCCTGGGCCACAAAAGGGTTCCCCTCAAGGCGTAGCTTTCGCTCGCGGGCCGCCCCATAATAAACTTCCACTGTGGGCGAAAACAGAAAAGAAAAAGGGGGAAAAAAAATTACATTTATATATAAATACACACACCCCGACCAAACAAGGATGAGATGAGATGAGATGAGATGGTGTGCTTACCGCCCGTGAGAAGTGTGTCCATTCGGGGCCTGGGCCTCAAAAGGGTGCCCCCCAAGGCGTAGCTTTCACTCGCGGGACGCCCCATAATAAACTTCCACTGTGGGCGAAAACAGAAAAGAAAAAGGGGGAAAAAAAATTACATTTATATATAAATACACACACCCCGACCAAACACGGATGAGATGAGATGGTGTGCTTACCGCCCGTGAGAAGTGTGTCCATTCGGGGCCTGGGCCACAAATGGGTGCCCCCCAAGGAGTAGATTTCCCTCGCGGGCCGCACCATAATAAACTTCCACTGTGGGCGAAAACAGAAAAGAAAAAGGGGGAAAAAAAATTACATTTATATATAAATACACACAGCCCGACCAAACACGGATGAGATGAGATGAGATGGTGTGCTTACCGCCCGTGAGAAGTGTGTCCATTCGGGGCCTGGGCCACAAAAGGGTGCCCCCCAAGGCGTAGCTTTCGCTCGCGGGCCGCCCCATAATAAACTTCCACTGAAAACAGAAAAGAAAAAGGGGAAAAAAAATAAACATTACATTTATATATAAATACACACACCCCGACCAAACACGGATGAGATGAGATAAGATGGTGTGCTTACCGCCTGTGAGAAGTGTGTCCATTCGGGGCCTGGGCCACAAAAGGGTGCCCCCCCAAGGCGTAGCTTTCGCTCGCGGGCCGCCCCATAATAAACTTCCACTGTGGGCGAAAACAGAAAAGAAAAAGGGGAAAAAAAATTACATTTATATATAAATACACACACCCCGACCAAACACGGATGAGATGAGATGGTGTGCTTACTGCCCATGAGAAGTGTGTCCATTCGGGGCCTGGGCCACAAAAGGGTGCCCCCCAAGGCGTAGATTTTGCTCGCGGGCCACCCCATAATAAACTTCCACTGTGGGCGAAAACAGAAAAGAAAAAGGGGGGAAAAAAATTACATTTATATATAAATACACACACCCCGACCAAACACGGATGAGATGAGATGGTGTGCTTACCGCCCGTGAGAAGTGTGTCCATTTGGGGCCTGGGCCACAAAAGGGTGCCCCCCAAGGAGTAGCTTTCCCTTGCGGGCCGCCCCATAATAAACTTCCACTGTGGGCGAAAACAGAAAAGAAAAAGGGGAAAAAAAATTACATTTATATATAAATACACACACCCCGACCAAACACGGATGAGATGAGATGGTGTGCTTACCACCCGTGAGAAGTGTGTCCATTCGGGGCCTGGGCCACAAAAAGGGTGCCCCCCAAGGTGTGGCTTTCGCTCGCGGGCCGCCCCATAATAAACTTAAACTGTGGGCGAAAACAGAAAAGAAAAAGGGGAAAAAAAATTACATTTATATATAAATACACACACCCCGACCAAACACGGATGAGATGAGATGAGAGGAGATGGTGTGCTTACCGCCCGTGAGAAGTGTGTCCATTTGGGGCCTGGGCCACAAAAGGGTGCCCCCCAAGAATAAGATTTCGCTCTCGGGCCGCCCCATAATAAACTTCCACTGTGGGCGAAAACAGAAAAAAAAAAGGGGAAAAAAATTACATTAATATATAAATACACACACCCCGACCAAACACGTATGAGAGGAGATGAGATGAGAGATGGTGTGCTTACCGCCCGTGAGAAGTGTGTCCATTCGGGGCCTTGGCCACAAAAGGGTGCCCCCCAAGGAGTAGCTTTCCCTCGCTGGCCGCCCCATAATAAACTTCCACTGTGGGTGAAAACAGAAAAGAAAAAGGGGGAAAAAAAATTACATTTATATATAAATACATACACCCCGACCAAACACGGATGAGGTGAGATGAGATGGTGTGCTTACCGCCCGTGAGAAGTGTGTCCATTCGGGGCCTGGGCCACAAAAGGGTGCCCCCCAAGGAGTAGCTTTCCCTCGCTGGCCGCCCCATAATAAACTTCCACTGTGGGTGAAAACAGAAAAGAAAAAGGGGGAAAAAAAATTACATTTATATATAAATACACACACCCCGACCAAACACGGATGAGGTGAGATGAGATGGTGTGCTTACCGCCCGTGAGAAGTGTGTCCATTCGGGGCCTGGGCCACAAAAGGGTGCCCCCCAAGGCGTAGCTTTCGCTCGCGGGCCACCCCATAATAAACTTCCACTGTGGGCGAACACAGAAAAGAAAAAGGGGGAAAAAAAATTACATTTATATATAAATACACACAGCCCGACCAAACACGGATGAGATGAGATGGTGTGCTTACCGCCCGTGAGAAGTGTGTCCATTCGGGGCCTGGGCCACAAAATGGTGCCCCCCAAGGAGTAGCTTTCCCTCACAGGCCGCCCCATAATAAACTTCCACTGTGAGCGAAAACAGAAAAAAAAAAGGGGGAAAAAAAAATTACATTTATATATAAATACACACACCCCGACCAAACACGGATGAGATGAGATGGTGTGCTTACCGCCCGTGAGAAGTGTGTCCATTCGGGGCCTGGGCCACAAAATGGTGCCCCCCAAAGAGTAGCTTTCCCTTCGGGCCACCCCATAATAAACTTCCACTGTGGGCGAACACAGAAAAGAAAAAGGGGGAAAAAAATTACATTTATATATAAATACACAAAGCCCGACCAAACACGGATGAGATGAGATGGTGTGCTTACCGCCCGTGAGAAGTGTGTCCATTCGGGGCCTGGGCCACAAAATGGTGCCCCCCCAAGGAGTAGCTTTCCCTCACAGGCCGCCCCATAATAAACTTCCACTGTGAGCGAAAACAGAAAAGAAAAAGGGGGAAAAAAAAATTACATTTATATATAAATACACACACCCCGACCAAACACGGATGAGATGAGATGGTGTGCTTACCGCCCGTGAGAAGTGTGTCCATTTGGGGCCTGGGCCACAAAAGGGTGCCCCCCAAGGAGTAGCTTTCCCTCGCGGGCCGCCCCATAATAAACTTCCCCTGTGGGCGAAAACAGAAAAGAAAAAGGGGGAAAATAAAATTACATTTATATATAAATACACACACCCCGACCAAACAAGGATGAGATGAGATGAGATGGTGTGCTTACCGCCCTTGAGAAGTGTGTCCATTCGGGGCCTGGGCCACAAAAGGGTTCCCCCTAAGGCGTAGCTTTCGCTCGCGGGCCGCCCCATAATAAAATTCCACTGTGGGCGAAAACAGAAAAGAAAAAGGGGGAAAAAAAATTACATATAAATACACACACACCCCAACCAAACATGGGTGAGATGAGATGGTGTGCTTACCGCCCGTGAGAAGTGTGTCCATTCGGGGCCTGGGCCACAAAAGTGTTCCCCCCAAGGCGTAGCTTTCGCTCTCGGGCCGCCCCATAATAAACTTCCACTGTGGGCGAAAACAGAAAAGAAAAAAGGGGAAAAAAAAAAATTACATTTATATATAAATACACACCCCGACCAAACACGGATGAGATGAGATGGTGTGCTTACCGCCCGTGAGAAGTGTGTCCATTTGGGGCCTGGGCCACAAAAGGGTGCCCCCCAAGGAGTAGCTTTCCCTCGCGGGCCGCACCATAATAAACTTCCACTGTGGGCGAAAACAGAAAAGAAAAAGGGGAAAAAAAATTACATTTATATATAAATACACACACCCCGACCAAACACGGATGAGATGAGATGGTGTGCTTACCGCCCGTGAGAAGTGTGACCATTCAGGGCCTGGGCCACAAAAGGGTTCCCCTCAAGGCATAGCTTTCGCTCGCGGGCCGCCCCATAATAAACTTCCACTGTGGGCGAAAACAGAAAAGAAAAAGGGGGAAAAAAAATTACATTTATATATAAATACACACACCCCGACCAAACACGGATGAGATGAGATGGTGTGCTTACCGCCCGTGAGAAGTGTGTCCATTCGGGGCCTGGGCCACAAAAGTGTTCCCCCCAAGGCGTAGCTTTCGCTCTCGGGCCGCCCCATAATAAACTTCCACTGTGGGTGAAAACAGAAAAGAAAAAAGGGGAAAAAAAAAAATTACATTTATATATAAATACACACCCCGACCAAACACGGATGAGATGAGATGGTGTGCTTACCGCCCGTGAGAAGTGTGTCCATTTGGGGCCTGGGCCACAAAAGGGTGCCCCCCAAGGAGTAGCTTTCCCTCGCGGGCCGCCCCATAATAAACTTCCATTGTGGGCGAAAACAGAAAAGAAAAAGGGGGAAAAAAAAATTACATTTATATATAAATACACACACCCCAACCAAACATGGATGAGATGAGATGGTGTGCTTACCGCCCGTGAGAAGTGTGACCATTCGGGGCCTGGGCCACAAAAGGGTTCCCCCTAAGGCGTAGCTTTCGCTCGCGGGCCGCCCCATAATAAAATTCCACTGTGGGCGAAAACAGAAAAGAAAAAGGGGGAAAAAAAATTACATATAAATACACACACACCCCAACCAAACATGGGTGAGATGAGATGGTGTGCTTACCGCCCGTTAGAAGTGTGTCCATTTGGGGCCTGGGCCACAAAAGGTTGCCCCCAAGGAGTAGCTTTCCCTCACGGGCCGCCCCATAATAAACTTCCACTGTGGGCGAAAACAGAAAAGAAAAAGGGGAAAAAAAATTACATTTATATATAAATACACACACCCCGACCATACACGGATGAGATGAGATGGTGTGCTTACCGCCCGTGAGAAGTGTGTCCATTCGGGGCCTGGGCCACAAAAGGGTGCCCCGCCAAGGAGTAGCTTTCCCTTCGGGCCGCCCCATAATAAACTTCCACTGTGGGCGAAAACAGAAAAGAAAAAAGGGGAAAAGAAAAATTACATTTATATATAAATACACACAGCCCGACCAAACACGGATGAGATGAGATGAGATGGTGTGCTTACCGCCCGTGAGAAGTGTGTCCATTCGGGGCCTTGGCCACAAAAGGGTGCCCCCCAAGGCGTAGCTTTCGCTCGCGGGCCGCCCCATAATAAACTTCCACTGTGGGCGAAAACAGAAAAGAAAAAAGGGGAAAAAAAAAAATTACATTTATATATAAATACACACACCCCGACCAAACACGGATGAGATGAGATGGTGTGCTTACCGCCCGTGAGAAGTGTGTCCATTTGGGGCCTGGGCCACAAAAGGGTGCCCCCCAAGGAGTAGCTTTCCCTCGCGGGCCGCCCCATAATAAACTTCCACTGTGGGCGAAAACAGAAAAGAAAAAGGGGAAAAAAAATTACATTTATATATAAATACACACACCCCGACCAAACACGGATGAGATGAGATGAGATGGTGTGCTTACCGCCCGTGAGAAGTGTGTCCATTCGGGGCCTGGGCCACAAAAGGGTTCCCCTCAAGGCGTAGCTTTCGCTCGCGGGCCGCCCCATAATAAACTTCCACTGTGGGCGAAAACAGAAAAGAAAAAGGGGGAAAAAAAAATTACATTTATATATAAATACACACACCCCGACCAAACACGGATGAGATGAGATGGTGTGCTTACCGCCCGTGAGAAGTGTGTCCATTTGGGGCCTGGGCCACAAAAGGGTGCCCCCCAAGGAGTAGCTTTCCCTCGCGGGCCGCCCCATAATAAACTTCCCCTGTGGGCGAAAACAGAAAAGAAAAAGGGGGAAAATAAAATTACATTTATATATAAATACACACACCCCGACCAAACAAGGATGAGATGAGATGAGATGGTGTGCTTACCGCCCTTGAGAAGTGTGTCCATTCGGGGCCTGGGCCACAAAAGGGTTCCCCCTAAGGCGTAGCTTTCGCTCGCGGGCCGCCCCATAATAAAATTCCACTGTGGGCGAAAACAGAAAAGAAAAAGGGGGAAAAAAAATTACATATAAATACACACACACCCCAACCAAACATGGGTGAGATGAGATGGTGTGCTTACCGCCCGTGAGAAGTGTGTCCATTTGGGGCCTGGGCCACAAAAGGTTGCCCCCAAGGAGTAGCTTTCCCTCATGGGCCGCCCCATAATAAACTTCCACTGTGGGCGAAAACAGAAAAGAAAAAGGGGAAAAAAAATTACATTTATATATAAATACACACACCCCGACCATACACGGATGAGATGAGATGGTGTGCTTACCGCCCGTGAGAAGTGTGTCCATTCGGGGCCTGGGCCACAAAAGTGTTCCCCCCAAGGCGTAGCTTTCGCTCTCGGGCCGCCCCATAATAAACTTCCACTGTGGGCGAAAACAGAAAAGAAAAAAGGGGAAAAAAAAAAATTACATTTATATATAAATACACACCCCGACCAAACACGGATGAGATGAGATGGTGTGCTTACCGCCCGTGAGAAGTGTGTCCATTTGGGGCCTGGGCCACAAAAGGGTGCCCCCCAAGGAGTAGCTTTCCCTCGCGGGCCGCCCCATAATAAACTTCCACTGTGGGCGAAAACAGAAAAGAAAAAGGGGGAAAAAAAATTACATTTATATATAAATACACACACCCCGACCAAACACGGATGAGATGAGATGGTGTGCTTACCGCCCGTGAGAAGTGTGTCCATTCGGGGCCTGGGCCACAAAAGTGTTCCCCCCAAGGCGTAGCTTTCGCTCTCGGGCCGCCCCATAATAAACTTCCACTGTGGGTGAAAACAGAAAAGAAAAAAGGGGAAAAAAAAAAATTACATTTATATATAAATACACACCCCGACCAAACACGGATGAGATGAGATGGTGTGCTTACCGCCCGTGAGAAGTGTGTCCATTTGGGGCCTGGGCCACAAAAGGGTGCCCCCCAAGGAGTAGCTTTCCCTCGCGGGCCGCCCCATAATAAACTTCCATTGTGGGCGAAAACAGAAAAGAAAAAGGGGGAAAAAAAAATTACATTTATATATAAATACACACACCCCAACCAAACATGGATGAGATGAGATGGTGTGCTTACCGCCCGTGAGAAGTGTGACCATTCGGGGCCTGGGCCACAAAAGGGTTCCCCCTAAGGCGTAGCTTTCGCTCGCGGGCCGCCCCATAATAAAATTCCACTGTGGGCGAAAACAGAAAAGAAAAAGGGGGAAAAAAAATTACATATAAATACACACACACCCCAACCAAACATGGGTGAGATGAGATGGTGTGCTTACCGCCCGTGAGAAGTGTGTCCATTTGGGGCCTGGGCCACAAAAGGTTGCCCCCAAGGAGTAGCTTTCCCTCACGGGCCGCCCCATAATAAACTTCCACTGTGGGCGAAAACAGAAAAGAAAAAGGGGAAAAAAAATTACATTTATATATAAATACACACACCCCGACCATACACGGATGAGAGGAGATGGTGTGCTTACCGCCCGTGAGAAGTGTGTCCATTCGGGGCCTGGGCCACAAAAGGGTGCCCCCCCAAGGAGTAGCTTTCCCTTCGGGCCGCCCCATAATAAACTTCCACTGTGGGCGAAAACAGAAAAGAAAAAAGGGGAAAAGAAAAATTACATTTATATATAAATACACACAGCCCGACCAAACACGGATGAGATGAGATGAGATGGTGTGCTTACCGCCCGTGAGAAGTGTGTCCATTCGGGGCCTTGGCCACAAAAGGGTGCCCCCCAAGGCGTAGCTTTCGCTCGCGGGCCGCCCCATAATAAACTTCCACTGTGGGCGAAAACAGAAAAGAAAAAAGGGGAAAAAAAAAAATTACATTTATATATAAATACACACACCCCGACCAAACACGGATGAGATGAGATGGTGTGCTTACCGCCCGTGAGAAGTGTGTCCATTTGGGGCCTGGGCCACAAAAGGGTGCCCCCCAAGGAGTAGCTTTCCCTCGCGGGCCGCCCCATAATAAACTTCCACTGTGGGCGAAAACAGAAAAGAAAAAGGGGAAAAAAAATTACATTTATATATAAATACACACACCCCGACCAAACACGGATGAGATGAGATGGTGTGCTTACCGCCCGTGAGAAGTGTGTCCATTCGGGGCCTGGGCCACAAAAGGGTTCCCCTCAAGGCGTAGCTTTCGCTCGCGGGCCGCCCCATAATAAACTTCCACTGTGGGCGAAAACAGAAAAGAAAAAGGGGGAAAAAAAATTACATTTATATATAAATACACACACCCCGACCAAACACGGATGAGATGAGATGGTGTGCTTACCGCCCGTGAGAAGTGTGTCCATTCGGGGCCTGGGCCACAAAAGGGTGCCCCCCCAAGGAGTAGCTTTCCCTTCGGGCCGCCCCATAATAAACTTCCACTGTGGGCGAAAACAGAAAAGAAAAAAGGGGAAAAGAAAAATTACATTTATATATAAATACACACAGCCCGACCAAACACGGATGAGATGAGATGGTGTGCTTACCGCCCGTGAGAAGTGTGTCCATTCGGGGCCTGGGCCACAAAAGGGTGCCCCCCAAGGCGTAGCTTTCGCTCGCGGGCCGCCCCATAATAAACTTCCACTGAAAACAGAAAAGAAAAAAGGGGAAAAAAAATAAACATTACATTTATATATAAATACACACAGCCCGACCAAACACGGATGAGATGAGATGAGATGAGATGAGATAAGATGGTGTGCTTACCGCCCGTGAGAAGTGTGTCCATTCGGGGCCTTGGCCACAAAAGGGTGCCCCCCAAGGCGTAGCTTTCGCTCGCGGGCCGCCCCATAATAAACTTCCACTGTGGGCGAAAACAGAAAAGAAAAAAGGGGAAAAAAAAAAATTACATTTATATATAAATACACACACCCCGACCAAACACGGATGAGATGAGATGGTGTGCTTACCGCCCGTGAGAAGTGTGTCCATTTGGGGCCTGGGCCACAAAAGGGTGCCCCCCAAGGAGTAGCTTTCCCTCGCGGGCCGCCCCATAATAAACTTCCACTGTGGGCGAAAACAGAAAAGAAAAAGGGGAAAAAAAATTACATTTATATATAAATACACACACCCCGACCAAACACGGATGAGATGAGATGAGATGGTGTGCTTACCGCCCGTGAGAAGTGTGTCCATTCGGGGCCTGGGCCTCAAAAGGGTGCCCCCCAAGGCGTAGCTTTCGCTCGCGGGCCGCCCCATAATAAACTTCCACTGTGGGCGAAAACAGAAAAGAAAAAGGGGGAAAAAAAATTACATTTATATATAAATACACACACCCCGACCAAACACGGATGAGATGAGATGGTGTGCTTACCGCCCGTGAGAAGTGTGTCCATTCGGGGCCTGGGCCACAAAAGGGTGCCCCCCAAGGAGTAGCTTTCCCTCGCGGGCCGCACCATAATAAACTTCCACTGTGGGCGAAAACAGAAAAGAAAAAAGGGGAAAAAAAATTACATTTATATATAAATACACACACCCCGACCAAACACGGATGAGATGAGATGGTGTGCTTACAGCCCGTGAGAAGTGTGTCCATTCGGGGCCTGGGCCACAAAAGGGTGCCCCCCAAGGCGTAGATTTTGCTCGCGGCCCACCCCATAATAAACTTCCACTGTGGGTGAAAACAGAAAAGAAAAAGGGGGGAAAAAAATTACATTTATATATAAATACACACACCCCGACCAAACACGGATGAGAGGAGATGAGATGAGAGATGGTGTGCTTACCGCCCGTGAGAAGTGTGTCCATTCGGGGCCTTGGCCACAAAAGGGTGCCCCCCAAGGCGTAGCTTTCGCTCGCGGGCCGCCCCATAATAAACTTCCACTGTGGGCGAAAACAGAAAAGAAAAAGGGGGAAAAAAAATTACATTTATATATAAATACACACACCCCGACCAAACACGGATGAGATGAGATGGTGTGCTTACCGCCCGTGAGAAGTGTGTCCATTCGGGGCCTGGGCCACAAAAGGGTGCCCCCCCAAGGAGTAGCTTTCCCTTCGGGCCGCCCCATAATAAACTTCCACTGTGGGCGAAAACAGAAAAGAAAAAAGGGGAAAAGAAAAATTACATTTATATATAAATACACACAGCCCGACCAAACACGGATGAGATGAGATGAGATGGTGTGCTTACCGCCCGTGAGAAGTGTGTCCATTCGGGGCCTGGGCCACAAAAGGGTGCCCCCCAAGGCGTAGCTTTCGCTCGCGGGCCGCCCCATAATAAACTTCCACTGAAAACAGAAAAGAAAAAAGGGGAAAAAAAATAAACATTACATTTATATATAAATACACACAGCCCGACCAAACACGGATGAGATGAGATGAGATGAGATGAGATGAGATAAGATGGTGTGCTTACCGCCCGTGAGAAGTGTGTCCATTCGGGGCCTTGGCCACAAAAGGGTGCCCCCCAAGGCGTAGCTTTCGCTCGCGGGCCGCCCCATAATAAACTTCCACTGTGGGCGAAAACAGAAAAGAAAAAAGGGGAAAAAAAAAAATTACATTTATATATAAATACACACACCCCGACCAAACACGGATGAGATGAGATGGTGTGCTTACCGCCCGTGAGAAGTGTGTCCATTTGGGGCCTGGGCCACAAAAGGGTGCCCCCCAAGGAGTAGCTTTCCCTCGCGGGCCGCCCCATAATAAACTTCCACTGTGGGCGAAAACAGAAAAGAAAAAGGGGAAAAAAAATTACATTTATATATAAATACACACACCCCGACCAAACACGGATGAGATGAGATGAGATGGTGTGCTTACCGCCCGTGAGAAGTGTGTCCATTCGGGGCCTGGGCCTCAAAAGGGTGCCCCCCAAGGCGTAGCTTTCGCTCGCGGGCCGCCCCATAATAAACTTCCACTGTGGGCGAAAACAGAAAAGAAAAAGGGGGAAAAAAAATTACATTTATATATAAATACACACACCCCGACCAAACACGGATGAGATGAGATGGTGTGCTTACCGCCCGTGAGAAGTGTGTCCATTCGGGGCCTGGGCCACAAAAGGGTGCCCCCCAAGGAGTAGCTTTCCCTCGCGGGCCGCACCATAATAAACTTCCACTGTGGGCGAAAACAGAAAAGAAAAAAGGGGAAAAAAAATTACATTTATATATAAATACACACACCCCGACCAAACACGGATGAGATGAGATGGTGTGCTTACAGCCCGTGAGAAGTGTGTCCATTCGGGGCCTGGGCCACAAAAGGGTGCCCCCCAAGGCGTAGATTTTGCTCGCGGCCCACCCCATAATAAACTTCCACTGTGGGTGAAAACAGAAAAGAAAAAGGGGGGAAAAAAATTACATTTATATATAAATACACACACCCCGACCAAACACGGATGAGAGGAGATGAGATGAGAGATGGTGTGCTTACCGCCCGTGAGAAGTGTGTCCATTCGGGGCCTTGGCCACAAAAGGGTGCCCCCCAAGGCGTAGCTTTCGCTCGCGGGCCGCCCCATAATAAACTTCCACTGTGGGCGAAAACAGAAAAGAAAAAGGGGGAAAAAAAATTACATTTATATATTAATACACACACCCCGACCAAACACGGATGAGATGAGATGGTGTGCTTACCGCCCGTGAGAAGTGTGTCCATTCGGGGCCTGGGCCACAAAAGGGTGCCCCCCAAGGAGTAGCTTTCCCTCGCTGGCCGCCCCATAATAAACTTCCACTGTGGGCGAAAACAGAAAAGAAAAAGGGGAAAAAAAAATTACATTTATATATAAATACACACACCCCGACCAAACATGGATGAGATGAGATGAGATGGTGTGCTTAACGCCCGTGAGAAGTGTGTCCAAGCGGGACCTGGGCCACAAAAGGGTGCCCCCCGAGGCGTAGCTTTCGCTCGCGGGCCGCCCCATAATAAACTTCCACTGTGGGCAAAAACAGAAAAGAAAAAAATGGGAAAAAAAAATTACATTTATATATAAATACACACACCCCGACCAAACACGGATGAGATGAGATGGTGTGCTTACTGCCCATGAGAAGTGTGTCCATTCGGGGCCTGGGCCACAAAAGGGTGCCCCCCAAGGCGTAGATTTCGCTTGCGGGCCGCCACATAATAAACTTCCACTGTGGGCGAAAAAAGAAAAGAAAAAGGGGAAAAGGGGAAAAAAAAAATTACATTTATATATAAATACACACACCCCGACCAAACACGGATGAGATGAGATGGTGTGCTTACCGCCCGTGAGAAGTGTGTCCATTCGGGGCCTGGGCCACAAAAGGGTGCCCCCCAAGGAGTAGCTTTCCCTCGCGGACCGCCCCATAATTAACTTCCACTGTGGGCGAAAACAGAAAAGAAAAAGGGGAAAAAAAATTACATTTATATATAAATACACACACCCCGACCAAACACGGATGAGATGAGATGGTGTGCTTACCACCCGTGAGAAGTGTGTCCATTCGGGGCATGGGCCACAAAAGGGTGCCCCCCAAGGAGTAGCTTTCCCTCGCGGACCGCCCCATAATTAACTTCCACTGTGGGCGAAAACAGAAAAGAAAAAGGGGAAAAAAAATTACATTTATATATAAATACACACACCCCGACCAAACACGGATGAGATGAGATGAGATGAGATGAGATGAGATGAGATGGTGTGCTTACCGCCCGTGAGAAGTGTGTCCATTCGGGGCCTGGGCCACAAAATGGTGCCCCCCAAGGCGTAGCTTTCACTCGCGGGCCGCCCCATAATAAACTTCCACTGTGGGTAAAAACAGAAAAGAAAAAGGGGGGAATAAAAATTACATTTATATATAAATACACACACCCCGACCAAACACGGATGAGATGAGATGGTGTGCTTACCGCCCGTGAGAAGTGTGTCCATTCAGGGCCTGGGCCACAAAAGGGTGCCCCCCAAGGCGTAGCTTTCGCTCGCGGGCCGCCCCATAATAAACTTCCACTGTGGGCGAAAACAAAAGAAAAAGGGGGAAAAAAAATTACATTTCTATATAAATACACACACCCTGACCAAACACGGATGAGATGAGATGGTGTGCTTACCGCCCATGAAAAGGGTGTCCATTCGGGGCCTGGACCACAAAAGGGTGCCCCCAATTCGTAGCTGTTGCTCGCGGGCCGCCCCATAATAAACTTCCACTGTGGGTGAACAGAAAAGAAAAAAAGGGGAAAAAAAAATTACATTTATATATAAATACACACACCCGACCAAACACAGATGAGATGAGATGAGATGGTGTGCTTACCGCCCATGAGAAGTGTGTCCATTCGGGGCCTGGGCCACAAAAGGGTGCCCCCCAAGGCGTAGCTTTCGCTCACGGGCCACCCCATAATAAACTTCCACTGTGGGCGAAAACAGGAAAAAGGGGGGAAAAAAAAAATACATTTATATATAAATACACACACCCCGACCAAACACGGATGAGATGAGATGATGTGCTTACCGCCCGTGAGAAGTGTGTCCATGCGGGGCCTGGGCCACAAAAGGGTGCCCCCCAAGGCATAGCTTTCGCTCACGGGCCCATAATAAACTTCCACTGTGTGTGAAAACAGAAAAGAAAAGGGAAAAATTACATTTATATATAAATACACACACCCCGACCAAACACGGATGAGATGAGATGAGATGGTGTGCTTACCGCCCGTGAGAAGTGTGTCCATTCAGGGCCTGGGCCACAAAAGGGTGCCCCCCAAGGCGTAGCTTTCGCTCGCGGGCCGCCCCATAATAAACTTCCACTGTGGGCGAAAACAAAAGAAAAAAGGTGGAAAAAAAATTACATTTATATATAAATACACACACCCCGACCAAACACGGATGAGATGAGATTGTGTGCTTACCACCCATGAAAAGGGTGTCCATTCGGGGCCTGGGCCACAAAAGGGTGCCCCCAATTCGTAGCTGTCGCTCGCGGGCCGCCCCATAATAAACTTCCACTGTGGGCGAAAACAAAAGAAAAAGGGGAATAAAAATGAGATGAGATGGTGTGCTTACCGCCCGTGAGAAGTGTGTCCATTCCGGGCCTGGGCCACAAAAGGGTGCCCCCCAAGGCGTAGCTTTCGCTCGCGGGCCGCCCCATAATAAACTTCCACTGTGGGCGAACAGAAAAGAAAAAAGGGGAAAAAAAAATTACATTTATATATAAATACACACAGCCCGACCAAACACGGATGAGATGAGATGGTGTGCTTACCGCCCGTGAGAAGTGTGTCCATTCGGGGCCTGGGCCACAAAACGGTGCCCCCCAAGGCGTAGCTTTCGCTCGCGGGCCGCCCCATAATAAACTTACATTTACATATAAATACACACCCCGACCAAACACGGATGAGATGAGATGAGATGGTGTGCTTACCGTCCATGAGAAGTGTTTCCATTCGGGGCCTGGGCCACAAAAGGGTGCCCCCCAAGGCGTAGCTTTCGCTCGCGGGCCGCCCCATAATAAACTTCCACTGTGGGCGAAAACAGAAAAGAAAAAAGGGGAAAAAAAAAATTACATTTATATATAAATACACACACCCGACCAAACACGGATGAGATGAGATGAGATGGTGTGCTTACCGCCCGTGAGAAGTGTGTCCATTCGGGGCCTGGGCAACAAAAGGGTGCCCCCCAAGGCGTAGATTTCGCTCGCGGGCCGCCCCATAATAAACTTCCACTGTGGGCGAAAATTGGAAAGAAAAAGGGGAAAAAAAAATTACATTTATGTATAAATACACACACGCCGACCAAACACGGATGAGATGGTGTGCTTACCGCCCGTGAGAAGTGTGTCCATTCGGGGCCTGGGCCACAAAAGGGTGCCCCCCAAGGCGTAGCTTTCGCTTGCGGACCGCCCCATAATAAACTTCCACTGTGGGTGAAAACAGAAAAGAAAAGGGAAAAATTACATTTATATATAAATACACACACCCCGACGAGACGAGACGTGACGACACCTGGGTGCATTGTGGGTTAACAGCTCAAATGGGGGGGGTAGGGGGGGTCACCTTTCCTGGGGAACAAAAAAAAAAGTCTGGCAGCAAAAAAGTTATTTTAAAACTGTTTTGCAGACACTTCTTTATTTAAAAAAAAATGTTTAAATTCAAAAAACAAGGGATGGAGGAGGAGAATGAGGATGAGGTGGCATTAAGGATGAGGATAAGGATGTACAGAAATGGAAGGTTGCCCTGGGACTTTAAATGAGGCAAACACAGGTGGCCACTCAATCAAGTAAATTTAACCCATTCCATGGGTTTAACTGACAGCAAAGAACTTCGTTTTTGATGGCTAGAGGTACAGTAGGCGTTCACAGTACACAGAAGTAAGTGGCTTCCTATATAGGCTCCAAAAATTATCTCACATGGGTTGAACTGACAGCAAAGAACGTAGTATATGATGGCTAGAGGTACAGTAGGCATTCACAGTACACAGAACAGCAAGTGTCAGTCTGTATAGGCTGCAAAAATTAGCTCACATGGGTTGCACTGACAGCAAAGAACTTTGTTTTTGATGGCTAGAGGTACAGTAGGCATTCACAGTACACAGAACAGTAAGTGTCGGCCTGTATAGGCGGCAAAAATTAGCCATTCAATGGACATGAAATGCCTTTTAGGCCGCTGTATTTAGCGAAGACAAGGACCAGGAATTGTTGTGGGTTGATGGCGGTCTGGCAGATATTTGTGGCCTGTGATGAGGAATTGAATGAAACATGGTCTACTGGTGGTCACATGTGTTGAATTCCTACACTGTCATGAGCTATGCGAGTGCGCTTATCGGTCACGATCCCCCCTGCTGCGCTGAACGTCCTTTCGGACAGGACACTGGACGGGGGGCAAGCCAACAGTTCCATTGCAAATTGTGCAAGCTCTGGCCAGAGGTCAAGCCTGCCCACCCAGGGGTTCATCACTCCTCAGAGCGTCCACATCGGCCATTAACCTGATGTAGTCAGACACCTTTTTGTACGCTCCAACATTTGTGCCACAAAAGCCTGCCTTTTTCCAGAACAACGTGATGACAGCATCATGGACAACTGAGGAGACAGGAGAAGGAGAAGAGGCTGGACGGTGAGAGCATGGAGTGTGGCTTTGTGGGTTCTGATGGTGTTGCTCCCACTGGGCTTGGCGACGGCAGATTTCAGGTGCCTTCTTAAAGCGGTTGTCCCTAGGTGAGTGTTGGACTTATGCGTTGACTGCAAAGGCTGCAGATGGCAACACTGGTGTCAGCAACCGACACATTAAAAAAAGCCAACACTGCGGAGCCATGTGCCGGCATCCTGGGAGCGCCAGATGTGACTGTACATGGTTGATGGCTCACTCCTGATACATTTGCAGTCTGCTTTGTACCTCTTGTGCAATGCAAGTTCTGCCTGCCTCTCCTCCCCATCTGCCGATCCATCAGTTCTACAAATAATTGGCCAGTAACTGTTGTCACTGTGTGTAGCACTGTTCACACAGCAAGAGGCCAAATTTTTGCAGGACTAAAATACAATCTTAGAAAATTATACTGTTAAATAACACCCCACTTCAATGTGGTATTGGGGAGTCATTGGTGTCCAACCTTGGCAGCTAATCTACAGGTAAAGGGAGATTACTTAGTTGGGTGGGTGGTGGATGGCTCTGTGAGCCTCATTTGCTCAGGCACTACAGCCAATTCATTTAAAAAGGGGCTGCTGTGCCTGTGTTTCAGGCAGGAAAAAAAAAAGTTCCTGCACCATGCTCTTTCCCAGCGATTCCCACATCTATAAATGCGCTGCATTTTTAGATGTGTGGGGGTACCATTAAGAATAAATTGCAGCCCCATGCGCCTGTAAAGAGAAGTGCGTTTTAGCCGAGACAGGAACCATCTGACTTTCTGCCTGTGTGTGCAGCTTCATGCTGGAAAAGAAGCATCTGATCGGCTTCCAATCAATGCCAATGGCTGCGAGCCCTATCACTGTGTTTTGGCAGGAGGTAGTCCCCTGTCAGAACACAATAGCACAGTGGGGAGATCGCTGTACTAACATTGCTTATGTTAGTACAGCAATCTGTCAGTTTTTTTATTTTTTCATTCTGCCCGCTGGGCTGAGTGGAACAAAAACCTCAGTGTGTACCCTGAATTAGACTGGGGTGCCTCGAGACTGAATATACTTTCAAAGGGTGCCTTGACTGAAAAAAGGTTGAGAAACACTGTTTGGCAGCAGCCAAGGTTGGACACAAGCTACTATAGCAAACAAATGTTGTACCTCCCAGAGCACAGAGGAGCTCATATGCAGCCTGCTGAATAACCTCCTCACTGTCTTCTTTTTCACCCCTCTCACACACCTACATGTGCCTCCCCATCTACACCAACGCAGGAGCAGGAAGCATCACAGCCCAGAAACCATCAGAGCTGACCCAGAAAGTTGTGCAGGTGCCCCCGCCTGCCCTTAGCAAATGATGATGACATTGGTTGGCAGGACGCGGGTGGGCAGCCTGGTCAGCTTTCTGAGTGCTTGTGGCAGCTGCAGGCACGTTTAAGACAGCGGACCGGCACCACTGTACTAACAAATAGATTTAACTGCCGACTATTAGAATCTTTTACTAGATGCCTGCTTAGTTGGGGGAAGTTTTTCAATATTTCCGTGGCACCCCTGGGGACTCTCTGCGGCATCCCATTGTGCCGCAGCACCCCGGTTGAGAAAATCCTGCCCTAGACAATATTAGCAGTTAACCCCTCCAGCAGGAAGGAGGGGGGGGGACACATTGCAGGTAAATGTAGCTTTAAGAGCCTAGAACATATCAAGTACATTCTGGACTTCTTCCCCCCTGAACTTACACACACGACACGTAGCTCCCAACAGTCAATAATTTCAAGGGACCGTCCACGATTTGGAACAAAATCCCTCCGTCCTTCTTTCCTAATTTGTCCCGATCTATATAGTTGTATATAAAATGCACTTCATTTCTAAAAGTGTTTCCCAGTGCTAAACCTTTCATCCAATTTCTAAATTGCTGCATCTGTAAATTTCAAAAGCCAGTATATTTAAAAAAAAAAAAAAAAAACCCCACATGCACTTTTGGGTGTAGCTAAATTCTCCCCCCCCCATAATTCTCCTTTAAGGCAGTGTGGCAGGGGATGTGTCCTATGCCTACATACTTTGCTTATAGGTGTCCCTCATTCTCATCTCAAAAAGTTGGGAGGTATTGCATATTGCGTCAGACAGCCCATACCATATTCCCCCCTGGATCACACCAGCCCGCACACCATACCATCCCCCCGGCTCACTCACCCTACCCTGGACTGACATGGAGGGCAGGCAGCGGGGGCTTCCCCTGCGTCTCCTCCCTCCTCCTTGGCCAATAGCATGGCCTCTCCTTTCGGCCAATTGGGAAATGGGTCTCAGGACCCGCTTCCTGTTTGGCTGGGAGGAGGATCTGCGTGATAATATTCATTCACTATTGTCACACAACTGGGTGGGCTTGGGGCGCAGTGCTCTACGCCAAACCCCTTTTTATGGAGACTATTAGAGCCTCTGGAGGATGAGGAGACGACATGGGATGATGACGATGACAAGGAGGAGGAGGAGGATGACGATGAGGAGGAGGAGGAGGAGGAGGAGGAGGAGGAGGAGGAGGATGATGACATGGAGGAGGAGGATGATGACGATGACAAGGAGGAGGAGGAGGATGACGATGAGGTGGAGGAGGAGGAGGAGGAGGATGATGACATGGAGGAGGAGGAGGAGGAGGAGGATGATGATGACATGGAGGAGGAGGAGGATGATGACATGGAGGAGGAGGAGGAGGAGGATGATGATGACATGGAGGAGGAGGATGATGATGACATGGAGGAGGAGGAGGAGGAGGAGGAGGAGGAGGAGGAGGATGATGATGATGATGATGAAGACATGGAGGAGGATGATGATGATGACGAAGACATGGAGGAGGAGGAGGATGATGATGATGATGATGATGATGATGATGACGACATGGAGGAGGAGGAGGATGATGATGATGATGATGATGATGACGACGACGACATGGAGGAGGAGGAGGATGATGATGACGACATGGAGGAGGAGGAGGATGACGATGATGATGACGACATGGAGGAGGAGGAGGATGATGACATGGAGGAGGAGGAGGAGGATGATGATGATGACATGGAGGAGGAGGAGGATGATGATGACATGGAGGAGGAGGAGGATGATGATGACGACATGGAGGATGAGGAGGAGGATGAGGATGAGGATGATGATGACATGGAGGAGGAGGATGATGATGGACATGGAGGAGGAGGATGATGATGGACATGGAGGAGGATGATGATGGACATGGAGGAGGATGAGGAGGAGGAGGAGGATGATGATGACATGGAGGAGGAGGATGATGATGATGACATGGAGGAGGAGGATGATGATGATGACATGGAGGAGGAGGAGGAGGAGGAGGAGGATGATGATGACGACATGGAGGAGGAGGAGGAGGAGGAGGATGATGATGACGACATGGAGGAGGAGGATGATGATGATGATGACGACATGGAGGAGGATGATGATGATGACATGGAGGAGGAGGAGGATGATGATGACATGGAGGAGGAGGATGATGATGATGACATGGAGGAGGAGGATGATGATGATGACATGGAGGAGGAGGATGATGATGATGACATGGAGGAGGAGGATGATGATGACATGGAGGAGGAGGATGATGATGACGACATGGAGGAGGAGGATGATGATGACATGGAGGAGGAGGATGATGATGACGACATGGAGGAGGAGGATGATGATGACGACATGGAGGAGGAGGATGATGATGACGACATGGAGGAGGAGGATGATGATGACGACATGGAGGAGGAGGATGATGATGACGACATGGAGGAGGAGGAGGATGATGATGATGACGACATGGAGGAGGAGGAGGATGATGATGACGACATGGAGGAGGAGGATGATGATGACGACATGGAGGAGGAGGAGGATGATGATGACATGGAGGAGGAGGATGATGATGATGACATGGAGGAGGAGGATGATGATGACGACATGGAGGAGGAGGATGATGATGATGACGACGACATGGAGGAGGAGGAGGATGATGACGACGACATGGAGGAGGAGGATGATGATGATGATGACGACATGGAGGAGGAGGATGATGATGATGATGACGACATGGAGGAGGAGGATGATGATGACGACATGGAGGAGGAGGATGATGATGACGACATGGAGGAGGAGGATGATGACGACATGGAGGAGGAGGAGGAGGAGGAGGAGGAGGATGATGACGACGACATGGAGGAGGATGAGGATGATCATGATGACATGGAGGAGGATGAGGATGAGGATGATGATGACATGGAGGAGGAGGAGGATGATGATGATGATGGACATGGAGGAGGATGATGATTATGATGACATGGAGGAGGAGGAGGAGGATGATGATGACATGGAGGAGGAGGAGGAGGATGATGATGACATGGAGGAGGATGAGGAGGAGGAGGAGGATGATGACATGGAGGAGGAGGAGGAGGATGATGACATGGAGGAGGAGGAGGAGGAGGAGGAGGATGATGACATGGAGGAGGAGGATGATGACATGGAGGAGGAGGAGGATGATGATGATGACATGGAGGAGGAGGATGATGATGACATGGAGGAGGAGGAATGATGATGACGACATGGAGGAGGAGGAGGATGATGACATGGAGGAGGAGGATGATGACGACATGGAGGAGGAGGATGATGATGATGACGACATGGAGGAGGAGGATGATGATGACGACATGGAGGAGGAGGAGGATGATGATGATGACATGGAGGAGGAGGATGATGATGATGACATGGAGGAGGAGGATGATGATGACGACATGGAGGAGGAGGATGATGATGATGACGACGACATGGAGGAGGAGGAGGATGATGACGACGACATGGAGGAGGAGGATGATGATGATGATGACGACATGGAGGAGGAGGATGATGATGATGATGACGACATGGAGGAGGAGGATGATGATGACGACATGGAGGAGGAGGATGATGATGACGACATGGAGGAGGAGGATGATGACGACATGGAGGAGGAGGAGGAGGAGGAGGAGGAGGATGATGACGACGACATGGAGGAGGATGAGGATGATCATGATGACATGGAGGAGGATGAGGATGAGGATGATGATGACATGGAGGAGGAGGAGGATGATGATGATGATGGACATGGAGGAGGATGATGATTATGATGACATGGAGGAGGAGGAGGAGGATGATGATGACATGGAGGAGGAGGAGGAGGATGATGATGACATGGAGGAGGATGAGGAGGAGGAGGAGGATGATGACATGGAGGAGGAGGAGGAGGATGATGACATGGAGGAGGAGGAGGAGGAGGAGGAGGATGATGACATGGAGGAGGAGGATGATGACATGGAGGAGGAGGAGGATGATGATGATGACATGGAGGAGGAGGATGATGATGACATGGAGGAGGAGGAATGATGATGACGACATGGAGGAGGAGGAGGATGATGACATGGAGGAGGAGGATGATGACGACATGGAGGAGGAGGATGATGATGATGACGACATGGAGGAGGAGGATGATGATGATGACGACATGGAGGAGGAGGATGATGATGATGACGACATGGAGGAGGAGGATGATGATGATGACGACATGGAGGAGGAGGATGATGATGACGACATGGAGGAGGAGGATGATGATGATGACGACGACATGGAGGAGGATGATGATGACGACGACATGGAGGAGGAGGATGATGACGACGACATGGAGGAGGAGGATGATGATGACGACATGGAGGAGGAGGATGATGATGACGACATGGAGGAGGAGGAGGAGGAGGAGGAGGATGATGATGACGACATGGAGGAGGATGAGGATGATCATGATGACATGGAGGAGGAGGAGGATGATGACATGGAGGAGGAGGAGGATGATGATGATGATGACATGGAGGAGGAGGAGGATGATGATTATGATGACATGGAGGAGGAGGAGGAGGAGGAGGAGGAGGATGATGACATGGAGGAGGAGGAGGAGGATGATGACATGGAGGAGGAGGAGGAGGAGGATGATGACATGGAGGAGGATGATGACATGGAGGAGGATGATGACATGGAGGAGGATGATGACATGGAGGAGGAGGAGGAGGAGGATGATGACATGGAGGAGGAGGAGGAGGAGGATGATGACATGAGGAGGAGGAGGAGGAGGATGATGACATGGAGGAGGAGGAGGATGATGACATGGAGGAGGAGGAGGAGGATGATGACATGGAGGAGGAGGAGGAGGATGATGACATGGAGGAGGAGGAGGAGGATGATGACATGGAGGAGGAGGAGGAGGATGACGACATGGAGGAGGAGGAGGAGGAGGAGGAGGAGGATGATGACGACGACATGGAGGAGGATGAGGATGATCATGATGACATGGAGGAGGATGAGGATGAGGATGATGATGACATGGAGGAGGAGGAGGATGATGATGATGATGGACATGGAGGAGGATGATGATTATGATGACATGGAGGAGGAGGAGGAGGATGATGATGACATGGAGGAGGAGGAGGATGATGATGACATGGAGGAGGATGAGGAGGAGGAGGAGGATGATGACATGGAGGAGGAGGAGGAGGATGATGACATGGAGGAGGAGGAGGAGGAATATGATGACATGGAGGAGGAGGATGATGACATGGAGGAGGAGGAGGATGATGATGATGACATGGAGGAGGAGGATGATGATGACATGGAGGAGGAGGAATGATGATGACGACATGGAGGAGGAGGAGGATGATGACATGGAGGAGGAGGATGATGACGACATGGAGGAGGAGGATGATGATGATGACGACATGGAGGAGGAGGATGATGATGATGACGACATGGAGGAGGAGGATGATGACGACGACATGGAGGAGGAGGATGATGATGATGACGACGACATGGAGGAGGAGGATGATGACGACGACATGGAGGAGGAGGATGATGATGATGACGACGACATGGAGGAGGAGGATGATGACGACGACATGGAGGAGGAGGATGATGACGACGACATGGAGGAGGAGGATGATGATGACGACATGGAGGAGGATGAGGATGATCATGATGACATGGAGGAGGAGGAGGATGATGACATGGAGGAGGAGGAGGAGGAGGAGGAGGATGATGACATGGAGGAGGAGGAGGAGGATGATGACATGGAGGAGGAGGAGGAGGAGGATGATGACATGGAGGAGGAGGAGGAGGAGGATGATGACATGGAGGAGGAGGAGGAGGAGGATGATGACATGGAGGAGGAGGAGGAGGAGGATGATGACATGGAGGAGGAGGAGGAGGAGGATGATGACATGGAGGAGGATGATGACATGGAGGAGGAGGAGGAGGAGGATGATGACATGGAGGAGGAGGAGGAGGAGGATGATGACATGAGGAGGAGGAGGAGGAGGATGATGACATGAGGAGGAGGAGGATGATGACATGAGGAGGAGGAGGATGATGACATGAGGAGGAGGAGGAGGAGGATGATGACATGGAGGAGGAGGAGGAGGATGATGACATGGAGGAGGAGGAGGAGGATGATGACATGGAGGAGGAGGATGATGACATGGAGGAGGAGGATGATGACATGGAGGAGGAGGATGATGATGATGACATGGAGGAGGAGGATGATGATGATGACATGGAGGAGGAGGAGGAGGAGGAGGAGGAGGATGATGATGACATGGAGGAGGAGGAGGAGGAGGAGGAGGAGGATGATGATGACATGGAGGAGGAGGAGGAGGAGGAGGAGGATGATGATGATGACATGGAGGAGGAGGATGATGATGATGACATGGAGGAGGAGGATGATGATGATGACATGGAGGAGGAGGATGATGATGACATGGAGGAGGAGGATGATGATGACATGGAGGAGGAGGAGGAGGAGGATGATGATGACATGGAGGAGGAGGAGGATGATGATGATGATGACGACATGGAGGAGGAGGATGATGATGACGACATGGAGGAGGATGATGATGATGATTATGACGACATGGAGGAGGATGATGATGACGACATGGAGGAGGAGGATGATGATGATGATGACGACATGGAGGAGGAGGATGATGATGACGACATGGAGGAGGAGGATGATGACGACATGGAGGAGGAGGATGATGATGACGACATGGAGGAGGATGATGATGATGACGACATGGAGGAGGAGGAGAAGGAGGAGGATGATGACGACATGGAGGAGGATGAGGAGGAGGAGGATGATGATGACATGGAGGAGGAGGAGGAGGATGATGATGACATGGAGGAGGATGAGGAGGATGATGATGACATGGAGGAGGAGGATGATGACGACATGGAGGAGGAGGATGATGACGACATGGAGGAGGAGGATGATGATGATGACGATGACATGGAGGATGAGGATGATGATGATGACGACATGGAGGAGGATGAGGATGATGATGACGACATGGAGGAGGATGAGGATGAGGATGATGATGATGACAACATGGAGGAGGATGAGGATGACGATGACATGGAGGAGGAGGAGGATGATGATGAAGACATGGAGGAGGATGATGATGATGATGATGACATGGAGGAGGAGGATGATGATGATATGGAGGAGGAGGATGATGACATGGAGGAGGAGGAGGATGATGATGAAGACATGGAGGAGGAGGATGATGATGATGACATGGAGGAGGAGGAGGAGGATGATGATGATGACATGGAGGAGGAGGAGGATGATGATGATGATGACGACATGGAGGAGGATGAGGATGAGGATGATGATGATGATGATGACAACATGGAGGAGGATGAGGATGACGATGACATGGAGGAGGAGGAGGATGATGATGAAGACATGGAGGAGGATGATGATGATGATGATGATGACATGGAGGAGGAGGATGATGATGATGATGACATGGAGGAGGAGGATGATGATGATGATGACATGGAGGAGGAGGAGGAGGATGATGACATGGAGGAGGAGGAGGATGATGATGAAGACATGGAGGAGGAGGATGATGATGATGACATGGAGGAGGAGGATGAGGAGGATGATGATGACATGGAGGAGGATGAGGAGGATGATGATGACATGGAGGAGGATGAGGAGGATGATGATGACATGGAGGAGGATGAGGAGGATGATGATGACATGGAGGAGGAGGAGGATGATGATGACATGGAGGAGGAGGATGATGATGATGATGACGACATGGAGGAGGAGGATGATGATGATGATGACGACATGGAGGAGGAGGATGATGATGACATGGAGGAGGAGGAGGATGATGATGATGACATGGAGGAGGAGGATGATGATGACATGGAGGAGGAGGAGGATGATGATGATGACATGGAGGAGGAGGATGATGATGATGACATGGAGGAGGAGGAGGATGATGACATGGAGGAGGAGGATGATGATGATGACATGGAGGAGGAGGAGGATGATGATGACATGGAGGATGATGATGATGACATGGAGGAGGAGGATGAGGAGGATGATGATGACATGGAGGAGGATGAGGAGGATGATGATGACATGGAGGAGGAGGAGGATGATGATGATGACATGGAGGAGGAGGATGATGATGATGATGACGACATGGAGGAGGATGAGGATGAGGATGATGATGATGATGATGACAACATGGAGGAGGATGAGGATGACGATGACATGGAGGAGGATGAGGATGACGATGACATGGAGGAGGAGGAGGATGATGATGATGACATGGAGGAGGAGGAGGAGGATGATGATGACATGGAGGAGGAGGATGATGATGACATGGAGGAGGAGGAGGATGATGATGATGACATGGAGGAGGAGGAGGATGATGACATGGAGGAGGAGGATGATGATGATGACATGGAGGAGGAGGAGGATGATGATGACATGGAGGATGATGATGATGACATGGAGGAGGAGGATGAGGAGGATGATGATGACATGGAGGAGGATGAGGAGGATGATGATGACATGGAGGAGGAGGAGGATGATGATGACATGGAGGAGGAGGATGATGATGATGATGACGACATGGAGGAGGATGAGGATGAGGATGATGATGATGATGATGACAACATGGAGGAGGATGAGGATGACGATGACATGGAGGAGGATGATGATGATGACATGGAGGAGGATGATGATGATGACATGGAGGAGGATGATGATGATGATGACATGGAGGAGGAGGAGGATGATGATGACATGGAGGAGGAGGAGGATGATGATGACATGGAGGAGGAGGAGGATGATGATGACATGGAGGAGGAGGAGGATGATGATGACATGGAGGAGGAGGAGGATGATGATGATGACATGGAGGAGGAGGAGGAGGATGATGATGATGACATGGAGGAGGAGGAGGAGGATGATGATGATGACATGGAGGAGGAGGAGGAGGATGATGATGATGACATGGAGGAGGAGGAGGAGGATGATGATGATGACATGGAGGAGGAGGAGGAGGATGATGATGACATGGAGGAGGAGGAGGAGGAGAATGATGATGATGACATGGAGGAGGAGGAGGAGGATGATGATGACATGGAGGAGGAGGATGATGATGACATGGAGGAGGAGGATGATGACATGGAGGAGGAGGAGGATGATGATGACATGGAGGAGGAGGAGGATGATGATGACATGGAGGAGGAGGAGGATGATGATGACATGGAGGAGGAGGAGGAGGAGGATGATGATGACATGGAGGAGGAGGAGGAGGATGATGATGACATGGAGGAGGAGGAGGAGGATGATGATGACATGGAGGAGGAGGAGGAGGATGATGATGATGACATGGAGGAGGAGGAGGAGGAGAATGATGATGATGACATGGAGGAGGAGGAGGAGGAGAATGATGATGATGACATGGAGGAGGAGGAGGAGGAGAATGATGATGATGACATGGAGGAGGAGGATGATGATGACATGGAGGAGGAGGAGGAGGATGATGATGACATGGAGGAGGAGGAGGATGATGATGATGACATGGAGGAGGAGGAGGATGATGATGATGACATGGAGGAGGAGGAGGATGATGATGACATGGAGGAGGAGGAGGAGGATGATGATGACATGGAGGAGGAGGAGGAGGATGATGACATGGAGGAGGAGGAGGAGGAGGATGATGATGACATGGAGGAGGAGGAGGAGGATGATGATGACATGGAGGAGGAGGAGGAGGAGGATGATGATGACATGGAGGAGGAGGAGGAGGATGATGATGACATGGAGGAGGAGGATGATGATGATGACATGGAGGAGGAGGATGATGATGATGACATGGAGGAGGAGGAGGAGGAGAATGATGATGATGACATGGAGGAGGAGGAGGAGGAGAATGATGATGATGACATGGAGGAGGAGGAGGAGGAGAATGATGATGATGACATGGAGGAGGAGGAGGAGGAGAATGATGATGATGACATGGAGGAGGAGGAGGATGATGATGACATGGAGGAGGAGGATGATGATGATGACATGGAGGAGGAGGAGGATGATGATGATGACATGGAGGAGGAGGAGGAGGAGGATGATGATGACATGGAGGAGGAGGAGGAGGAGGATGATGATGACATGGAGGAGGAGGAGGATGATGATGACATGGAGGAGGAGGAGGAGGATGATGATGACATGGAGGAGGATGATGATGACGACGACATGGAGGAGGAGGAGGAGGACGACGACATGGAGGAGGAGGATGGGGATGATGACATTGAGGAGGATGAGGATGACGACGACATGGAGGATGACGACGACATGGAGGATGACGACGACATGGAGGATGACGACGACATGGAGGATGACGACGACATGGAGGATGACGACGACGAGGAGACCTGGTTCAGCAGGGACTGGCCCAGATTTGAACTATATATAGGCAGGCTGGCTATACTCGTCGATCCATTGATCGACTTGGGTACAATCAGCATGTTGATTTTTACATGTGCTTATTGCCAGCGGATGTAGCTGCTAGCAATAATCACTGTGCTCTCTCCCTGCCCCCATAGCCCCACCCCCCTCCTGGGATAACCCATTTGCTCAGTGGACTGATGGGAGATGGGCGATGTGCTCTCCCTCTGCGGACAGTTTGCAGCTGTGCCAGTCTCAGCCCTGTATAATATACAGGGCTGAGACTGACAGTCAGAGGCGTAACTAGAACCTTCAGGGCCCAGGTGCAAGAAACCATGAAGGGCCCCTTCCCTTCAAGCCTGGGGCCCTTTACTCTCATTGTGGGGCACTTTATTAGGGTGCCGCAGCGGGACCCTTTCACAAGTTCGGCAGTGGGTGTCCTACCTGCCATCTTAAGGCCCTCCTCATGGTGGTGGAATGCCAGGGCCCAGTTGCAAGTGTGACCTTGAAGATCCTGGAACACATCCGCTGCAGCAGCCGGCAGGAGAGGGAGCACAGTGGAGGGGGCGGGGGAGCACACAGGGGCCCAGAGACAGCAAAAAACAAGTGAACTCGATAGACGGAGTGGGGGAGGGGCAGCAAACAGAGGAACCAATCTCCTTCAATTTCCTCCTGAAGCTACAGAAGGAAAAATGAGGACAGTGATTATTCTTCATGCTGCCCCGCCGCCCCTCCTATCCAGGTGTACAGGGGAGCCACACAGGCCCCCTGGAGCATGGGGCCCGGTTGCGATTGCAACCCCTGTAGTTACGCCCCTGCTGACAGTATTCCGATCTGTCAGTAAAGTGAGAGCCAACTGCATTATGTAGAGCTGACAATGTACAGAGCCCTGAAAAGGGGACAGCATCTTCCAGAGTACTTACCTGCTTGGCATGGTTCTGCAGTGAAAGACTTTGTACAAAAGCATTTCTCATGGCAGTGGGGGTGCCGAACAGCAAAGGGAAAGTCAGCCAAGTGACAATGTGTCTGGATCAGGCAGATCAGCATTTTATTTATTTATTTATTTTTAAAAGCCATATGTACCTGTGCATATGTGTACAGTATATGTTCCTAGGGAAAAGGGCAAGTCTGGCAAAAAAAGTGATTTTAATCTGTTTTGCAGCCAGCTCTTTATTTTTAAAAGGTTGCAATAAAAAAAAACACAAGGGATGGATAAGCATGAGGGGATGGATAAGCATGAGGAGACATTGAGGAAGGGGGGGGGGGGGATGGATAAACGAGGAGACATTGAGGAAGAGGGGGGGGATGGATAAACATGAGGAGACATTGAGGAAGAGGGGGGGATGGATAAACATGAGGAGACATTGAGGAAGAGGGGGGGGTGGATAAACATGAGGAGACATTGAGGAAGAGGGGGGATGGATAAGCATGAGGAGACATTGAGGATGGGGGGGGGGATGATGGATAAGCATGAGACAACATTGAGGATGGGGGGGATGATGGATAAGCATGAGGACACATTGAGGATGGGGGGGATGATGATGGATAAGCATGAGGACACATTGAGGATGGGGGGGGGATGATGGATAAGCATGAGGACACATTGAGGATGTGGGGGGGGGGGGTGGATAAGCATGAGGACACATTGAGGATGTGGGGGGGGGGGGTGGATAAGCATGAGGACACATTGAGGATGGGGGGGGGGGGGTGGATAAGCATGAGGACACATTGAGGATGGGGGGGGGGGTGGATAAGCATGAGGACACATTGAGGATGGGGGGGGGGGTGGATAAGCATGAGGACACATTGAGGATGGGGGGGGGGGTGGATAAGCATGAGGACACATTGAGGAGGGGGGGGGTGGATAAGCATGAGGACACATTGAGGATGGGGGGGGGGGGTGGATAAGCATGAGGACACATTGAGGATGGGGAGGGGGGGGGTGGATAAGCATGAGGACACATTGAGGATGGGGAGGGGGGGGTGGATCAGCATGAGGACACATTGAGGATGGGGGGAGGAATCACCTTTCCTGGGAAAAAGGGAAGTCTGGCAGTAAAAAGTTATTTTAGTTTGGAAAAAAAAAAAAAAATAAAAAGTTATTTTAAGCTATTTTGCAGACAGCTTTATTTTAAAAGGTTGGAATAAAAAAATACAAAACAATAGAAACTAAATCCTTTCCATCTGACTAACTACACACACATAATTTCCTATCTAACAGGTGGTGGGCTTCTCCCAGCCACCACACAAAACAAATTAAAGCAAACCTTTCTCACCAAATCCAGTTTGTAGCTCTCTCTGCAATGTTGTCTGAGTCCCAGGACTGAACATCAGTATGCTCCAGCCTCTCCCTTTTTTATCTCACCTGGATGGCCAATTAATCAATTACCAATCCAGGTGAGACACAAAACCCAAGCTGGACTATTCAGACCCAAAGTCCCCTGGAAAACCTGGTCTGGGTTCCACTAGTCCTGTACATAGGACAGAAAGCGAGGGGAAATATATCACCCCTCGATGATTTCTCCTTTCCTTATGTCACAGTATGTATGTATATATGTGTGTGTGTGTTTATATATGTATGTGAGTCTTTGTCTTTATATATATATATATATATATATATATATATATATATATATATATATGTGAATATATGTATGTACAGTACATGTATGTATGTTTATATGCGTTCATGTGTATGTCTGTACGTTTCTTTTGATCCTTACCCCTACACTCTGTACAAACAGAATGCCATTCCTCTGAAAAGCAATTCATGCTCAGATCACTTTTCAGAGGCATTTCACAGGTGGTGAGGACGTGATATGTCGCCTCCTCGCCGCCTCTTTTACCCCCTAAATGCAACACCATTGTGCTGCAGGCGCATGCAGTGCACACGGTTGCAGGGTGGTTGTAGCACGGCCCCATTCATCAACAATGCCCACCGAATGCAACAGGGGGTATAAAGCCTGCCATAGCCGCAAAGCATTGTGGCTACAGCATATGTCCAACCTTGGAAACTCATCTGCAGGTAAAGGGAGATTAGTTAGTTGGGCGGGTGGGAGGTGGTTGGCTCTGTGAGCATCATTTGCTCAGGCACTACAGCCCATTTATTTAAATGGGCTGCTGTGCCTGTGTTTCAGGCAGGAAAAAGGTTCCTGCCAGTGGCGGCTTGTCAATAGGGGGTTCAGGGGTGCCACCCCTCCATCTGAACATCAGAATTAAAAAAAAAAAAATGTGTACCTTTAAATGTGCTCGGGCCGCTGGACACATTGCTGCTTATGGAGAGGGGTGGGGGTTTTGCCATCATGTGCTTTTTTTAGTGGCTCTGATTGGCGTCCTTCAGAGTGTCCTCTGGGCGCAGAGCAATGCGCCCGGACACTCCCACTATATCACTGCCATCCTGTGATTGGTCCTTAGGACATCCAACGTCATAGGGCGGTGCTTGGGCGTCACTCGGTAGAGCCATTCCACTCACTGTCTCTGCTAAGGATGGACTGGAGAGGACAACAAGCAAGCCAGCCAGGAGGAGGAGGGGGGGCAGCTTTCCCGGGCCAGACTCAAGTTCAACACTCTGCAAACACAAAAGGTGAGTGCCTGACACTGGTCCCTCTACATTGAAGGGGGGACGCTGTGGTCACTCTACATTGAAGGGGGCATGCTGTGGTCACGCTACATTGAAGGGGGCACGCTGTGGTCACTCTGTATTGAAGGGGGCACGCTGTGGTCACTCTACATTGATAGGGGCATGCTGTGGTCACTCTACATTGATGGGCCACGCTGTGGTCACTCTACATTGAAGGGGGCACGCTGTGGTCACGCTACATTGAAGGGGGCACGCTGTGGTCATGCTACATTGAAGGGGGCACGCTGTGGACACGCTACATTGAAGGGGGCACGCTGTGGTCATGCTACATTGAAGGGGGCACGCTGTGGACACGCTACATTGAAGGGGGCATGCTGTGGTCCCGCTACATTGAAGTGGGCACGCTGTGGTCACTCTACATTGAAGGGGGCACGCTGTGGTCACTCTACATTAATGGGGGCACGCTGTGGTCACTCTACATTGATGGGGGTACGCTGTGGTCACTCTACATTGAAGGGCCCACGCTGTGGTCACTCTGCATTGAAGGGGGCACGCTGTGGTCACTCTACATTGAAGGGGGCACGCTGTGGTCATGCTACATTGAAGGGGGCACGCTGTGGTCATGCTACATTGAAGGGGGCATGCTGTGGTCACGCTACATTGAAGGGGGCATGCTGTGGTCCCGCTACATTGAAGGGGGCACGCTGTGGTCACACTACATTGAAGGGGGCACGCTGGGGTCACTCTACATTGATGGGGGCACGCTGTGGTCACTCTACATTGATGGGAGCATGCTGTGGTCACTCTACATTGATGGGGGTATGCTGTGGTCACTCTACATTGAAGGGGCCACGCTGTGGTCATGCTACATTGAAGGGGCCACACTGTGGTCATGCTACATTGAAGGGGCCACGCTGTGGTCACTCTACATTGAAGGGGGCATGCTGTGGTCACGCTACATTGAAGGGGGCACGCTATGGTCATGCTACATTGAAGGGGGCACGCTGTGGTCACTCTACTTTGAAGGGGGCACGCTGTGGTCACTCTACATTGATGGGGCACGCTGTGGTCACTCTACATTGATGGGGGTACGCTGTGGTCACTGTACATTGAAGGGGGCCACGCTGGGGTCACTCTACATTGATGGGGGTATGCTGTGGTCACTCTACATTGAAGGGGCCACGCTGTGGTCATGCTACATTGAAGGGGCCACACTGTGGTCATGCTACATTGAAGGGGCCACGCTGTGGTCACTCTACATTGAAGGGGGCATGCTGTGGTCACGCTACATTGAAGGGGGCACGCTATGGTCATGCTACATTGAAGGGGGCACGCTGTGGTCACTCTACTTTGAAGGGGGCACGCTGTGGTCACTCTACATTGATGGGGCACGCTGTGGTCACTCTACATTGATGGGGGTACGCTGTGGTCACTGTACATTGAAGGGGGCCACGCTGGGGTCACTCTACATTGAAGGGGGCACGCTGTGGTCATGCTACATTGAAGGGGGCACGCTGTGGTCACGCTACATTGAAGGGGGCACGCTGTGGTCATGCTACATTGAAGGGGGAACGCTGTGGTCACTCTACATTGAAGGGGGCACGCTGGGGTCACTCTACATTGATGGGGGCACGCTGTGGTCACTCTACATTGATGGGGGCACGCTGTACCTTGATTACTGAAGATCCCTTTCACACTTGTGTGACCTCAAAGTCACGCTTTTTTTACCGCATTTTTTGCCGCGAAGCAATGCCTATTACATTTTTCTGTTTGCGCCCCCCCCCCCCCCCCAAAAAAAAATTTTGAGCACCAGCCGCCACTGGTTCCTGCACCATGCTCTTTCCCAGTGATTCCCACATCTATAAATACGCTGCATTTTTAGTTGTGTGGGGGTACCATTAAGAATAAATGGCAGCCCCATGCGCCTTTAAAGAGAAGCGTGTTTTAGCTGAGACAGGAACCGTCTGACTTTCGGCCTGTGTGTACAGCTTCTCTCAAATGGGCATGCTGGAAAAGCAGCATCCAATTGGCTTCCAATCAATGCCAATGGTTGCGTGCCCTGATCATTGTGGCAGGGGGCAAGTCTACTGTCAGAAAACAATAGCACAGTGGGGAGATCGCTGTACTAACATCGCTTATGTTAGTACAGTGATCTGTCAGTTTTTTTTATTTTTTCATTCTGCCCGCTGGGCTGAGCGGAACAAAAACCTCATAGTGTGTACCCTGAATTAGACTGGGGCGCCATGAATATTCTTTCAAAGGGTGCCTTGACTGAAAAAAGGTTGAGAAACACTGTTTGGCAGCAGCCAAGGTTGGACACAAGCTACTATAGCAAACAAATGTTGTACCTCCCAGAGCACAGAGGAGCTCATATGCAGCCTGCTGAATAACCTCCTCACTGTCTTCTTTTTCACCTCTCTCACACACCTACATGTGCCTCCCCAGCTACACCAACGCAGGAGCAGGAAGCATCACAGCCCAGAAACCATCAGAGCTGACCAAGAAAGCTGTGCAGATGCCCCAGCCTGCCCTTAGCAAATGCATACCTGCCAACTGTCTCGTTTTTCCCGGGACAATCCCGGAAAATAGGAGCCTGTCCCGGGTAATTTACACTGTCCCTGTTAATCAGGGACAATGTAAATCATTTAAAAAAAATAAAAATAAATAAATTCTTTTTTTTTTTTTTTTTTATTTTGTGCCACACAGTGTCGCTCTCACGCCAGCTAGGTGTTGTAGTTCTGGCAGCAGGTTGTCTCTCTCTCTCTGTGCCCGCTCACTCTTCCCGTCTGTCGCAAATTTAACGTGTCACCGAATGCAGGGTGTCAGCATGGTGCATTTTCCAAAATCCGCCAGCAGGGGGAGGCAGAGCACCTTCCGACAAGCTGGAGGCCTCACACTCCATTAATTACTACTATTATTAATGTTTTTTTATAGATATAATTTTTACACCTGTTAATTGATACATATATATAGTTTTCTAGCTCTAGATAAATGTGTGTACATATCCGTGTATGTGTGTGCATATATATATTGCTCAAAAAAATGAAAACAGACCTCAATCCTCAATGGGAAAAATCTCATGATGGATATCTATACTGGTATGGACTCTGTAATGTGTTAGGATCTATACTGGTGTGAACTGGGTAATGTGTTAGGATCTATACTGGTATGGACTCGGAAATGTGTGAGGATGATATGGACTGAGTAACAGTGGCGGCTGGTGCTCGAAATTTTTGGGGGGACGCAAAAAGAAAAATTTGCGGCAAAAAAATTGCGTGACTTTGACAGGAATCACACCCACAACCACCCACATCCCAATCGTACTGCTCTAGTGAGAAGCCTGGTTGAGAGCCCATAGAAAAAAAAACTGTAGCTGAAACAGCATTGTAAAATTGTAAATTGTAAAAAACAGTACTTTTTGTAATGAGAGAGAATAAGCTAAATATATCCCTAAAATAAATGAAAACACCAAAATACCATTCTGTAACAAAAGCAGATTAAAAAAAAAACAGAAAGCCTTACAGCAAAAAACTATTTGCTATGGGTTGAACAGTGGCTAATAGTAACCACTGACCTCAAATCAACTATACAATAAGACTAAAGATAAAAAATGCCCCCTAATCATAGGAAGACAAACAGCAAAGGAGTTTATTGCACAATAAGCTAGCAATCAGAATTAAATTGCAGAGCTCTAAATGACCGTAATCTCTGCATTTTTTCAGCTTTCCCTATCTTTTCTATACAACAGCTTCAATACACTGACACTATTGGCCGGATTTAAAGAAACTGCAGCTTCAGACATCCATGACGTGTTTCAGTTTCGCCGCTTTCAAATCAATTAACTAGCGCTGCGGCGAATTGGCTAGTGAAACAGCAATAATGAATTCTGCCGTCAGCGGTATTCACTTACGATCGCGGCTTCGCAAATGAGCATACTTATGTCTTTGTGCAGTTTCACATAGCGATGTGGGCTAGTGGATTAGTGCACACATCACGTCTGTAATTCATCTCCCTCTGCTGTAGGTTTGAGGCTTACCATCTCCACCTAACTTTTTTATTTTCTTTTTTCCCAGATTCCATACAATGTTTAGTACTTTAGCTATATGTGCTTTTTAGCCTTAACACACTCCTTTTTTTTTTTCACCAAACAGCTTTATTCTGCACAATAGCTAAGTGCTTTGCAACTTCACTGCAGTTAACAACGTCATGGGTTCAAATCCCAACAATCACTACACTTGGGATCTCTTTTCACTCTCATTTTTTTTTAGAGTTTTTTTTAAACTATCTTGAATTTGGGGGGGGGGGGGGGTGTCCTACCCAAATTTCAAGCACATTAATGGAACCAACACAATTTTGATTTTATGAGTGTGGTCCTAGTTTTCTCGAGATGCAATTCTTTACATATTTACCATGGTTCTTACAATTTCTTGACCAATAAACATAGGTGTCTGATATTGGACTCTATCCATATTTCAACAACACAGACCCTCATAGTCCAACACTACATTTGCCTCACACCTCAACACAACACTGTCACATCCCTACTCTACATTCCAACCCCTCACATCACCAGTACAAGCAGCATGCAAAGTGCAAAGCTCCGGCCTTGGCAGCTTAATGGGCCATACACTAAGAATTTTTCAAGACTTTTTCCTGTAGACTTAACCAAACCATATAATATGAGGTCAAACCTCAACACTTTCAATTTGTATGCAATCAGGCAGGCCCTTGCACTACATAGAAAATGTCAATCTGAAGGATAAAGTCTTCTCTAAATCTTACAGTGTGTATGGCCCTTTTGTCTGTAGGCACCCACACAAAACAAAAAACACATGTTCCATTCAAAAGTCTTTATTTATTCTAGAATGACAGCATAAGGAGGGATGCAGCAAGATAATATTGTCAGTCTCCAGTCCGTGTGCCTTTACAGCACCAGCCCACGATCTTTGCTCCATGGCTACGGGATTCTGATGTCTTCCCCAACTTCATGCAGAGTTTGGAATCCATTCTGCACCTCTACCAGCTCATAGGGGTCAGGCATGGCCAGGTTGCTGGTCAGCTTCCAAGCCACTTTGGAAGTTCCAGGGTGTTCATGTTGGTCATCTATGCTGCTTTTGGCCATGTGCCTTACCAAATATCCACTGACGACAAAAGAAGATGAGTGGAGTCCATCAAGGTGGGTTTCTACCAGCTACAACCGCAAGCAGTACCACTCCTGGAAAAATAAAACAAAGGATAAGACATTTCATTATGAAAATCACATCTTAATGCCTGTTTGCTTCATTCTGAACTTCATTTAATTTCGACATCACGAGTGAAATAACACATTTTCTGCCAACTTACACAAACCAGAAATCATTAATGCAAACATTTGAATACACACCTGTGACGCCAGACAGCCCATCACCACAGGCTTCTCATGGTACATGCCATGATTCCAAGATGTTCACGTTCTGGAAAATTAGAACACCATAAGATACCAAGCAGCCGTTCATGTTATCAATAACTACACAGGTGGCATAGACACAACTAAACACCTGCCAGCTCTTCTCAGCCCTTTCCACTATTCACAATACCAACATGTTTATGGTTAGAGGTGCATGTTTTTGCTCAAGTAACACAATTTTACCAATGTTGACTACACTTTATCTACAATGGCAAGTGTCATTGGCAGATGATAATTACCCTCTGTCTCCCTGTGAGTGGCACCTCTGCTAACTAGCAAATTAATACACATGCCCTATCTTGACCGGTTACAGTACTTACATGTAAAGTGGCTAGCAACCAGGGTATTCGGGGTGGCAAAACCTGCAGCGGTGCTCCGCCGCCTGGGGGCCGCCGGCTGACGGACCTCTGGCTCCCTCTCCTCCGTCAGCTCCCAAGATTCATCCCGGGCCACACACATGTTGTGCAACACGCAGCACGCCAGGATGATCTTGGAAGCCTTTGTAGGAGAGTACAGGAGTTCACACCCAGGCCGGGCCAAGCAGAGAAACCGGGATTTGAGAAGACCTATGGTCAACTCGATGATACTCCGGCTTCTCTGCAAGGCCCTGTTGTAATTAATTTCTGCTCGGCCCTGGGGGTACCTGATTGGAGCCATCAGCCACGTCAGCTGCGGGTAACCAGCATCCCCTGAAAAAAATGAAAAATATACATTAGTTCTTCATATCATGTGACTTTAGATGACTCCTCAAAATGGGAGACAATTATGCATTTTACTAAACAACCTGCTCGTCTGTTTGCAAAAACTCATATGAAACATCTCAACTCTGTCTAACTGCCTAAATCACTAATACAAATGGGAAAAAGGACACACAAAGTGGTGTGTTTCTCTTGCAAGTTCCAACTTGGCCCCTATTTTGTTCCTATTACATTAGCCTAGGTCTTACTTCTGGAATATATCTGCAACTAGAGTGAGGAAACCAATATTGACTCACTTATGCAAAGTACTTTGGGGATATGGCAATACCATTGGAATCATTTGTAGGTTTTGTTTGGGTGGCTAGAGGACACCATTTACACATTGGTTAACCACCTTCATTTGACTCAAAGACAACTTTGGAAATCTTTCTTTTGTGAGCTGCTAAGCTGCTGATCTGGTTGTGTGTGAACAGCCTGCCAACTCCTAACACATCCATTTTAGGTAGGCTTTGCTTAAATCAGGGTGTACACCGATGTAGCTTATTCCTATGTCTATGTAATCTTACAGTTTATGTTGTTAAGACAAAATACTTTACCAATAAGCCACCCTTGGGGCATTTGGCCACTTTCAAACGCCTCGTACAGAGTACTGGTTCGTAACATACTGGAATCATGGCACGACCCTGGGTGACCAGTGTTGACACTCATGATGCGCTGTTTGGTGTCACAAACTAATTGGACGTTCAGGGAGTGGTACTGCTTGCGGTTGCGGTACTCCACTTCGTGGCTCCTTGGTGGCCTAATGGCTATGTGGGTGCCATCGATTGCCCCTAGTATTTGCGGCATGTGTGCCCGCAGGTAGAAACCCAACTTGACTTCATTCCACTCATTTTCATTCTGTGGCCAGTGGATAAAATTGGGCACTATATCGACTATGGCATTAATGACCAACATGAACACCCTTGAAACTGTGGGCTGGCTAATGCCCATGATACTTCCCGAAGTGGCTTGGAAGCTGCCACGCCCTAAAATATACAAAGTGGCCAGCAATCTGGCCATGCCGGGCACTGCATGGCCGCGCTGTGTATCCGGTTCAATTTTGTCTGCTATGAGCTGGTAGAGGTGGAGAATAGTTCCTCGCTCGAGCCGGAACTTCCTCCTGACATCAGAATCCCGCAGCTTGTCCAAATAGATCCTTGGAGCAAAAATGCGTGGCTGGCGAGGTAAGGGCACACGGACTGGAGGTGCTGCTGGAGGTGCTGCTGCTGCTGCTGCTGCTGCTTCCCCACCTTCTGCTGCCTCCTGTGCTAGGGCCTCCTCAAACAAGGCACCGATGAATGCCAACATTGCACCATCTAATGCGTCTGGGATATCGTCCTCCATTTTGAACGCGCAAATTCGCGAATGTGCAGATATATATATAGAAACGGCCGCTAATTATCACACCTGTGAGCCAGCTATAAAAGGAGCACATGGCCAATATGGCTGCTGGATGTTATAGATCGATGTTTCTTATGTGCTAGCAAGACCCTGTGACCCACAACGTACATTATCTTGAGGTAAGACAATTGCATCTCTCTCTCCCAAAAAAAAAAACAACAAATTCTCTCTCTCTCTCTCTCTATATATATATATATATATATATATATATATATATATATCTATCTAGACGCCCTTTGATAAAGTCGGAAATGACGAAACGCGTCAGGGCATGAACCTTACGGCAACCGGAAGTGCACGGGGGACACGAGCGGCAGCTTTGGAGATCCGAGACACCAGCGTGGAGAGGGTGAGCAGGACCGACAAGGCATACCACGGTACCCGTAGCACTGATATTCAAGGCTTATTGGTTTATTGCGTTTGTGAGTACATATGTATTGGGTTTATTCTGAATAAATATCGGATGGGTGAAACAATATCACACTAGTGTGGTTCCTTCTTTCCCCTTATGTTTACCATCTGAGCTAATGCCGGGAGAAGAAGGGAGATATGTGATCATCCGTGATAGAAATCCAGTAATAGCAGCAGTAATCGTTCCTGAGTGAGATTTGTGATACCACAACCTGTTTGCCTGTTTGCCTGTCCTGTGTAAATAGGAGGGCCACAGCTTCTGGTGAGTTGTCAGTCCCCCCATTATCACATCGGTGGAGGTGTAGAGCAGTGGTGACCCCAACACTTGATGGTGTTTCTCACTTGGTGGATTGGACTATTACTGAGGAATTAACCCTTTGTTTGAAATTTTTGCATTTAATTTTTTTGCATTCTTTGCACTAAATTTTTGCATACATGGACGTTTAAGGACTATATCAAGATTTGGCTGGTTTATATGCTACGTCATTTCTCCTCAATTATACCTGCGCTACTTGTACTTTTGTATATGTTCCTAGGGACGATATATATTTGAGTATACTTTTACATATATCTAGATCTGTCTGTTTGTGTGTTCTTGCTCACCGTTATTGTTTACTGAAGGAGAGAATTTGTACTTATCTTGGGTGTGCTTAAGTTGTCTATGGTGAATCCCCTCCAACCCACAATAGCTTGTGAACCCCTCAAGTGTCTTTTAATCATTGGCAGTTGGCCCCATGTGCATGTGGTTTTGACATGTGTTTTCTCATGTTTGTTAAAGGTGTGCAGTCTAGATTTGGCATCTAAACCTGTCCCCTTACCTTCCCAGCTTCCAAAGACACCATTTTTGCTTTCCTGATAACTGTAATTTATTATGTGCACGTATGTAGGTCATGCGATTTCTCATGTATGTTTAATGTTTGCAGCCTCCTTTGGCCTATAAAAGATTACACCACCACCCCCACCAAGTCTGTTTGTGCCATTAGGTAAGTGTTTGGAGGGCCTCGTGTGATTTGTGCCCATATGCGTTTTCTTATGTGTTTTTTTCTATTTCTTTGCAGCCTCTTCTGCTCTTTCACCACCACCACCACCAAGTCTGTTTGTGCCATTAGGTAAGTGTTTGGAGGGCCTCTTGTGATTTGTGCCCATATGCGTTTTCTTATGTGTTTTTTTCTATTTCTTTGCAGCCTCTTCTGCTCTTTCACCACTACCACCACCACCACCACCGTGTTTGTGCCATTAGGTAAGTGTTTGGAGGGCCTCGTGTGATTTGTGCCCATATGCGTTTTCTTATGTGTTTTTTTCTATTTCTTTGCAGCCTCTTCTGCTCTTTCACCACTACCACCACCACCACCACCACCACCACTGTGTTTGTGCCATTAGGTAAGTGTTTGGAGGGCCTCGTGTGATTTGTGCCCATATGCGTTTTCTTATGTGTTTTTTTCTATTTCTTTGCAGCCTCTTCTGCTCTTTCACCACTACTACCACCACCACCACCACCAAGTCTGTTTGTGCCATTAGGTAAGTGTTTGGAGGGCCTCGTGTGATTTCTGCCCATATGCGTTTTCTTATGTGTTTTTTTTCTATTTCTTTGCAGCCTCTTCTGCTCTTTCACCACTACCACCACCACCACCAAGTCTGTTTGTGCCATTAGGTAAGTGTTTGGAGGGCCTCGTGTGATTTGTGCCCATATGTGTTTTCTTATGTGTTTTTTTCTATTTCTTTGCAGCCTCTTCTGCTCTTTCACCACTACCACCACCACCACCACCAAGTCTGTTTGTGCCATTAGGTAAGTGTGTTCTGTAACTGTTCACTAATTATACTGTATATGAAGAGCAATCTGCAAATCATGTTTTTTTCTGTTTTCTCTTTTGTCATTTCAGATTTAGGCGTTTGGGGCTATTTGCTGCTGCTGGACAGCCAGATTCTCTGCCCACCTCGTGCTCCCATGGCCCCACCCACTGGAAGGCTGAGGAGAAGGGACAGGATGGCCAGGGGGGGCAGGGTGGCCAGGGTGGCCAGGGTGGCCATGGGGGGCAGGGTGGCCATGGGGGGCAGGGTGGCCAGGGTGGCCAGGGTGGGCAGGGGGGGCAGGGTGGGCAGATCGTCTGGCTCTGGTGTGAGGGAGGCTCCAGCTGTATCCATGAGGGAGTCCACCATCCCCATCCCGGAGGAGGAAGCCGGGGGAGGTGGTAACACACCAAGTGGACAAGCTGGCTCTTCTGACAGTAGTCCTGGAGAGGGTCCGTCCACCCGAGTCAGCTTGTCCACATTATCCCGGCTTCCCCGTTTCTCCCACAATCAGTGCTGTGTCCTGGTCCAGGCCTATATGGCCAGATATCAGGCGATACATGGGACCAGGGCCGCGGTTAGCTCTGTAACAGAGAAGCACAGATTGTGGGATGAAATCCGGGATGCTGTAAATGCACTGGGTGAAGCACCTCGCCACCGTGACAGTGTGCGGAAGAAGGTCACCGACATCTGTGCGTCCGTTCGGAAGAAGCTAATTGCATGGGCTGCGGAGGGTCTTTATGACCGACAAGGTCGGCTGGATGAACGTGCACGAAGTTCTCTCTGGGATTATCAATTACCTTTCTTGCAGATCATAGGACCCGATACCATCTTTTCCAGAGAGGACTTAGATTCGGATGCTTTGCACCGAGGTAGGATATTATCTTGGATGTCAATTGTGTGAGTTGTTTTGAAAAGATGAACGACTATCCTATGTGTGACATGAATAGAATTTGATACTTGCCCTTCCAATTGTCCTTTTTTTTTTTTCCCCAACCTGCAATTTGTTCATCTGTAGCACGGATCTAAGCCCCTCCACAGCCCATGCAGCTTGGCGACCCAGACGGACTCACGGGTGTTGACATCAGTGCTGACCCTCCTCCTGGTAGGTCCCATATCATATTGTGCCAAACAATGTAGATGTATATTTTATTCTTTCCAAGATAGCTCATATTGCTATGTCCTTTACAGAAGATCCGCAGCAGGGAACACACCCAGTGCAGCAAGGCCTGGAGGTGTAACGCTCCTGCGTTTTATGTATGATGTGGATTTTCAGCTGCAGAAATATTCCACTTCAGTAGTCATGTAGAGAAACGCTGAGACACCAATCCCAACTCCCAATGACTCATCATGTGTAGATGATCTCAATTCAGCAAGTAAATACACACACTCAATAAGATGTTTCCTAGAGTGACTTATGTATATAGTAACACAGTGATGATAGGCTGAAGAGACAGGTTGGGTAGAGATGGTAGATGACAGACACTTGAAAGGAAATGTTCTTGAAAGTAAGATAGTAGCAGATGGGATGCAGATAGGTTTAGCAATCATGTATGGTAGCAGATGACAGAGTAGCAGGTGGACATACAAGAGAGATCAACCCAGTGCAAGAACAGGTGGTAGTAGGCTCAAGAGCTAGCAATCTTAGATAATGCAGATGTAGTAATAGTCCTTAGTATGCAGAGCTAGATAGTGTAAGCTTTAGTATGAAGGTTATAGAGGTTTCCCCTGTGGGGTACTTATCACTAATAGCAATGTAGCAGAGGAGAGGTTCGGCAAGAGCGGATGATCCGGTAGCGGGATACAGGGATCAGCGCAGCGTGGTTCCGACAGCGAGGTATGCTTGCAAGCATGAGAGCTTCAAGACAGGTTAGCATCAAGGCACAAAGCAGTTTGAACAAACACATGTGAGTGAGAGCCAGCGATCTAAATAGCCATCCAGTCCGGCGCTCAGTGATGACAGCATCAGTCTTAAAGGTGTATGCACACCTTACCAAAAGAGAATGGTGGGGCGCATACACTTATGAAAGAGTAATTAGGGTACCCAAAGGTACCAGAACATTACAGTACCCCCCCCTTAAGGCCGGCTCCTGAAGGCCTCTGGAGCTGGTTTGTCTGGGTACTTCGCATGAAAATTGCGGATTAATCTAGAGGCATGTATGTCAGAGGTGTTTAGCCAGGTGTCGTCTTGGGGCCCATAGTTCTTCCATCGAACCAAGTACTGAAGTCTTCCTCTGTGGATACGAGAATCCAGAATCTCTTTTATCTCATATTCTTCTCCACCTTCAACTTGTACAGGAGGAGGGGGTGGGATAGTAGGCCTTATTCCTTGGTCAGGAACATGGGGCTTCAGTAGCGACACATGGAAAATGGGATGTATTTTGAGGTCTATTGGCAATGTAAGCTGTACTGCAGCTTTTCCAATAAGTTTCTTGATTGGGAAAGGTCCCAAGAACAGAGGTCCAAGCTTTTTGCTAGGGATTTTCAGTCTTAAATTTTTTGTTGAGAGCCAAACGAGGTCCCCGATAGCGTACTGAGGAGAAGGTCTTCTGCGAAGATCATAGTACTTCTTTTGTTGACTATGAGCGTGTGCAATGGTAGTATTAAGCAAACCCAGAGAGTCCTTTATTTGGGTAAGATAGTCTGAGGCTACTGGGTTATTTGAAGGAAGGATGCGTGGTGGAAGAATAGAGGGATGAAACCCATAGTTCAAGTAGAACGGACTCTGCTTGGTCGTACTGTGGGTTGCGTTGTTGTAGGCAGAGGGAGAAGATCCACCCAATCATCCTGTTGGTAAGAAGTGTAACAACGTAAATATTGCTCGATGCATTGGTTGACTCTTTCAGTCTGTCCGTTGGTCTGCGGATGGTAAGGAGAAGTGAGCTTCCGCTCGATCTGTAGTATGTGACATAGTTCTTTCCAGAACTTGGAAATAAATTGTGATCCACGGTCAGACAGAAGAGTTTTTGGGATACCATGTAACTTAAAGACATGTTTCATCAGGAGTTCTGCCGTTTGTTTGGACGAAGGTAGTCTGCGAATAGCAATGAAATGTGCCATTTTTGTCAGATGGTCCACTGACACTAAGATGGTATTAAATCCTTTGGAAGGAGGCAATTCCACTATAAAGTCCAAGGACACAACTTCCCATGGAGTTTGGGATATTGGTAGACTGCATAGTAGACCGGATGGTCTCGTAGTGTCAATTTTGGACCTGGCACAGACATTGCATGAAGAGACAAATTTTTGTATAGATGTTTTCATGTCAGGCCACCAGAATTGCCTGGTAATCAGATTAAGAGTCTTTGTCATACCCATATGTCCTGCCATAGGCACATCATGCGATAATTCCAAGATCTTGGTGCGTATGGTAGGTGGTATGTAAAGTTTGTCATTGTAGTAGAGGAAGCCTTCTGCATCAGTATTTAGTTGTGGTGGGGGTGAATCCAAACTTATACCATGCAAAACCTCTTCCTTCAAGGAACGGACAACTCCAATAATGCGTTTGTGAGGTATTATAGGAACGGAAGGGATTTCGAAGTAGTTTTCTTCAGTTAGTCGTGATAGTGCATCCGCCTTTTTGTTCTTATCTGCAGGTGTGTAGGTCACTAGGAAGTTAAACCTTAGAAAGAATAGTGACCATCGTACCTGTCGGTGAGAGAGAGTTTTGTTAGTCTGAAGATATTGGAGATTTTTATGGTCCGTGTATATAAGTATTGGTAATTGGGTGCCTTCGAGTAGATGTCGCCAATTCTCCAGAGCCAATTTTATAGCAAGCAGTTCCTTTTCACCCACGGGGTAATTTATCTCTGGACTGCTTAGGGATTTAGAAAAAAAGGCGACTGGATGAAGTGGTGAAGTGTGAGTTGGTCGTTGGGAGAGTATTGCTCCTACTGCCATGTTTGACGCATCTACTTCCAGAATGTATTGGAGGGATGGGTCTGGATGGCGTAATATGGGAGCAGAAGTAAACCTTGTCTTTAACAGGTGAAAAGCTTTATTTGCTTCATCTGACCATTTGAATGTTTTTTTAATGCTAGTGAGCTGTGTGAGGGGTCTCACAATGACAGAGAAGTTTCTGATGAACTTCCTGTAGAAATTCGAAAATCCAAGGAATCGCTGTAGCGCCTTGCGTGTGGTTGGTGTAGGCCAATCCTGAATGCAGGATATCTTACTCATGTCCATCTCGATTCCTGTTTTGGATATGATGTAGCCTAGAAACAGTACCTCTTCTTTATGAAACAAGCATTTTTTCAGTTTCACATAAAGGTTGTGTGCAAGCAACCTCGATAATACTAGTCTTACATGTCTTATGTGTTCAGACAGGGATCGTGAATATATAAGTATATCGTCCAGATATACCACAACACAGACATCTAGTAAGTCTCTGAAAATATCGTTTATAAATCGTTGAAAAACTGCAGGGGCGTTGCATAGCCCGAATGGCATTACAAGATATTCGAACAATCCGTATCTGGTTCTGAATGCAGTCTTCCACTCGTGTCCATCACGGATTCGAATGAGATTGTATGCTCCTTTCAGGTCCAATTTTGAAAAATAGGTAGCTCAACGCACCTGCTCAATGAGCTCAGGGATAAGCGGTAGAGGATAGCGATCTTTTATTGTAATAGCATTCAATTGCCTATAGTCGATGATAGGCCTGAGACTTGAGTCCTTATTGCGGACAAAAAAGAGTCCTGCTGCTGTGGAAGAAGTGGAAGGTCTAATAAAACCTTTCTTCAAATTCTCATCCAAATAGTCTTTGAGATGGGAAAGTTCATCCTGTGAAAGAGGATAAACATGACCGAACGGCAATTTGCTATTTGGGAGTAGATCAATGCTACAATCATAGTCTCGATGGGGAGGTAGTGTTTGAGCATTTTTCTCAAGAAAAACCTCAGAGAGATCCTGATAACATAGTGGTGCAATCTCATCTGTCACCACAGACAGGATCTTCCCGAAAGACGGGAGGTTACACGTACCCTCGCAATAGCAAGAGAGGAAGGCCAGGGTCCGTTCCTTCCAATCTATGGTTGGTTGATGTGTGTGCAACCAGGGAAGTCCCAACACAATGGGAAAGTGGGGTGAAGGTATTAGATCGAAGGTAGTGGTCTCCATATGAGACCCGTTAGTAGTGACTAGGAGTGCCTGTGTCTGATCAGTGATCGGTCCAGAGGATAAAGGAACACCGTTAATAAGACTCACTGAGACAGGTTTAAGTTTAGAAATAATAGGAACTTTATTTAAAGCAGCAAAACGTATGTCGATATAATTTCCACAAGATCCTGTGTCAATCATGGCCTTAGTAGTAATCCTGTTCTGGTCCCACTGTAATGTTAAGCAAACAGAAAGGTAAGGGTTAGTGATTGAAGTTGTCAATCCCCCTAGGAGGACATGTGAACACTCACCCTTCTTTTTGTAGACTAGGGGACAGACGTTTATCTTGTGATCCGGGGATGCACAGTACAAGCAGAGATTACCAGATTGTCTTTTGGCTCTTTCCATAATTGATAGAGGTGGGCGTATGGTTCCTACCTCCATAGGAACGGGGTCAACGGCCGAAATCCGAGAAGAACTGGATAATGGCATTCCCATTTTCTCAGCCTTTCTTTCTCGTAGTCTTCTATCTATGGTGATACTGAGTTGTATCAATGCATCCAGGGTTTTTGGCAGATCCGCTCGGGCGAGCTCGTCTTTAACGGCCTCTGATAGGCCAAGCCTAAATTGGGTTTTCAGAGATGCATCATTCCATTCTGAATCAAGGGTCCATCTCTTGAATTCTGCGACAAAGTCTTCTACAGGTCTCCTACCTTGTTTCAAGGATCTTAATTGAAGATCGGCAGTACTCTGCCTATTGGGATCATCATATAGGCTAGTGAGTTCTGCTAGGAACAAGGCATAGGAATTGAGAAGCTGGTCGCTTTTCTCAAAAAGAGAGTCTGCCCAGGCCCGAGGATCGCCTGCTAGGTAAGAAATAATAGTACAAACCTTAATGTGATCAGTAAGGTAGGTACGGGGTTTTAGCAAGAAAAGTAACTCACATCCGTTTTTAAATTCGCGAAATTTTTTGCGATCGCCTGTAAATACCAAAGGAGGATTTATTTTGGGTTCAGGGGACTGAGCAGTGGTAAGTTGTGTCAGTCTAATTACCTGCTGCGACAGAGCCTGATTGTCTTCTTTTAATTCAGCAAGTGCGTGTATTAACGCAGTTACTTGCTGTTTAATTGTGTCATCTGAGTGGTTATTTCTGCTGAATTTATTTGTGGTTCGTTCAATCTGTAACGCTCCTGCGTTTTATGTATGATGTGGATTTTCAGCTGCAGAAATATTCCACTTCAGTAGTCATGTAGAGAAACGCTGAGACACCAATCCCAACTCCCAATGACTCATCATGTGTGGATGATCTCAATTCAGCAAGTAAATACACACACTCAATAAGATGTTTCCTAGAGTGACTTATGTATATAGTAACACAGTGATGATAGGCTGAAGAGACAGGTTGGGTAGAGATGGTAGATGACAGACACTTGAAAGGAAATGTTCTTGAAAGTAAGATAGTAGCAGATGGGATGCAGATAGGTTTAGCAATCATGTATGGTAGCAGATGACAGAGTAGCAGGTGGACATACAAGAGAGATCAACCCAGTGCAAGAACAGGTGGTAGTAGGCTCAAGAGCTAGCAATCTTAGATAATGCAGATGTAGTAATAGTCCTTAGTATGCAGAGCTAGATAGTGTAAGCTTTAGTATGAAGGTTATAGAGGTTTCCCCTGTGGGGTACTTATCACTAATAGCAATGTAGCAGAGGAGAGGTTCGGCAAGAGCGGATGATCCGGTAGCGGGATACAGGGACCAGCGTGGTTCCGACAGCGAGGTATGCTTGCAAGCATGAGAGCTTCAAGACAGGTTAGCATCAAGGCACAAAGCAGTTTGAACGAACACATGTGAGTGAGAGCCGGCGATCTAAATAGCCATCCAGTCCGGCGCTCAGTGATGACAGCATCAGTCTTAAAGGTGTATGCGCACCTTACCAAAAGAGAATGGTGGGGCGCATACACTTATGAAAGAGTAATTAGGGTACCCAAAGGTACCAGAACATTACAGGAGGAAGGTATTGGTATGTCTAGCAAATTAATATTTTTTTTGGAATCTTATTAACCCCGTTAACACACATGTTTTTTCTTTTGAAAGAGTGTTGCCTTTTAGATGTTTACCCTGCAAAACACCATTGACAGCATTAATGGGTGCCGTCATTAGTATTCAGACCAAGCCTTCTTAACCTTTGGGAGGGTTTAGCAAGTGTCCTATGAGCCCAGGAAAGCACTTTTGAATGTTTGGCCTCAATGCTTCATTCCTGAAGCTAGGAGGGCAATCTGGCCATAATCATTACTGCCTAAGGTTATGTACTAAACCTTTTTTTTTTTGTTTTTTTCAAAGAACATCAGGCCCCTCTTGACGTAGCAGCTGGAGTTGGATCAGGAGCTGGCGACGATTCTGCATCCAGTGCTGTGGTATGTGATATAAGGGAACAAGGTGCACATGTAACATTTCAATGGTAGTAATGATTTTGGGCTAGATGTGGCTTACATTGTGTGTGTTAAATTAGTGCTATGACATTATGACGATGCACCAGCACAACAAGAGTTCGATCTTGAACATCAGGGAATTATGTTATAATTTGGTGTGCCACTAATGTTCCAAAAACATCCAGGACCTTTAAAGTCCGGCCAGTCTTTGATTTTCCAGGTCCAAATTCATGTGTATCGTTTTGTTGGGTTGTCCTGTAGCCGATTGATGGCGAGATTTTAGACAACATACGTAGATGTAGAAAGTCATTGGTGTAGTAACAGATTTACCAAAAGCATAAACAACCTACCACACCAGGGTTAATTGGGAACACCTTCATGTCGAAACTTTTTTGCCTTTGTCATATTAGTCCTACCAATATAATATGTACCCATTATCAGAAGTGTTGCTAGCTTGGATAATATTACAATGAACAAGTACTTATTAGAAGCACATCAAACTTTTCTACGTTCTGCTTGGGGTGTTAAGTTGTCAAACTAATCTGAACTATTTAGTCATGATGTTTGATAATGATTTGGTCTATTTCCTCTGCTTTCAGGTAGCCTTCGACGCATAGGGATTGTCACCTACCCAACGTCGTCCATCTATGCTGGATGTAGCCGAGAGGCTGCTTGATGAGTATCGGATCCAAAATGAGTTAAGGAGGCGTACTCAGCAATCTACTGAGGTAGTACGTCTGCTCAGGCTCATACAGGAATCTGTAGCAACAATGGTACAGGTTCAACAGGATATGCGTAACAGCTTGGTAAGTTTAGCAGACCAGCATCAATGGGATCGGCAAAGTGTTGACACTCAGGTGCTGGCCACACGCCAATGCCTGTTTGGATCTGAAGATGCCCCATTGGCAGAGCCCTCCCAAACATCTCACTCACCTGCCACTGCAGGTTGTGGTAGTGGGAGGGTAATGCCAGTGTTGGCCACTTGTCAGGCAGCTGGGGATGGGACAATTCCTCCTGTAGCCACTCCTAGCACTTCACACTCCGTTCGGACTCCCACACCCCTCAATGAGCAATCCTCCTGCACAACCTCATTGCGCACTGGTTCCACAATGCCCCTTCCATTTGACTACACTCCCTATACACCTTTAGAACTTCACTCCTACCCAGGCCATCACCCTTTGTCAACAGCCCCACATGCCATTTCCCCCCGCACCGTGGACCACAACAACCAATCAACCACCACTCCCCACACATCTTCACAACCCTTGCACCACCAGCAGCATCAAATAGCCTCGGGGCAGCAGCTAACAAATTTACTGGTAATGGCACACTATCCCCAAATTCTTAGGCTGAGCACAGAGCAGATTGGACTATTGGCACAAGATCTTATGTCTGGGACATTTCCAGGGTTCACCACCCTGCATCAGCAGCAGCCTCATGCACAAGATCTGATCATAATGGGCCACTATACCACAAATCCAAGATGGCGGAGCGGTGCTCGTTCGCTTCCGGTCTCTGTTTACCTCCCCGCATAAATAGATGGCGTCAGTACGCCGTCCGCACCTTTGAAAACGTCATCTGTGACGAAACGTCGTCAGGGCACGGCGTACTGACGTCATCCGATCGCGACCAGAGAGTGCGGGCGAGCGAAGCCGTTCGGCCGGCGGCTGTATACAATTGCTCATTCCATCCTGGTTTCTGTGAGTGTTCTTGCTTTTATTTTTGGAATAAATTTTACTGTTTTACGCTATGGGAGCCTCTCTCTCTCTTTTTGAATGGTGAACATTGGGAACATCTGAGGATCAGTTGCTCGAGTCTGTTGCCGGACCCCCAACCAATTAATATCATACAAGCGTGGTTGATCTAAAGATCTGGTAAGAGGTGACCCCTACTGGTTCCTTTTCGGTACTGAATCTTGGTGTCTTATTGGAATCTGATTTTACACATTTTGATTTCGTTCACATGGTAAGAGGCTCATCTAGCTGGTGATGGTTCTACACCTATCTTTCATCATTGTTTTTTTCACTTTGGCACATCCATTATAGTCGTCTGGTAAGAGGCAACTTCAGCTGGAATTATTTATTGGTTTATATACACCTACCCTTATTTATATTTGGTAAGGGGTATTTAACACACACCATTTTCTTTAATATACACTTGCCCACTGATAATAAGAATCTTTGGTGGTGGTCTAATTTTTACACACGTTATTCTCAAGTCACATTGGTGATATTTACCTATTTGTTGGGTTTTACGCTATTGCGCATTTTACATTTTTTTCATGATCCAATGACCATTGAGTCTACCGCTCACGTGGGCCTGGATCTTCTATCAAGGTGACAAGATTCATTGAGCATCTGCTTTTCTCTTACCTGAATCTGGTAAGCCTATACCCTTAAGGGAGTCTGGTCCAGGATTACATCTAGGATTTTGTCATCATCATTTACTATTGGGACTTTATGGACTTTACATCTCCATTTATCACACTTAGCGCAACTTAATTTACAAATATTCTACAGGGTGTGGTCACACTTGAAGTTGCTGCTGTTCAATATTATTCTCTTTAAGCGCGGTTAATCCCCCTCTATATACTAGCCTCATGCACAAGATCTGATCATAATGGGCCACTATACCACAACTCTAAGGCTGACCCAAGAGCAGATGGGACTATTGGCCCAACATTTGATGGCAGGAACCTTTCCAGTGTTCACCACACTGCATCAGTCACCACCACCACCACCACCACCAACTTAATTTGATCTTTTTTTATTTATTTGTGTTAGTTTTGTTAATGATTGTTACATTGGCCAATTTGTGGGGCCATTTTATGGTTTAATTTGAGGGTGGCACAATATGATTTATTATAGTGTTTTTTTTTGGTGATGCAATTAAATTTTATGCAAATTGATTAGTTTGTGTTTGATCTTTGTTTTTTTAGGAGTATTGGTGGCCAAGTAAGGGCCCTGGTTAATGTAGGCATTTACAGTAAACCCCCCTCCATTGCGGGGGTTACGTTCCGGACCCAGCCGCGAAAAGTGAAATTCCGCGAAATAGAAAAACCCTATTAAAATGCATTGTAGGCATGTTTTTTTACTGTCACTGTACGTGTAAAAGCATTTTAAGGTCTTTAAACACACTTTTAAAACAATAGAAACTCATTTAAACACATAAAAGATACTAAGAGACAGAGCAAGAGCTATGGAAAACACAAAAATATTTCATTTTTAATGATTTATATAGTAAAATAACATTACAAAAAAAACGCGAATTACCGGGACCGCAAAAACTGAACCGCGATGGAGCGGGGGATTACTGTATACACACGTGCTTCTCTATCTCCAAACATATGATTTCATTTAAATTTGGAAAACTCAATGTTCACATAATGACCCAAGAAAAGGTCTCCCTTCAAATGTAGCTTCAAAACAAGTCTCAAGGATAACATAAACCAAAGCCAACATGCTAACAATTACAGACCACACCACTCGACTAAACAAATACAACACAAAAGACATTCGATGTGTACACCAAAAAGAAAACTTTGGTAATAAAAGATAAATTTTTTTTAATAACACATGTAGGTGTCTACCAACTGTAGCGTCAAAAAAATATATTATTAAAATATATAATATAATGAACAAAATTTCAAATGTAACATTTGTGTTGCAACGTGCAACATACAATTTTTTTATTTTTATTTTTATTAAAAATTTTTTTTTTTTTTTTCCAAAATTATGTTTTTTTAATTTTTTTTTCCCAAAAAAGGTTTTTTTTAGTAAACATTTTTTTATTTTTTTTCCCAAAAAAGGGTTTGTTTAGTAAACATTATTTTATTTTTTTTCCCAAAAAAGGGTTTTTTTAGTAAACATTTTTTTATACTTTTTTTTTCCCAAAAAAGGGTTTTTTTAGTAAACATTTTTTTATTTTTTTTTCCCAAAAAAGGTTTTTTTTAGTAAACATTTTTTTTTTAATATTTTTTTTAACTAAACATTTTTTTATATTTTTGTTTAAAATATTTTTTGGTTTCTTTTTTTTCTTTTTTTTGGTAAGAACGATTCAAAGGCGTGACATTACGCACAAATGGCTCCTTAGGGTCCGGATCCACCCCACACAGCTGCTCCAATAACATTATTCGTTCTCCGCACCACTTTAAATACGCCAGCATTACCTCGCTGGTGAGGTGGGTGTGCCCTGGGTAGAAAAAGACATGACAATTAGTTTTATGCAAAATGATCCTAACAAGGATTGTAATTAATGTGCCTCAACAAATATGCTTAGGAGTCTATTGGTTGGTTTTTATGAACACTCTGAAGCAAATATGCTAAATTGCTGTTGTAAACCTTGAACTCAAACTTTCAACTCTAATTGTTCAAAAGGTTACATAAGATGGCTTGGAATGTTAGTAGCAGTTCCACCAAAGCTAAGTAAAAGGCTTTTCTGCATGTAAACACAAGCAATCATTTTGAAGAATGTAAGGTGTTTTGGGTTCAATTGGTCAACATGATACATATGCACACATTTATCTCTATCACCATTGGAATCTGTGGAGCGTTCTCTCTCCCTCTTACTGTCTATAGATTGAACCTGACACATAGTAGAGACTCACCCTTTGGAATTTTGAGGGACAGTTCTGGACGGAGCAGATGTGTCTGCTCCCCTGATCTCCTTTCCGCCATCCCAGCTGTGTTAAGAGAGAAGAAAAAGTTTCTCAACAAATGGACTCATGCTAACTGTAGGTTACGCAGTCATGAAAACGCTCTAACACCCACTCCTTACCCCTCCACACTTCCCTGAAAGTTTTATTTAGACATTGATACGGTGGTGATGCAGATTTGTAAAGTGCAAGCGTCATTCTTCTGGGTGAAGCTTGTAGCGTTAAGGATACGTACTCCCTGCTTTTGTGCTGATTGTGTTTCTCTGATGTTTTTTGTGCCTCAGCCCTGCCTGTTCTAAGTGTTGGAAACATATCATTTTTGGAGGGCTGCGGAAAACTAATCAGGTTAGACTTACCCTCTCTAGGTTTTTGGGGACGAGAGAAATAACAATCCTCCTTTTTACATGGCCCCTGTACACACCTCTAGGCACCTCCCTCCTGTTGGTTGACCCCACAGCAGGCAGCTTGCTATGGAGGCACATGAGATGAAGCCAAGCACCCTGTGCCTGTTCAGGCACTAGGCTGTGAGCCAGCCTTGCCCCCCTCCCTTCCGATGGTCTCAATGATTAGGAGTGACAGCATCAGGAGGCAATATTGGCATGCTGTCACCTCAGTTAAGGAGGAGGGGGAGTCTGTTCCAGACAAGTATTTGTGCAAAATTTTAGACAGTAAGAAAATGGTCCCAGTAAGTCTTAGGGGGAATATGCACACCTATCACTTGGAATACTAATGCATAGAATGCATTCACATAAAGAACCTGCTGCCTTTAGAACAACTTGAAGCCTGATCGGGGACATACACAGTTAGCATTTCTCCACTTACGAAGTAGACACATTACTGCAAAAGCACACAACTTACCATCATCACGTTTTTTTTTGGCCCCCCGAACAGGATGGGCTTGCTGGCTCAGGAGAAACTGCACAAAAAGAACACAAATTGTGAACTGGAATGTGGTACATTACCGAGGAAGAGTATTTATGAAAGATTGATAAACACACATTTTCAGTGTTGACTAAATCAGGACAGGAGTAAATTACAATGTCCCCAAAAAATTTACAAGTACAAAGCACACCATTTCCAATGTAGAGAAACTAACACCAATTTAGAATAGGGTGGCTTGAGAAAACTTAAAAAAAATAACATGTCCTGTAATGCTCCCCAAAACCACCTTTCAAACATGAAGGTTAAGCAAGAGTGTTTCATGACCAACCTTCCTGTCACATATAGCAAAACTACACTTGCTTTGACTCCAACTTAGATTATCCTAGATACACATCATCCTAGCACACACAATACATGTGATAATCTAATTTTAGGTACTTACAGACTAGTTCAGGGGAGCCACTAACATCATCTGCCTCCACCCCTGGAGTGGGGGAGGATGGGGTAGACCCTTCATGGGGGGATGGTGTCGTATCTCCTAGAAACACAAAGACACGGATACAATCCTTGAACAAAAGCTATTTGATAAAGGCACACAGAAAGTAGTCGGGAAACATTGAAGGTAGTAGTTACAGTGGACTGGGTAAGCAGCGGCCCCTCTTCCCCAGTCCTCCACAACAAACATCCTCAATGTCAGCTGCTACATAACCCCAATGTCAAAATATATATATTACAGCCCTTATATTTCCCAGGACACATTGAACACACAAACACATGTAGAATACTTACTTCCCATTTGAGGAGAGCCCAGGTCCTCATCAGTGTCTGACCAATTGGCCTCTTCTTGGGCAACAGTGTCTTCCTGGCCCGGATCCAGGCGACTTGGCCCTGCCTGAGGCTCCTCTCTTGCTGAAGTTACATCAACCACAAAAGAAAACAAAACAAACAATCATTCCTCCAAGTTCGACCTAATACACAACACAACAGCACATCCACATTACTTACAGTGGGCCTGAGAAGTCTGAGGCTCAAGATCCTCATCACTGGTTTCTAAAAAAAATCAACAAAAAAATAAACATCAAAAATAATACATTATATATTATTTATGGACACAAATGGGCAGTAACCTCTCATCATGCTAGCACCATACTCAATGCCCCTACAATTCAGAACATAGAAGTGCACTTACACCAATGAGATGCATTGAGCATGTTTTAAAACAGGAGGGCACCATGCAAATTAAGCGGTCGCCTAAGGCCTCGCACCTACAGGGGCCTTGCAGCCAGTGGCGGAGCACCAACATTTCGAAGGGCGCAGTCAAGGAAATCGCCCAAGTAAAAGATTGCTTTCAATCCTCGGATCTAAAATTGGCAGCAGTGTGCTGCAGTCCCTTCACTGCGTCTGCCAGGTGTCTGTTGTCCGCTGACACTTACTCCTCCTTCTCTGACTGGGGATTGGCCGTCTGATCATGTTATCCTAAGATGTTGAGGAATCGGTAGGTGTGTACCTGCACCAGTAGGAAGTGACAGCCCGGTCAACTCACTCTGCTATCATCGGTTGTTGCTCTGGGAGGAGAGCTCTGCCCTGGACCAGGAACATACAGGTAACCAGGCCCAGACTTGATATTTTGCAGGCTGGTCATAGATTTGTGGTGTCTACTATGCAAAGGGGGTGAGTAGCCCCATGGAAGTTGGAAGAGTCCGAAAATGGTTGGTGGAGGAGGAGGAGAAGAAAGCCCTGGGTGGCTGGGGGACAAGGAGAGGGCCCCTGGGTGTTTTCTAGAGGAGGAAAGACCCCAATGACGCCAGAGTCAGTTGCCAGGGAAGAGAGTGGCTTTCATGTCAGATATGCAGGACTTGCTCAGCTCCAAACATGGTGGCGATGGAGCCCTTTGCCCTACACAATGACAGCACCCGAGGTGGAAGGTGAGGGGTAGCGGGTCTTTGACATTATATAGCATATGGACTCTGTCCATTATTGGTAGTTTTGTTTGGAGTTGTCCTTTAGATGTTTAACTCTGTTGTTTTTGCCCCGAGCTGTGAGGAACTGAGGTATGACAGCCCACTATGCTGGGACTTATAGTGCCCTAGAATGTGGAGGACTGAGGAATCCTTAGTCCCTAACAGAGGGCACTACAAGTCTTAGCATAGCAGGCAGTAGTTCCTCAGTCCCCTACAGAGAGCAGTACAAGTCCAAGCAGGTAGCCTTCTGCAGTGGGACTTGTTGTGCCCTTGACTGTGGTGGACTGAGGAAGGGAAGTGTAAGGGGGTCTCTGTAAGCTCAGATGTATGGGGGAGCTTTGGTGACCACAGAGTTCCCTTTTACACCAGAGTCCCCAGCTTCCCCCCTCAAATAATGGTTCCCAGAACTCTCCTTACATCAGAGTCTTCACACTTCCCTCTTACAGAGTAGTAAGTCTGGAGACTCCGATGTAAAGGGGGCTCTGTGAAATGTGATTAGAGATTTGACATTTCTACAAATAAAATTTTTCAACTTACCATCCACAATTTGTGGAATGGCTCGCTCTCTCTGAACTCATATTGCAGTGTGGCCGTCCTCCTCCTCCCCTTCTTCACCAAAAGCACAAGAGGGTGTCGGCCGTCCGCTTTGGCTAGAAGCAGAAGAGAAAAAAGAAACATAAAAAAGACTAATGTACATAGTAGTATTAAAGGTTGTGAAGAGACACTTGATGGAGGTAGGAAAGGTAGGAGCGAGAGGGAGGGGAGGGGGGGGGGGTGTTGGTATTTGTGTTGTTGCATACCTAAACACATGTCCACCTACCCACAAATTTGTAACCTATCTGGTCACATGTAATGTATATTTTTACTTACCGGAGATTTGCTCCACAGCCTTTTTCAGGAGCCTGGGTGAGCGCCTTTTGGCATCACTCCAGGCCCGCTGGAGATCCACCACACGAGGCTGGAACTGGAATCTCCGCCGCAGCCTCATCCGGACACGACACATGATCTTGTGCTTTTGGTGAAGATGCATATTCACCTTGTCATACCCCCAGAGGAGGAGGAGCTGTGGAAAGAGCAATGTATGTTTGAGTCCAAGTATGTCCAAAAAAGTACAGTCTTACAAAAACATGCTAGGTGATCTTTGAGATATTGTAGAACAAAGAATCCCATTTCTGGTGATACATATACATCGATGTCCAAATCTACCTCTATGACATAGGTTGCCCCACACTGGTGATTTCCTCTACATGATATTGCCATTTTGTCAATTGGCCTTTCATTACACACCCAGGGCCGCCATCAGGGGGGGACAGCCAATACACATGTAGGGGGCCCGAGTGCCTGTAGGGGCCCTGGACCCGCCATCCATGAAGTGTGCAGGAGACAGTAGCCAGGTGACACATAAGGCAGGAGAAGCGCCGAAGGATAAATGCATAGTAAGCACAGTAAACTAGCTGGCAGGGCTGGGACTCAGGAGATGTTATGAGGGAGGGACTTAAGAGCCTTTCAGCTACTCATTGGCTGAGGAGGTAACAGGAGGCAGGCTGATCCGCTTCCTGCTGCCTCCTTAGCCAATGGGTACACAGGGTGCACTGTCCATCACTGCACAGCCTTGTGCTTCCTCTGCTGATGGGATAGAATTCCTCTGCCAAAAAAACATGCTGCAGAGATGGAGATTAGAGTTGAGCGGACACCTGGATGTCTGTGTTCGGCGGGTTCGGCCGAACTTTAAAAAAAAGTCCGGGTCCGTGTCCCGGACTTTTGCCGAACTTTTCCCGGACACCGAACACCATGGAACTCAATGGGGACCCGAACTTTCAGGCACTAAAATGGCTGTAAAACACCAAAGGAAAGGGCTAGAGTGCTGAAAATGGCAGCAAAACATATTTAAGAGCATGGCAAGTGCTCTGCAAACAAATGTGGATAGGGAAATAACTTAAAACAACAAAAAAAAAACCCAGAAAAATAAAACAATGTTCTTCATCTCTGAAGGACGAGGCCCATATGGAGTAGGAGGGAGGTTGAGGTGGTGGTGGATGTGGCGGTCTCATAGGCGTGCGCACAGGGTGTGCCGGATGTGCCTGGGCACACCCTAATCACCTAGGGCACATAGCATTATCGCTCTGTTTGCCAGTGAGGAGATGGGAAAGATCTCCCTCGGACCTGCTCTGCTCTATTTCACTTTGCCAGCAGGGAGAGTAATGTATCGGGGCCATGTACATGTAGGCAAACACATGCATGTGTATTTAAACTTTGGGGTGCACACCCTAATGCAATAGGCTGCGCACACCTATGGGCGGTGTAGGTGGAAGCGGCGGTGGAGGAGGACCAGGGCTGGATTAAGAGCATCATGGGCTTGGTGCTGAGGATTTTGAAGGGCCTTAAGGGCCGTGCCTTGGCATGCACCCAGAGGAGGAAGGGTGCAGCCATGCATGCCTAATTCAACATGGGATGCTGTCTCTGAAGCCCATAAACACATCCATGCATCGGCAACTGTCCCTCCTTGTCCGTCCTTCGTGTTGTGTGGGGAGGTTCTGAGGGAGCTGCCTGGGGAAGCGAGCATAGAAGCCAGACTTCTGTGTTTACAAGTGACAGAAGAGCGGTAACAGTGAATATGGCCAACCCGGGGCCTATATAAAAGGTAGGGGCCTGGAGCTGCAGCTCCAATAGCCCCTACGTTAATCTGGCCCTGAGGAGGAGGACGAGGTAGCCAACACTGCTTCTTTTCACAAATTTTAAATGAGGGTACACCCCAAAAGAGTGAGAAAGAGCAAAAATGGAACAATGGGTGGGTAAGGTCAGTATCCATCGCTATTCTGCACAAGGTACGGAAAAGTCCCGTGGGATCCATGCCTGGTTCATTTTAATGAACGTGAACTTGTCCACATTGTCTCTGGACAGGCGGCTGCGCTTGTCTGTTATAACGCCCCCAGCCGTGCTAAATACCCGTTCAGATAATACACTGGCTGCAGGGCACGCCAGCACCTCCAAGGCGTAAAGGGCAAGCTCAGGACATGTGCCCAATTTGGAGACCCAGAAGTTGAAGGGGGCAGACCCGTCATTCACTACATGTAGGCGTGTGCACACATACTGCTCCACCATGTTGGTAAAATGCTGCCTCCTGCTAAGAAGTTCCATCTGAGCTGCTGGTGCTGCTGTTTTTTGTGGCGTGCTGACAAAGCTTTTCCACATTTCGGCCATGCTAACCCTGCCTTCTGAGGTGCTGGCGGTGCCCTGGTTGCGTTGGCGACCTCTTCCTCCTCTGCCTTGTGCTTCCACTGTGGCCCCGCTGTCAGGTGGGAATGCCAGCAGCATCGCGTCTACCAGCGTGCGCTTGTACTCGCGCATCTTGCGATCGCGCTCCAGTGAGTGAATTAAGGACAGTACGTTGTCCTTGTAACGGGGATCCAGCAGCGTGGCCACCCAGTAATCAGCACAAGTTAGAATTTGGGCAACTCAGCGGTCGTTGTGGAGACACTGCAGCATGTAATCGCTCATGTGTGCCAGGCTGCCCACAGGCAACGAAAGGCTGTCCTCTGTGGGAGGTGTATCGTCTGTGTCCTCTGTATCCCCCCAGCCACGCACCAGTGATGGCCATGAGCTGGCCTGGGTGCCACCCTGCTGTGAACATGGTTCCATCTCCTCCTCCAGCTCCTCCTCCTCATCCTCCAGAACTGTGCCCCTGCTGGACAATTGTGTCCCTGGCGTTTGTGTGTGCAGGAACCCACCCTTGGAGCCCCTTGCGAATGACTGCCCTGAAAGCCTTGGAAATGTTACCTCTTCATCCTCCTCCTCCTCATCCTGTGCCACATCCTCTTCCATCATCGCCCGAATTGTTTTTTCAAGGAGGCATAGAAGTGGGATAGTTAAGCTGAGAACGGCGTCATCACCACTGGCCATGTTGGTGGAGTACTCAAAACAGTGCAACAAGGCACACAGGTCTCGCATGGAGGCCCAGTTATTGGTGGTGAAGTGGTGCTGTTCCGCAGAGCGACTCTCGCGTGCGTGCTGCAGCTGAAACTCCACTATGGCCTGCTGCTGCTCACACAGTCTTTGCAGCATGTGCAAGGTGGTGTTCCACCTTGTGGGCACGTCACATATGAGGCGGTGAGCGGGAAGGCCGAAGTTACGCTGCAGCGCTGACAGGCGAGCAGCAGCAGGGTGAGAACGCCGAAAGTGCGCACAGACGGCCCGCACTTTCTGCAGCAGCTCTGACATATCGGGGTAGTTTTTAAGGAACCTCTGCACCACCAAATTCAGCACATGCGCCAGGCAAGGGATGTGCGTCAAACCGGCTAGGCCCAGAGCTGCTATGAGATTTCGCCCGTTATCGCACACCACCAGGCCGGGCTTGAGGCTCGCTGGCAGCAACCACTCATTTGTCTGCTGTTCCATGCTCCTCCACAACGTGTGGTTTGTCCCCCAAACAGGCAAGTTGTAAAACTGCCTGCTGTCGTTTACCCCTGGCCGCGCTGAAGTTAGTGGTGAAGGTGTTAGGCTGTCCGGATGAGGAGGCGGTAGAGGATGAGGAAGCCGAGCAGGAGGAATTAGGAACAGGAGGCAAACTGAAGCGCCCTGCAATCCTCGGTGGTGGAAGGACATGCGCCAAATTGCTATCCGCCTCAGGCCCATCCGCCACTGCATTTACCCAGTGTGCCGTTAGGGAGATATAACGCCCCTGACCGTGCTTACTGGTCCACGTATCCGTAGTTAGGTGGACCTTGGCACAGATGGCGTTGCGCAGTGCACACCTGATTTTTTCCCCCACTTGGTTGTGCAGGGAAGGGATGGCTTGCCTGGAAAAGTAGTGGCGGCTGGGCACGACGTACTGTGGGACAGCCACCGACGTAAGGTTTTTAAAACTGTGCGTCTCCACCAGACGGAATGACAGCATTTCAAAGGCCAAGAATTTTGAAATGCTGGCATTCAGGGCCAGGGATCGCGGGTGGGTAGGGGGGTACTTCCTCTTCCTCTCAAGTGTTTGGGAGATGGAAAGCTGAACGCTTCCACGGGACATTGTGGAGATGGTTGGTGACCCAGGTGGTGGTGTTGCTGACAGATCCTCTGTTTGCGGGGTGGCAGGTGCCGGTATCACTACAGATGTGGCTGGAGCGGCAGAGACTGCAGCAGAAGAGGAAGCAGGATGAGCCAGAGACGTTTCTTGGTTTTGAAGGTGTCTAAGTGCAAAGCATGAGCTGCAGTGGAGTAGATGCCTGATCATGCAGGTTGTGCTCAGGTTGAGAAGGTTTATGCCTCGCTTCAGGCTCTGATTGCACAGGGTGCAAACCACTCGTGTCCTGTCATCAGCACATTTTCTAAAGAACTTCCACACTAGAGAACTCCTTTGAGCTGACTTTGGTGCGCTCGTTCCCTTGCTGCGTTGGGCAGTAGCAGGCGTAGTGTCTAGGGCACGGGCGCTCCGCTTCTGCACCCTGCTCCCTCTTCTGCTGTGCTGGTGGCTCTGTGCGACCACCGCCTCTTCCTCCAAACTACTCAGGTCACCTGCATGACGTTCATTCCATGTGGGGTCGAGGACCTCATCGTCCTCCACATCATCTTCCACCCAGTCTTCACCCCTGCCCTCCTTGTCGGTCTCCACAATGCTGAACGCCGCAGCAGTTGGCACCTGCGTTTCGTCATCATCGGAGACGTGCTGCGATGGTCCTTGCATGTACTCATCTTGAGAAATGAGTGGTTGGGCATCGCTGCACTCAATCTCTTCCACTTCTGGGGCAGGGCTAGGTGGATGGCCCTGGGAAACCCTGCTGACAGAGTCCTCAAAAAGAACAAGAGACTGCTGTATGGCTTGGGGCTCAGACTGCTTGCCTGATTTGTAAGGGGGTGAGGTGAAAGACGGTTGGACATCGGCTGCAGGTGCCAACTCTGACCTTTCTGCAGTAGACTGGGTGGGAGACAATGTGAAGGAACTGGAGGCACTGTCAGCAGCAAACCAATCTACTATCGCCTCTACGTGTTCTGGCCTCATCACTTCTAGAGGCGAATGATGCCCTACCAAATACTGATGCAGGTTCTGTCGCCTACTCACACTTGAGGAAGGTGTTTCACTTGTGCGTGTAGCTGGCACAGATCGACCACGTCCTCTCCTTGCAACAGGAGCTCTACCAGCAGCACCACGACCCAGGCCACGGCCCCTATTTGACGGTCTCCTCATATTTCTGGAATTTAAGATCTTGCCCTAGAAAGGTGTTTATTGAATAGCGGAACAAAACAACAACAGTATCGCACGGGTGTATCTCACAGTCAAATATGCAAACTATGCCGCAATTTAATGTTTTTTACCCCAAAAGGGTGTATATTGAATAGCGGAATAGGATAAAAAATGGTGTATCTCACACGTACAAACACAGACTAGGCCCGATTAAATTTTTTTGTACCCTAAAGGGAGGATGAGGAAGAGGAGTAGGAGGAGTTGGGAACAGGAGGCAAACTGAAGCGCCCTGCAATCCTTGGCGGGGGAAGGAGATGCGCCAAATAAAATTTAAATGGTGCATCTCACACGTACCGATACAGACTATGCCGTAATTTAATTTTTTACACTCCAAAAGGGTGTATATTGAATAGCGGAATAGGAAAAATTTTATAATACGGTGTATCTCACACGTACAAACACAGACTAGGCCCCGATTACAATTTTTTGTACCCTAAAGGCAGGATGAGGAAGAGGAGTAGAAGGAGTTGGGAACAGGAGGAAAACTGAAGCGCCCTGTAATCCTCGGCGGTAGAAGGAGATGCGCCAAACAAATTTAAAAAGGTGTATCTCACATGTACCGATACAGACTATCCCGCAATTTAATTTTTTACACTCAAAGAGGGTGTATATTGAATAGCGGAATAGGACAAATTTTACAAAACGGTGTATCTCACACGTACAAACACAAACTAGGCCCCGATTACAATTTTTTGTACCCTAAAGGCAGGATGAGGAAGAGGAGTAGGAGGAGCAGGCAGGAGGCAGACTGAAGCACCCTCAAATCCTCGGCAGTATGAGATGCGCCCCAAAAATTGGAGAGGTGTATCTCACACGTACCGACACAGACTATCACGCAATTTAATTGTTTATACCCAAAGGTTTTGATTAAATAGCGGAATAGAAAATATGATCAAAAAAAAAAGTTATGTATATCACACGTACACAACCACACTAGGCCCCAATTACTATTGTTTGTACCCCTAAAAGGATGGATGAGGAGTAGGAGGAGTATGGAACAGGCAGCACCCTCAAATCTTCAGAAGTATGAGATGAACCCCAAAAACTTGGAAAGGTGGATCTCACACGTACCAACACAGACTATCCCGCAATTTAATTGATACCCAAAGGTTTTTATTGAATAGCGGAATAGGAAATATGATCAAAAAAAGTGTATGTATCTCACACATACAGAAGCACACTAGGCCCCAATTACTATTGTTTGTACCCCTAAAAGGATGGACGAGGAGTATGGAACAGGCAACACCCTCAAATCTTCAGAAGTATGAGATGAACCCCAAAAACTTGGAAAGGTGGATCTCACACGTACCAACACAGACTATCCTGCAATTTAATTGATCCCCAAAGGTTTTTATTGAATAGCGGAATAGGAAATATGATCAAAAAAAGTGTATGTATCTCACACGTACAGAAGCACACTAGGCCCCAATTACTATTGTTTGTACCCCTAAAAGGATGGATGAGGAGTAGGAGGAGTATGGAACAGGCAGCACCCTCAAATGTTCAAAAGTATGAGATGAACCCCAAAAACTTGGAAAGGTGGATCTCACACGTACCAACACAGACTATCCCCCAATTTAACTGATCCCCAAAGGTTTTTGATTAAATAGCGGAATAGAAAATATGATCAAAAAAAGTGTATGTATATCACACGTACACAACCACACTAGGCCCCAATTATTATTGTTTGTACCCCTAAAAGGCTGGATGAGGAGTAGGGGGAGTATGGAACAGGCAGCACCCTCAAATCTTCAGAAGTATGAGATGAACCCCAAAAACCCCAAATATCATTCAGCTCTGCTGCAGGCCACAACTTAATTTTTTTTAACCCAAGGCTGTATATTGAATAGTGGAATAGAAAAAAAGTGTATGATTTTTGAAACCACTCAATATTAGCACATGTGAACTGAACACAGCAGTGTATGATCAGTCATTTAGCACAGCACAGCTGAAGGAAAAAGGCTGCACACAGTGCCTGATAGAAAAATACTTTTCTCCCTCCTCCTCAGTGGGCAAAAAAGATTGTGTGCACTGCACCCCAAAAAGATTGTGTTCACTGCACCCCAAAAAGATTGTGTTCACTGCAGCCCACACACAGCAAAATGGATGTGGATCACTGACACCTGCCTATCTCCTATCCCACACCAGACAGCAATATCGATTGTAGTTTGTAGAACACACTTTCCCTAAAAATCAGCAGACTCTATCCCTAACAGGATTGATAAGATCGTAGATCGGGACTGCAAACCCCACCCCACACAGCAATATCGGTTGTAGTTTGTAGAACACTCTTTCCCTAAAAATCAGCAGACTCTATCCCTAACAGGATTGATAAGATCGTAGATCGGGTGACTGCAAACCCCACCCCACACAGCAATGTCGTTTGTAGTTTGTAGAACGCACTGTCCCTAAAATCAGCAGACTCTCTCCCTAAAATGCCTACAACTCGCCCTGCCTAACACATTCCGACCTGTCCCTCAATTCTATCCGGACACAAATGTTTTTTTTTCCTGTCTGTCCCTAATCAGCAGCCAGTACGTTGATGTGTGCTCTCTCCCTGATCTAAACAGCAGAATGATGCCTCAGCGGCGCTGCCTCGAACTTATAAAGACTTGGTCACATGCTTCAGACGGCCAATCACAGCTACTGATACATTTGCAGGCATGGCTGGGATGGCTTAGGCACACCAGTTAAACGCTTGTTGATTGGCTGTTGAAAGCCCGCCATGAAAAGCGCGCCAAAGCATGCAAAACCCGGAAATAAAAACGACCGAACACGGATTTTTACCCGAATATACAGTAAAGTGTTCGGGTAACAAAAATCCAATTATTCGGTACGAACACGAATAATACAGTCCGTGTTCGCTCAACCCTAATGGAGATAAGAGAGATGAAAAATAAATGTTTCCTACTGAAGCTGCTAGATTTAGCTAGAATACATGTACAGTTTATAGCCCTTGGCATGTTAATTACAGTCACTGTATTTACAACCTTATTGTTGTCCATATAGCAGGGTGAAAGTAACTTTACACACATGTAGCATAGGTATCAACTTTTGCCACCATGTTAAAAGGACAGCAGTATGGTTAGCATTACAGTGACTGTTATTAATCCAGGCTCACTAAACTAGCCAATGCTTGGAAAAGCAAGCCATGCAGATTGCTTTTCAGGTCCCTTTTAACATGAGCCGTCTGATTGGGTGTGGCTGTTCATTTTTCACGCAGACGTGATAAGCCCCTCCATTCTCCTTTATGGAGTGTTATATGTAAATGGGATTGATTCATTTGAGATGCAGATTTAAACTATGTATGGCCAGGCTGAAGGTACCCAAGTTGATTGATCGATCAACTTGAGGACAACGTACAACCAGTCTGTCAAATTTTACACACACTTATCGCTAGCAGCTCTTGTAGCCACTAGCAATCACTGTGTTTTCCTGGCAGGGGCAGCACCGGGAGAACACAATGGCTCCGCAGGAGGGTTTCCCCTGTCTGTGTTGATGGTGGAATCAAGGCAAAATGTTTTTCCTGCAAGCCACGGAACAAACAAATAATGTTTATTTAATTAATCCATGATTTTGCCAAAATGGGAAAAAAAGATGTTTGCTTTGTATATTCTTAAGTTTGCTACATAACTAGAACATGTAACAGGGTTATATCATTGCATGAGATTTCCCCTCACTTCCTGTCTTGGTGTCACCAGGACAGGAAGTGAGGGAATCTCCCGGTGGGGATATAGCCAGCAATTCTTTCCTTTTATATATACTATGGACATTATAAGGCAACAATTGCAAGCTATTTCCCCACAGTGATATTCCCCCACTTCCTGTTCTGGTGACACTAAGACAGGAAGTGAGGGGAAATCTCATGCAATGATATAACCCTATTAGAAATTCGAGTTCCGTGTAAAAAGTATACATAAAGTAAGCACTTGGTTTCCAAAGTGGCAAAATTATGGAGGCGTTAAAACCCCATAGTGTGATCCGGGGATATGACGCTGTGATCATACACTGCTCAATGTGTCTGTTTATTATGCTGTGCTGAATTATCCTGGATTCGCAATTCCTGCAAGAGGAGGACATGGGATGGGGGAGATGAGAATTTAATGTGGCAGAATTAGCCACACAATCACTCATAATCCTTTTTAAAGGTCCCCAGCAGAATTTGATGGCATAGTGGTTCACAGTAGTGCCATCAGATTCCAGTTAGATCTATAAATTAACAAAGCAATGGGATCTGGGGGTGTATTTAACTTGCAATGGACACCCCCATTGATTCACATATGGCAGTGTGAGATGGGTGTGTTGGGAATGTGATCCATTAAGACAAGTGATTATACACTCATGTGTTGCGTTTAGAGGTAATTTGTCCAATGCAATCCTTTGAAGACATGACCAGTCCAGATTTTTGTGATCACTCATTCCATCTCAGGTGAACAAATTAGCTGCTGTCTGCAGATCCAGCTTATGATGGTGAGTCTCAGACAAGACAAACGGTGCAGAGCTTGCACTGTGTATGTATTTAAGGGAATAATTTTGTTCCTAATGTATTTAGGGAATATAATGTTTCAAATCTTGCATATATGAAAAGGGGCAATACATTTGTCTTTATCTAGACAGATTGCCATGACGCTTTGGAATCTGTCACAGATAATTGTGTTTCATTTTGTGTAAAAGTAGAAACTAATCAAATCTATCTATATAGAGGCATACCCCACTTTAAGTACACAATGGGACCAGGGCATGTATGTAAAACAAAAATGTACTTAAAGTGAAGCAATCCCTTTTTTTCTTTTCTCAATGCATGTAAATACACCAGCTCCATAGAAAAATTTTGGCCACCTTGACATGGCCTTGCTCCCAAACCATGTGATAAGGACACCAAGCTTGGGGAGCATGTTAAGGGGATCCAGGACTATGACATGATAGATTACCTAGGCAAGCTGGCCGGCCACAAAAAGGATATGTTGTAGTCCTGGGTACCCTCTCGGTGCTCCCTAAGTTTGTTATCTCTGTCACTTATGGTTTGGGAGCAGTGTCATGCCAAGCTGAACAAGCTGTGTCCTTACTCGCGAGTGTATGTAAAGTGAGTGTACTTAAAGCGGGGTATGCCTATCTATATAGAAAGTTCCTAGATGTGAACCTGTTCCCTACTAATTATATATATATATATATATATATATACATATTATATACAATATATATATATATATATATATATATATATACACACACACATACATACACACACACACATATATATATATTTTTATACGTCTGCATTATGACACATTTTAGACTGTGAGCACACAGAGATTATGAGGTCTCATTGTACTCATTTATGTTAGAGAGATCCGTATGTGATCCGACAAATATTGTAATGTATTTGTATTCAATTGTATCAATTTGTGCAATATCTCTGTGCGTATTATGCCAACAAAATATTTTTATATGTTATGTATCTTTGGAATAAATTCCTTTGTCCAGGTAACCTCATTTAAAGTCCCACATTCTTGTTTTTATTATATATATATATATATATATATATATATATATATATATATATACACATACATATACATATACACACACACACACACATTATATACTATATATATATATATATATATATATATATATATTGAGAGAGAGAGAGAGAGCGAGCGAGAGTAGGGAACAGGTTCACATCTAGGAACTTTCTATAACAGGAAGCTTCTATCTCACGTCTAATAGGCAGAAAGTGCATGCGCCTATCAGTAGACCAAAAGTTACTTGCACACCCGCTAGATAAGCGACGCCCCCCCGCCCCCAGCCCCCATCTCGCACATTCACCCCCCCCTCCTTACCTTACAGATAAATGCCACAGAGCTGGAGCCATAATGCACGGACCTGTACAGTTTCCGGAAACGTGTGCACCCACAAATAGTTTAGTTTCCGGTTGCATTTACAAATGTGAGAACGCTGTTTTTTATGTTCGCGAATTCGCCAAAAATAGTCACCTTACACAACCATTAAGCATATCTAACATAACGAACAAAAAAAATAAAAAACACACATTTGTGGACACCAGAAAACTTTATTTATACACATGAAGACATTTTGAAAAAACATTTGAAACATGCTGTTTATTACAAAGAGGATACACATCTCAAACATTTCACATGACATATTTTTGGCACAGTCTCCACAGTATCCCATTGAAGCCACAGAATTGTATTTTTTTTAACAAAAACAACCTTTGTACAACATTTATACCATATACATCAACAAAGAGCCAATAATCTTCAGATACATGTGCAGATTGACAGAATACACAATTATGTTAACACCAATAAATACTTACAGAGAGTCAAGTGGGCTATGTGTCTTTGGACATAACAGACAACACAGCCAAATCCCACCTCCATAAATAACAAAGGCCCCCAAATGTTAACCATAAAGCATGTGACACACAATATATTGGACCTCTTGCCAGGTCAAATCTTTGCTCCTGTCTGAGTGATCTATATATAATCAAGGGAAACACACACCCAGTAATGGTAACTCCCAGGCAAAAATTTAACTGTGTGTGTCCTGTGTGTTTTGGAGCATGCTCAATTGCCAAAAAAAGGGAAATAGAAATGAGGAGAGAGACCTAAACAACCCAAATACATGTATGTATGTATGTATGTATGTATGTGTGTATATATGTGAATTGAGAAAATTCTCTCTTCAAGTTTGCTAGTCATTATTTAGAATGTTTAGATACAGGAATACATATATATATACAATTACATGAGAGAGCGAGAGAGAGCGAAATATATATTTAGGGAAAGAATTGAAACACACCTTTTTGGATTTGGGAGTTGAGATTGTGAAGATTGAACAGATATGCAAGCCAATAATCTGACTCATCACTCATGAACATCCATAATCTTGGCGTGGCAATTATATCAGGTGTTCTTATGGGCGTTTTTGCTGGCGTTTTCCCAGGCGTTTTGACATGCATTTTTTGGGCAGGCATTTTTATATGAAATAACCTAAAAAAGACCCAAAAACAGACCACAACACCTACATGTGAACGTAGCCCGTTTGGGGGCGTTTGGGGGGGGATTTGTACAGCTCGAGGATCAACTCCCAAAACAGCCAAAAAGTCCAATCCTATTCTGTTCAATGGCCCCTGTTCCCATGTGAGCATTTTGATGGCATGAGGAAAACACCCAACGCTCACAAGAGGACATGAGCTTCTTTAATGCCAGTAAGGACTGAGAAATAGCACAATAATTAGGGAGTCTGCCTTCCTGCTGTAGGTTTGTAAGTTCGAATCCAGAAGGAGCCCTCTGTATGGGCAACACTTGGAGGTCTCCAAACCTCCAAATGTTAACATCAATAATTTTGCTCATGTTTGAAAAAGGCATGTGTATCAGCAAACTTTTAATCTAAAGACATTAACTAAATACAAAAGATGCCACATAAAGTCAATATGTAGCAATATTGTGAGCTAAAGCTATATTTGTTTGTTGGGCATACTTTGCTAATTAGCCAAGTATGGGGATATATATATATATATATATATATATATATATATATACCTTCAGTTAAATGTGTACTCAAATGCTAACACTTGGCCATACCCATATGGCAGAAAATGTTGTATTTGCAATATATTTAGAAAAACATTCTTTTGAAACACATAGAATATTGGCAAAATTGTGATATTTCCTTTATATTTGTGAAATGCTAATAATCTTTATTTGAAATATGTTTTACATCTATTTTTGTACTATCTGACTACCCGTTCCCCAATGTAATATTTTGTGGGATAATTTAGATAACGTGGAGGTTCTATATAAACACTGTAGATTTCACTGTTATTATTTCAGAGTTACCAGGAAAGGTGTATGGAACGTGAGTTTACTAAGGGATCCCTTGTTAGAAGTGGGCATGTTTTTCTAATCCGCCGTTTTTTTTCCATTTTATATGGGCGAGACAGCGGATTTTTAGCTCGTATTCAAAAAAGAGATTGCTCAAATTCGCGAAAGCGGAATTTTTTTGGCCCAGTTGGCGTTGCGCATGCGCACATTCGCGCGCTCGCAGCTTGAGGAGCTTTTTTTACCTTCTACACTTTTGCAGATATCTCTCTTTCTAAGTCAGTTTTTGACATTTTTTAAAAGCTAGTCATCTCCAAATTCTTCTCCACACCTTCCACAGTGATTTGGGATTTTTGGGGGTACAGGGGAAAATTTGGCAAAACATTAGTCGAGCTTTTAGCTGACGTGTTGCTTCTGTTCATCCCTAGTAGGGATGATCAAACTTTTGAAAAGATTGGTTCGGCCAGAACTTCCCGAAAGTTTGGTTCGGATTCCCGAACCCCATTGAAATCAATGGGACCCGAACTTCGGGAATCAAAAAACACAATTTGGAAGCCCTAAAACCCAATAAACCTAAAAAGTGCCTAGGGTTCTGGGTCATGCCCCAGGGACTATTAATCACACAAAAAAAGTTCTTAAAAATTGTCGTTTTTGATAGAGAGCCAATTATTGAAAAAACAAAAAACAAAGATTAGATTTCTTTGGATTTAGTGTCTGGGGGGTCTAAAAAGTGTACCTGTGAAGTTTCAGCTCTGTAGCATGTCCAGAACCAGAAAAAAAAGATAATTTTTCTTAGAATTTCAATAGCGCAGGGATGGTGTTACCCTCCTTTCACACCTATATGTGATTATATATATATATATATGTGTGTGTGTGTGTGTGTGTGTGTGTGTGTGTGTGTGTAATATATATACACATACCCCTATACAGAAGTTCAGATGTCATGCCTGCCTCCAAAAACGTCCACAAAAAAGCCCAATAAACGCCTGAAACAAAAACAACCAGGTGTGAAAAGGAGCGGAACCCCATCCCTGCTCTACTAAAAATTCTAAGAAAAATTATCTTTTTTTTCTGGCGGTCACCCTGACATGGATGAGTTCGGTCACCCTGGCATAGCAGTCAGAGTCAGTTCACCCTAAACTACACTACGGTCACCCTGACACTTAACACTTTCCCTACAGAAACTAGATTATTGAATGCAACTATAGTGGTATATAGTACCCTAACTAAACTGCATATCCCTTTCCTCACACTAATAATTGCAAAATGACACTGGAGCAGCAGGAGTAACAGAAATGCTTCCACTCTATTCCACAGCCTCTCTATTACAGTGCTAGAGATTTGGCGGGGCTATGTTATATACTGGGGGGCGTATTCACTACTGATTGGCCTTTGGACCCCATAGTCACTCCAATCACATTCCTAGCAGACTCCTGCCCTCTCAATTGGCTTTTACTGATGTTTCTGGTCCAATCATGGGCTTTTAAAGCCCAGTTCCTGTCCCATTGCATTTTGGGCGGTTCTGGTGGCCGAATTCCGAACTTTTACCGCAAAAAGTTCAGAATTCGGCCGAATTTTGAACAGCCAATGTTCGGGTCCAACTGATGGTCGACCCCAACCGTTCGATCATCCCTAATCCCTAGCAATAAAACCCACCCCCAGCTACCTCTCCACTCTCTACTGTAAAGTCAAAAGAGCAGGTACTATTTTTGGAGAAATAGCTTTTTTTTTTTAATTAATGAAGGATTTTAGGTAAATACAGTATACTAGTTGAGTTGGGGTATGTGTACTCAATAAAGGGATTTGCATGCAATTTCTATGTGGTTATCAGGACAGAAAAAGAAGAGAATTGCTCCACTAAAAATACAGAACAGAATAAGAAAAAACAAAACAGTTGAATATGAACCTCCTAACTGTCCCTCATCTGGAGGAACTTTCCCTTTTTCCTCCTCTGTTGTCCCTCTTTTTGATCAGATGTAAATACCGATATAAAAAGTGTGCAACGGGGCAGCCAGTCCCATAGAAACTGAGCCGGACCTGAAAGATTGCAGTTATCGCTGTAGTAGTGCTGAATATTATATATAGATAAAATATAGATTTCCAGCACCCCCAGCAGCCCATCGGGTATAAGATATGCATACTAACATTGTGCACACCTGGACCGATGTAAGTAAGCAAAACAAATAATTCCTGGAGTTCAGCTTTAAATCTCCTTTACAGAGAAATTCTACGTATGGATATTTTTACACAGTTACACTGGTCAAGCTTGGATCAATGCAACTATGCATATACCATACCTGTGGGATCACTCCAGAAGCTGGAAATTACTGTAGTAGACACCACAACTCCAATGTTCTACACTAGCTTCTGGGTTCCATGCCTGATGACTGCCCTGTACAGGAAGTTGTTCACTCGGCAGGGGTGCCATACAGAGAACACTTTGTATCTTCTCAACCAATGTATTGTCTCATTGGACAAGGCATTTCTCGTGCCAAGCTACTTGTGAACACATGAGGTTGCCCATCTGGCACTTTCAGAGAATGCTTTGCATTTTCTTAATGAATGCAAAGCTTTTTCTGTTTGGATGAGGTCGAGTGGCAGCACGTCATGTCACAATGTCCACAATCATTTAAAAGTTGCGAAACCTTCTCTGTATGGCACCCTTTCAAGCAACTCCTGTGTAGCAAGGCAGTCACTTGGCACGGGAACTGGAAGCTAGTGATTTCCAGCTTTCAGCAGTGCCATATTAAGAGCATTAAAGGGCCCCGGGCAATGCAGTGCACTGGGGCCCTGCCTACACAATCACCCCCGAAAATAAAAATGCAAATTATTAATAAGGCTATATTTATTGATACAGCAGTGCCAGGCAAATCACAGCTTCCAAGTTCAGTGGCTGGGTCCGGTGAACACACACACGGATAAGAGTCAGACTCGACTGTCCTGTGTGTGTTTGTTCCCGTGGAGGGTGAGAGGCATCCCTGCAGTTGTGGGCTCCCCCTCCACGGTCCAGATGGCCTGACAGCAGCGCAGGGATGACAGGCGCCTACCACCTCCTAAGTTCAGCGGCGGGATGCACACGGGAATCAGGACTAATGCTTGGCCCGTGCGAAGTGTGTCCATTCAGGGCCTGGGCGACAAAAGGGTGCCCCCCCAAGGCGTAGCTTTCGCTCGCGGGCCACCCCATAATAAACTTCCACTGTGGGCGAAAAGAGAAAAGAAAAAGGGGAAAAAAAAAATTACATTTATATATAAATACACACACCCCGACCAAACACAGATGAGATGAAATGAGATGGTGTGCTTACCGCCCGTGCGAAGTGTGTCCATTCAGGGCCTGGGCCACAAAAGGGTGCCCCCCCAAGGCGTAGCTTTCGCTCGCGGGCCGCCCCATAATAAACTTCCACTGTGGGCGAAAACAGAAAAGAAAAAGGGGGAAAAAAATTACATTTATATATAAATACACACACCCCGACCAAACACGGATGAGATGAGATGAGAGATGAGATGGTGTGCTTACCGCCCGTGAGAAGTGTGTCCATTCGGGGCCTGGGCCACAAAAGGGTGCCCCCCAAGGCGTAGCTTTCACTCGCGGGCCGCCCCATAATAAACTTCCACTGTGGGCGAAAACAGAAAAGAAAAAAGAAAAAAAAAAATTACATTTATATATATATATATATAAATACACACACCCCGACCAAACACGGATGAGATGAGATGAGATGGTGTGCTTACCGCCCGTGAGAAGTGTGTCCATTCGGGGCCTGGGCCTCAAAAGGGTTCCCCCCAAGGCGTAGCTTTCGCTCGCGAGCCGCCCCATAATAAACTTCCACTGAAAACAGAAAAGAAAAAGGGGAAAAAAAACAAACATTACATTTATATAGAAATACACACACCCAGACCAAACACGGATGAGATGAGATGGTGTGCTTACCGCCCGTGAGAAGTGTGTCCATTCGGGGCCTGGGCCACAAAAGGGTGCCCCCCAAGGCGTAGCTTTCGCTCGCGGGCCACCCCATAATAAACTTCCACTGTGGGCGAAAACAGAAAAGAAAAAGGGGAAAAAAAATTACATTTATATATAAATACACACACCCCGACCAAACACGGATGAGATGAGATGGTGTGCTTACCGCCCGTGAGAAGTGTGTCCATTCGGGGCCTGGGCCACAAAAGGGTTCCCCCCAAGGCGTAGCTTTCGCTCGCGGGCCGCCCCATAATAAACTTCCACTGTGGGCGAAAACAGAAAAGAAAAAGAAAAAAGGGGAAAAAAAATTACATTTATATATAAATACACACACCCCGACCAAACACGGATGAGATGAGATGGTGTGCTTACCGCCCGTGAGAAGTGTGTCCATTCGGGGCCTGGGCCACAAAAGGGTGCCCCCCAAGGAGTAGCTTTCCCTTCGGGCCGCCCCATAATAAACTTCCACTGTGGGCGAAAACAGAAAAGAAAAAAAGGGGAAAAAAAAATTACATTTATATATAAATACACACAGCCCGACCAAACACGGATGAGATGAGATGAGATGGTGTGCTTACCGCCCGTGAGAAGTGTGTCCATTCGGGGCCTGGGCCACAAAAGGGTGCCCCCCAAGGCGTAGCTTTCACTCGCGGGCCGCCCCATAATAAACTTCCACTGAAAACAGAAAAGAAAAAGGGGAAAAAAAATAAACATTACATTTATATATAAATACACACACCCCGACCAAACACGGATGAGATGAGATGAGATAAGATGGTGTGCTTACCGCCCGTGAGAAGTGTGTCCATTCGGGGCCTGGGCCTCAAAAGGGTGCCCCCCAAGGCGTAGCTTTCGCTCGCGGGCCGCCCCATAATAAACTTCCACTGTGGGCGAAAACAGAAAAGAAAAAGGGGGAAAAAAAATTACATTTATATATAAATACACACACCCCGACCAAACACGGGTGAGATGAGATGGTGTGCTTACCGCCCGTGAGAAGTGTGTCCATTCGGGGCCTGGGCCACAAAAGGGTGCCCCCCAAGGAGTAGCTTTCCCTCGCGGGCCGCCCCATAATAAACTTCCACTGAGGGCGAAAACAGAAAAGAAAAAAAGGGGAAAAAAAAATTACATTTATATATAAATACACACACCCCGACCAAACACGGATGAGATGAGATGGTGTGCTTACCGCCCGTGAGAAGTGTGTCCATTCGGGGCCTGGGCCACAAAAGGGTGCCCCCCAAGGAGTAGCTTTCGCTCGCGGGCCGCCCCATAATAAACTTCCACTGTGGGCGAAAACAGAAAAGAAAAAGGGGGAAAAAAAATTTACATTTATATATAAATACACACACCCCGACCTAACACGGATGAGAGGAGATGAGATGAGAGATGGTGTGCTTACCGCCCGTGAGAAGTGTGTCCATTCGGGGCCTTGGCCACAAAAGGGTGCCCCCCAAGGCGTAGCTTTCGCTCGCGGGCCGCCCCATAATAAACTTCCACTGTGGGCGAAAACAGAAAAGAAAAAAGGGGAAAAACAAAATTACATTTATATATAAATACACACACCCCGACCAAACACGGATGAGATGAGATGGTGTGCTTACCGCCCATGAGAAGTGTTTCCATTCGGGGCCTGAGCCACAAAAGGGTTCCCCCCAAGGCGTAGCTTTCGCTCGCGGGCCGCCCCATAATAAACTTCCACTGTGGGCGAAAACAGAAAAGAAAAAGGGGGAAAAAAAATTACATTTATATATATAAATACACACACCCCGACCAAACACGGATGAGATGAGATGAGATGGTGTGCTTACCGCCCGTGAGAAGTGTGTCCATTCGGGGCCTGGGCCTCAAAAGGGTGCCCCCCAAGGCGTAGCTTTCGCTCGCGGGCCGCCCCATAATAAACTTCCACTGAAAACAGAAAAGAAAAAGGGGAAAAAAAACAAACATTACATTTATATAGAAATACACACACCCCGACCAAACACGGATGAGATGAGATGGTGTGCTTACCGCCCGTGAGAAGTGTGTCCATTCGGGGCCTGGGCCACAAAAGGGTGCCCCCCAAGGCGTAGCTTTCGCTCGCGGGCCACCCCATAATAAACTTCCACTGTGGGCGAAAACAGAAAAGAAAAAGGGGAAAAAAAATTACATTTATATATAAATACACACACCCCGACCAAACACGGATGAGATGAGATGGTGTGCTTACCGCCCGTGAGAAGTGTGTCCATTCGGGGCCTGGGATACAAAAGGGTTCCCCCCAAGGCATAGCTTTCGCTCGCGGGCCGCCCCATAATAAACTTCCACTGTGGGCGAAAACAGAAAAGAAAAAGAAAAAGGGGGAAAAAAAATTACATTTATATATAAATACACACACCCCGACCAAACACGGATGAGATGAGATGGTGTGCTTACCGCCCGTGAGAAGTGTGTCCATTCGGGGCCTGGGCCACAAAAGGGTGCCCCCCAAGGAGTAGCTTTCCCTTCGGGCCGCCCCATAATAAACTTCCACTGTGGGCGAAAACAGAAAAGAAAAAAGGGGAAAAAAAAATTACATTTATATATAAATACACACAGCCCGACCAAACACGGATGAGATGAGATGAGATGGTGTGCTTACCGCCCGTGAGAAGTGTGTCCATTCGGGGCCTGGGCCACAAAAGGGTGCCCCCCAAGGCGTAGCTTTCACTCGCGGGCCGCCCCATAATAAACTTCCACTGAAAACAGAAAAGAAAAAGGGGAAAAAAAATAAACATTACATTTATATATAAATACACACACCCCGACCAAACACGGATGAGATGAGATGAGATAAGATGGTGTGCTTACCGCCCGTGAGAAGTGTGTCCATTCGGGGCCTGGGCCTCAAAAGGGTGCCCCCCAAGGCGTAGCTTTCGCTCGCGGGCCGCCCCATAATAAACTTCCACTGTGGGCGAAAACAGAAAAGAAAAAGGGGGAAAAAAAATTACATTTATATATAAATACACACACCCCGACCAAACACGGATGAGATGAGATGGTGTGCTTACCGCCCGTGAGAAGTGTGTCCATTCGGGGCCTGGGCCACAAAAGGGTGCCCCCCAAGGAGTAGCTTTCCCTCGCGGGCCGCCCCATAATAAACTTCCACTGAGGGCGAAAACAGAAAAGAAAAAAAGGGGAAAAAAAAATTACATTTATATATAAATACACACACCCCGACCAAACACGGATGAGATGAGATGAGATGGTGTGCTTACCGCCCGTGAGAAGTGTGTCCATTCGGGGCCTGGGCCACAAAAGGGTGCCCCCCAAGGAGTAGCTTTCGCTCGCGGGCCGCCCCATAATAAACTTCCACTGTGGGCGAAAACAGAAAAGAAAAAAGGGGGAAAAAAAATTTACATTTATATATAAATACACACACCCCGACCAAACACGGATGAGAGGAGATGAGATGAGAGATGGTGTGCTTACCGCCCGTGAGAAGTGTGTCCATTCGGGGCCTTGGCCACAAAAGGGTGCCCCCCAAGGCGTAGCTTTCGCTCGCGGGCCGCCCCATAATAAACTTCCACTGTGGGCGAAAACAGAAAAGAAAAAAGGGGAAAAACAAAATTACATTTATATATAAATACACACACCCCGACCAAACACGGATGAGATGAGATGGTGTGCTTACCGCCCATGAGAAGTGTTTCCATTCGGGGCCTGAGCCACAAAAGGGTTCCCCCCAAGGCGTAGCTTTCGCTCGCGGGCCGCCCCATAATAAACTTCCACTGTGGGCGAAAACAGAAAAGAAAAAGGGGGAAAAAAAATTACATTTATATATATATAAATACACACACCCCGACCAAACACGGATGAGATGAGATGAGATGGTGTGCTTACCGCCCGTGAGAAGTGTGTCCATTCGGGGCCTGGGCCTCAAAAGGGTGCCCCCCAAGGCGTAGCTTTCGCTCGCGGGCCGCCCCATAATAAACTTCCACTGTGGGCGAAAACAGAAAAGAAAAAGGGGGAAAAAAAATTACATTTATATATAAATACACACACCCCGACCAAACACGGATGAGATGAGATGGTGTGCTTACCGCCCGTGAGAAGTGTGTCCATTCGGGGCCTGGGCCACAAAAGGGTGCCCCCCAAGGAGTAGCTTTCCCTTCGGGCCGCCCCATAATAAACTTCCACTGTGGGCGAAAACAGAAAAGAAAAAAGGGGAAAAAAAAATTACATTTATATATAAATACACACAGCCCGACCAAACACGGATGAGATGAGATGAGATGAGATGGTGTGCTTACCGCCCGTGAGAAGTGTGTCCATTCTGGGCCTGGGCCACAAAAGGGTGCCCCCCAAGGCGTAGCTTTCGCTCGCGGGCCGCCCCATAATAAACTTCCACTGAAAACAGAAAAGAAAAAGGGGAAAAAAATAAACATTACATTTATATATAAATACACACACCCCGACCAAACACGGATGAGATGAGATGAGATAAGATGGTGTGCTTACCGCCCGTGAGAAGTGTGTCCATTCGGGGCCTGGGCCACAAAAGGGTGCCCCCCAAGGCGTAGCTTTCGCTCGTGGGCCGCCCCATAATAAACTTCCACTGTGGGCGAAAACAGAAAAGAAAAAGGGGGAAAAAAAAAATTACATTTATATATATATATATACACACAACCCGACCAAACACGGATGAGAGGAGATGAGATGAGAGATGGTGTGCTTACCGCACGTGAGAAGTGTGTCCATTCGGGGCCTTGGCCACAAAAGGGTGCCCCCCAAGGCGTAGCTTTCGCTCGCGGGCCGCCCCATAATAAACTTCCACTGTGGGCGAAAACAGAAAAGAAAAAGGGGGAAAAAAAAATTACATTTATATATAAATACACACACCCCGACCAAACACGGATGAGATGAGATGGTGTGCTTACCGCCCGTGAGAAGTGTGTCCATTTGGGGCCTGGGCCACAAAAGGGTGCCCCCCAAGGAGTAGCTTTCCCTCACGGGCCGCCCCATAATAAACTTCCACTGTGGGCGAAAACAGAAAAGAAAAAAGGGGAAAAAAAAAAAATTACATTTATATATAAATACACACCCCGACCAAACACGGATGAGATGAGATGGTGTGCTTACCGCCCGTGAGAAGTGTGTCCATTCGGGGCCTGGGCCACAAAAGGGTGCCCCCCAAGGAGTAGCTTTCCCTTCGGGCCGCCCCATAATAAACTTCCACTGTGGGCGAAAACAGAAAAGAAAAAGGGGAAAAAAAATTACATTTATATATAAATACACACACCCCGACCAAACACGGATGAGATGAGATGGTGTGCTTACCGCCCGTGAGAAGTGTGTCCATTCGGGGCCTGAGCCACAAAAGGGTTCCCCCCAAGGCGTAGCTTTCGCTCGCGGGCCGCCCCATAATAAACTTCCACTGTGGGCGAAAACAGAAAAGAAAAAGGGGGAAAAAAAACACATATATATATTTAAATACACACACCCCGACCAAACACGGATGAGATGAGATGGTGTGCTTACCGCCCGTGAGAAGTGTGTCCATTCGGGGCCTGGGCCACAAAAGGGTCCCCCCCAAGGAGTAGCTTTCCCTTCGGGCCGCCCCATAATAAACTTCCACTGTGGGCGAAAACAGAAAAGAAAAAAGGGGAAAAAAAAATTACATTTATATATAAATACACACAGCCCGACCAAACACGGATGAGATGAGATGAGATGGTGTGCTTACCGCCCGTGAGAAGTGTGTCCATTCGGGGCCTGGGCCACAAAAGGGTGCCCCCCAAGGCGTAGCTTTCGCTCGCGGGCCGCCCCATAATAAACTTCCACTGAAAACAGAAAAGAAAAAGGGGAAAAAAAATAAACATTACATTTATATATAAATACACACACCCCGACCAAACACGGATGAGAGGAGATGAGATGAGAGATGGTGTGCTTACCGCCCGTGAGAAGTGTGTCCATTCGGGGCCTTGGCCACAAAAGGGTGCCCCCCAAGGCGTAGCTTTCGCTCTCGGGCCGCCCCATAATAAACTTCCACTGTGGGCGAAAACAGAAAAGAAAAAAGGGGAAAAAAAAAAAATTACATTTATATATAAATACACACACCCCGACCAAACACGGATGAGATGAGATGGTGTGCTTACCGCCCGTGAGAAGTGTGTCCATTTGGGGCCTGGGCCACAAAAGGGTGCCCCCCAAGGAGTAGCTTTCCCTCGCGGGCCGCCCCATAATAAACTTCCACTGTGGGCAAAAACAGAAAAGAAAAAGGGGGAAAAAAAATTACATTTATATATAAATACACACACCCCAACCAAACATGGATGAGATGAGATGGTGTGCTTACCGCCCGTGAGAAGTGTGTCCATTTGGGGCCTGGGCCACAAAAGGGTGCCCCCCAAGGAGTAGCTTTCCCTCATGGGCCGCCCCATAATAAACTTCCACTGTGGGCGAAAACAGAAAAGAAAAAAGGGGAAAAAAAATTACATTTATATATAAATACACACACCCCGACCAAACACAGATGAGATGAGATGGTGTGCTTACCGCCCGTGAGAAGTGTGTCCATTCGGGGCCTGGGCCACAAAAGGGTTCCCCCTAAGGCGTAGCTTTCGCTCGCGGGCTGCCCCATAATAAACTTCCACTGTGGGCGAAAACAGAAAAGAAAAAGGGGGAAAAAAAATTACATTTATATATATATAAATACACACACCCCGACCAAACACGGATGAGATGAGATGGTGTGCTTACCGCCCGTGAGAAGTGTGTCCATTCGGGGCCTGGGCCTCAAAAGGGTGCCCCCCAAGGCGTAGCTTTCGCTCGCGGGCCGCCCCATAATAAACTTCCACTGTGGGCGAAAACAGAAAAGAAAAAGGGGGAAAAAAAATTACATTTATATATAAATACACACCCCGACCAAACACGGATGAGATGAGATGGTGTGCTTACCGCCCGTGAGAAGTGTGTCCATTCGGGGCCTGGGCCACAAAAGGGTGCCCCCCAAGGAGTAGCTTTCCCTTCGGGCCGCCCCATAATAAACTTCCACTGTGGGCGAAAACAGAAAAGAAAAAAGGGGAAAAAAAAATTACATTTATATATAAATACACACAGCCCGACCAAACACGGATGAGATGAGATGAGATGGTGTGCTTACCGCCCGTGAGAAGTGTGTCCATTCGGGGCCTGGGCCACAAAAGGGTGCCCCCCCAAGGCGTAGCTTTCGCTCGCGGGCCGCCCCATAATAAACTTCCACTGAAAACAGAAAAGAAAAAGGGGAAAAAAAATAAACATTACATTTATATATAAATACACACACCCCGACCAAACACGGATGAGAGGAGATGAGATGAGAGATGGTGTGCTTACCGCCCGTGAGAAGTGTGTCCATTCGGGGCCTGGGCCACAAAAGTGTTCCCCCCAAGGCGTAGCTTTCGCACTCGAGCGGCCCCATAATAAACTTCCACTGTGGGCGAAAACAGAAAAGAAAAAAGGGGAAAAAAAAAAATTACATTTATATATAAATACACACCCCGACCAAACACGGATGAGATGAGATGGTGTGCTTACCGCCCATGAGAAGTGTGTCCATTTGGGGCCTGGGCCACAAAAGGGTGCCCCCCAAGGAGTAGCTTTCCCTCGCGGGCCGCCCCATAATAAACTTCCACTGTGGGCGAAAACAGAAAAGAAAAAGGGGAAAAAAAATTACATTTATATATAAATACACACACCCCGACCAAACACGGATGAGATGAGATGGTGTGCTTACCGCCCGTGAGAAGTGTGTCCATTCGGGGCCTGGGCCACAAAAGGGTTCCCCTCAAGGCATAGCTTTCGCTCGCGGGCCGCCCCATAATAAACTTCCACTGTGGGCGAAAACAGAAAAGAAAAAGGGGGAAAAAAAATTACATTTATATATAAATACACACACCCCAACCAAACATGGATGAGATGAGATGGTGTGCTTACCGCCCGTGAGAAGTGTGTCCATTTGGGGCCTGGGCCACAAAAGGGTGCCCCCCAAGGAGTAGCTTTCCCTCACGGGCCGCCCCATAATAAACTTCCACTGTGGGCGAAAACAGAAAAGAAAAAAGGGGAAAAAAAATTACATTTATATATAAATACACACACCCCGACCAAACACGGATGAGATGAGATGGTGTGCTTACCGCCCGTGAGAAGTGTGTCCATTCGGGGCCTGGGCCACAAAAGGGTTCCCCCTACGGCGTAGCTTTCGCTCGCGGGCCGCCCCATAATAAACTTCCACTGTGGGCGAAAACAGAAAAGAAAAAGGGGGAAAAAAAATTACATATAAATACACACACCCCAACCAAACATGGGTGAGATGAGATGGTGTGCTTACCGCCCGTGAGAAGTGTGTCCATTTGGGGCCTGGGCCACAAAAGGTTGCCCCCCAAGGAGTAGCTTTCCCTCACAGGCCGCCCCATAATAAACTTCCACTGTGGGCGAAAACAGAAAAGAAAAAGGGGAAAAAATATTACATTTATATATAAATACACACACCCCGACCAAACACAGATGAGATGAGATGGTGTGCTTACCGCCCGTGAGAAGTGTGTCCATTCGGGGCCTGGGCCACAAAAGGGTGCCCCCCAAGGAGTAGCTTTCCCTTCGGGCCGCCCCATAATAAACTTCCACTGTGGGCGAAAACAGAAAAGAAAAAAGGGGAAAAAAAAAATTACATTTATATATAAATACACACAGCCCGACCAAACACGGATGAGATGAGATGAGATGAGATGGTGTGCTTACCGCCCATGAGAAGTGTGTCCATTCGGGGCCTTGGCCACAAAAGGGTGCCCCCCAAGGCGTAGCTTTCGCTCGCGGGCCGCCCCATAATAAACTTCCACTGAAAACAGAAAAGAAAAAGGGGAAAAAAAATAAACATTACATTTATATATAAATACACACACCCTGACCAAACACGGATGAGATGAGATAAGATGGTGTGCTTACCGCCCATGAGAAGTGTGTCCATTCGGGGCCTTGGCCACAAAAGGGTGCCCCCCAAGGCGTAGCTTTCGCTCGCGGGCCGCCCCATAATAAACTTCCACTGTGGGCGAAAACAGAAAAGAAAAAGGGGGAAAAAAAAATTACATTTATATATAAATACACACACCCCGACCAAACACGGATGAGATGAGATGGTGTGCTTACCGCCCGTGAGAAGTGTGTCCATTCGGGGCCTGGGCCACAAAAGGGTGCCCCCCAAGGAGTAGCTTTCCCTCACGGGCCACCCCATAATAAACTTCCACTGTGGGCGAAAACAGAAAAGAAAAAGGGGAAAAAAAAAAATTACATTTATATATAAATACACACAGCCCGACCAAACACGGATGAGATGAGATGAGATGGTGTGCTTACCGCCCGTGAGAAGTGTGTCCATTCGGGGCCTGGGCCACAAAAGGGTGCCCCCCCAAGGCGTAGCTTTCGCTCGCGGGCCGCCCCATAATAAACTTCCACTGAAAACAGAAAAGAAAAAGGGGAAAAAAAATAAACATTACATTTATATATAAATACACACACCCCGACCAAACACGGATGAGATGAGATGAGATGGTGTGCTTACTGCCCATGAGAAGTGTGTCCATTCGGGGCCTGGGCCACAAAAGGGTGCCCCCCAAGGCGTAGATTTTGCTCGCGGCCCACCCCATAATAAACTTCCACTGTGGGTGAAAACAGAAAAGAAAAAGGGGGAAAAAAAATTACATTTATATATAAATACACACAGCCCGACCAAACACGGATGAGATGAGATGGTGTGCTTACCGCCCGTGAGAAGTGTGTCCATTCGGGGCCTGGGCCACAAAAGGGTGCCCCCCAAGGAGTAGCTTTCCCTCGCGGGCCGCCCCATAATAAACTTCCACTGTGGGCGAAAACAGAAAAGAAAAAGGGGGGAAAAAAAATTACATTTATATATAAATACACACACCCCGACCAAACACGGATGAGATGAGATGAGAGGAGATGGTGTGCTTACCGCCCGTGAGAAGTGTGTCCATTTGGGGCCTGGGCCACAAAAGGGTGCCCCCCAAGAATAAGATTTCGCTCTCGGGCCGCCCCATAATAAACTTCCACTGTGGGCGAAAACAGAAAAAAAAAAAGGGGAAAAAAATTACATTTATATATAAATACACACACCCTGACCAAACACGGATGAGATGAGATGAGAGATGAGATGGTGTGCTTACCGCCCGTGAGAAGTGTGTCCATTCGGGGCCTGGGCCACAAAAGGGTGCCCCCCAAGGCGTAGCTTTCACTCGCGGGCCGCCCCATAATAAACTTCCACTGTGGGCGAAAACAGAAAAGAAAAAAGAAAAAAAAAAATTACATTTATATATAAATACACACACCCCGAACAAACACGGATGAGATGAGATGGTGTGCTTACCGCCCGTGAGAAGTGTGTCCATTCGGGGCCTGGGCCACAAAAGGGTGCCCCCCAAGGCGTAGCTTTCGCTTGCGGGCCGCCCCATAATAAACTTCCACTGTGGGCGAAAACAGAAAAGAAAAAGGGAAAAAAAAAATTACATTTATATATATATATATAAATACACACACCCCGACCAAACACGGATGAGATGAGATGAGATGGTGTGCTTACCGCCCGTAAGAAGTATGTCCATTCGAGGTTTGGGCCACAAAAGGAAGCCCCCCAAGGCGTAGCTTTCGCTCGCGGGCCGCCCCATAATAAACTTCCACTGTGGGCGAAAACAGAAAAGAAAAAGGGGAAAAAAAAATTACATTTATATATAAATACACACACCCCGACCAAACACGGATGAGATGAGATGGTGTGCTTACCGCCCGTGAGAAGTGTGTCCATTCGGGGCCTGGGCCACAAAAGGGTGCCCCCCAAGGCGTAGCTTTCGCTCGCGGGCCGCCCCATAATAAACTTCCACTGAAAACAGAAAAGAAAAAAAGGGGAAAAAAGATTAACATTACATTTATATAGAAATACACACACCCCGACCAAACACGGATGAGATGAGATGGTGTGCTTACCGCCCGTGAGAAGTGTGTCCATTCGGGACCTGGGCCACAAAAGGGTGCCCCCCAAGGTGTAGCTTTCGCTCACGGTCCGCCCCATAAAACTTCCAGTGTGGGCGAAAACAGAAAAGAAAAAGGGGAAAAAAAATTACATTTATATATAAATACACACACCCCGACCAAACACGGATGAGATGAGACCGTGTGCTTACCGCCCGTGAGAAGTGTGTCCATTTGGGGCCTGGGCCACAAAAGGGTGCCCCCCAAGGAGTAGCTTTCCCTCACGGGCCGCCCCATAATTAAATTCCACTGTGGGCGAAAACAGAAAAGAAAAAGGGGAAAAAAAGTTACATTTATATATAAATACACACACCCCGACCAAACACGGATGAGATGAGATGGTGTGCTTACCGCCCGTGAGAAGTGTGTCCATTCGGGGCCTGGGCCACAAAAGGGTGCCCCCCAAGGAGTAGCTTTCCCTCACGGGCCGCCCCATAATAAACTTCCACTGTGGGCGAAAACAGAAAAGAAAAAGGGGAAAAAAAAAATTACATTTATATATAAATACACACACCCCGACCAAACACGGATGAGATGAGATGAGATGGTGTGCTTACCACCCGTGAGAAGTGTGTCCATTCGGGGCCTGGGCCACAAAAAGCGTGCCCCCCAAGGTGTGGCTTTCGCTCGCGGGCCGCCCCATAATAAACTTCCACTGTAGGCGAAAACAGAAAGGGAAAAAGGGGAAAAAAAATTACATTTATATATAAATACACACACCCCGACCAAACACGGATGAGAGGAGATGAGAGATGGTGTGCTTACCGCCCGTGAGAAGTGTGTCCATTCGGGGCCTGGGCCACAAAAGGGTTCCCCCCAAGGCGTAGCTTTCGCTCGCGGGCCGCCCCATAATAAACTTCCACTGAAAACAGAAAAGAAAAAGGGGAAAAAAAATAAACATTACATTTATATAGAAATACACACACCCCGACCAAACACGGATGAGATGAGATGAGATGGTGTGCTTACCGCCCGTGAGAAGTGTGTCCATTCGGGGCCTGGGCCACAAAAGGGTGCCCCCCAAGGCGTAGCTTTCGCTCGCGGGCCACCCCATAATAAACTTCCACTGTGGGCGAAAACAGAAAAGAAAAAGGGGGAAAAAAAATTACATTTATATATAAATACACACAGCCCGACCAAACACGGATGAGATGAGATGGTGTGCTTACCGCCCGTGAGAAGTGTGTCCGTTCGGGGCCTGGGCCACAAAAGGGTGCCCCCCAATTAGTAGCTTTCCCTTGCGGGCCGCCCCATAATAAACTTCCACTGTGGGCGAAAACAGAAAAGAAAAAGGGGAAAAAAAATTACATTTATATATAAATACACACACCCCGACCAAACACGGATGAGATGAGATGGTGTGCTTACCACCCGTGGGAAGTGTGTCCATTCGGGGCCTGGGCCACAAAAAGGGTGCCCCCCAAGGTGTGGCTTTCGCTCGCGGGCCGCCCCATAATAAACTTAAACTGTGGGCGAAAACAGAAAAGAAAAAGGGGAAAAAAAATTACATTTATATATAAATACACACACCCCGACCAAACACGGATGAGATGAGATGAGAGGAGATGGTGTGCTTACCGCCCGTGAGAAGTGTGTCCATTTGGGGCCTGGGCCACAAAAGGGTGCCCCCCAAGAATAAGATTTCGCTCTCGGGCCGCCCCATAATAAACTTCCACTGTGGGCGAAAACAGAAAAAAAAAAGGGGAAAAAAATTACATTAATATATAAATACACACACCCCGACCAAACACGGATGAGAGGAGATGAGATGAGAGATGGTGTGCTTACCGCCCGTGAGAAGTGTGTCCATTCGGGGCCTGGGCCACAAAAGGGTGCCCCCCAAGGAGTAGCTTTCCCTCACGGGCCACCCCATAATAAACTTCCACTGTGGGCGAAAACAGAAAAGAAAAAGGGGAAAAAAAAAATTACATTTATATATAAATACACACACCCCGACCAAACACGGATGAGGTGAGATGAGATGGTGTGCTTACCGCCCGTGAGAAGTGTGTCCATTCGGGGCCTGGGCCACAAAAGGGTGCCCCCCAAGGCGTAGCTTTCGCTCGCGGGCCACCCCATAATAAACTTCCACTGTGGGCGAACACAGAAAAGAAAAAGGGGGAAAAAAAAATTACATTTATATATAAATACACACAGCCCGACCAAACACGGATGAGATGAGATGGTGTGCTTACCGCCCGTGAGAAGTGTGTCCATTCGGGGCCTGGGCCACAAAATGGTGCCCCCCAAGGAGTAGCTTTCCCTCACAGGCCGCCCCATAATAAACTTCCACTGTGAGCGAAAACAGAAAAGAAAAAGGGAGAAAAAAAATTACATTTATATATAAATACACACACCCCGACCAAACACGGATGAGATGAGATGGTGTGCTTACCGCCCGTGAGAAGTGTGTCCATTTGGGGCCTGGGCCACAAAAGGGTGCCCCCCAAGGAGTAGCTTTCCCTCGCGGGCCGCCCCATAATAAACTTCCACTGTGGGCGAAAACAGAAAAGAAAAAAGGGGGAAAAAAAATGACATTTATATATAAATACACACACCCCGACCAAACACGGATGAGATGAGATGAGATGAGATGGTGTGCTTACCGCCCGTGAGAAGTGTGTCCATTCGGGGCCTGGGCCACAAAAGGGTTCCCCCCAAGGCGTAGCTTTCGCTCGCGGGCCGCCCCATAATAAACTTCCACTGTGGGCGAAAACAGAAAAGAAAAAGGGGGAAAAAAAATTACATTTATATATAAATACACACACCCCGACCAAACACGGATGAGATGAGATGGTGTGCTTACCGCCCGTGAGAAGTGTGTCCATTTGGGGCCTGGGCCACAAAAGGGTGCCCCCCAAGGAGTAGCTTTCCCTCGCGGGCCGCCCTATAATAAACTTCCACTGTGGGCGAAAACAGAAAAGAAAAAGGGGAAAAAAAATTACATTTATATATAAATAGACACACCCCGACCAAACACGGATGAGATGAGATGGTGTGCTTACCGCCCGTGAGAAGTGTGTCCATTCGGGGCCTGGGCCACAAAAGGGTTCCCCCCAAGGCGTAGCTTTCGCTCGCGGGCCGCCCCATAATAAACTTCCACTGAAAACAGAAAAGAAAAAGGGGAAAAAAAATAAACATTACATTTATATATAAATACACACACCCCGACCAAACACGGATGAGATGAGATGAGATAAGATGGTGTGCTTACCGCCCGTGAGAAGTGTGTCCATTCGGGGCCTGGGCCACAAAAGGGTGCCCCCCAAGGCGTAGCTATCGCTCGCGGGCCGCCCCATAATAAACTTCCACTGTGGGCGAAAACAGAAAAGAAAAAGGGGGAAAAAAAATTTACATTTATATATAAATACACACACCCCGACCAAACACGGATGAGAGGAGATGAGATGAGAGATGGTGTGCTTACCGCCCGTGAGAAGTGTGTCCATTCGGGGCCTTGGCCACAAAAGGGTGCCCCCCAAGGCGTAGCTTTCGCTCGCGGGCTGCCCCAAAATAAACTTCCACTGTGGGCGAAAACAGAAAAGAAAAAAGGGGAAAAACAAAATTACATTTATATATAAATACACACCCCGACCAAACACGGATGAGATGAGATGGTGTGCTTACCGCCCGTGAGAAGTGTGTCCATTTGGGGCCTGGGCCACAAAAGGGTGCCCCCCAAGGAGTAGCTTTCCCTCGCGGGCCGCCCCATAATAAACTTCCACTGTAGGCGAAAACAGAAAGGGGAAAAAAAATTACATTTATATATAAATACACACAGCCCGACCAAACACGGATGAGGTGAGATGAGATGAGATGGTGTGCTTACCGCCCGTGAGAAGTGTGTCCATTCGGGGCCTGGGCCACAAAAGTGTTCCCCCAAAGGCGTAGCTTTCGCTCGCGGGCCGCCCCATAATAAACTTCCACTGAAAACAGAAAAGAAAAAGGGGAAAAAAAACAAACATTACATTTATATAGAAATACACACACCCCGACCAAACACGGATGAGATGAGATGGTGTGCTTACCGCCCGTGAGAAGTGTGTCCATTCGGGGCCTGGGCCACAAAAGGGTGCCCCCCAAGGCGTAGCTTTCGCTCGCGGGCCACCCCATAATAAACTTCCACTGTGGGCAAAAACAGAAAAGAAAAAGGGGGAAAAAAAATTACATTTATATATAAATACACACAGCCCGACCAAACACGGATGAGATGAGATGGTGTGCTTACCGCCCGTGAGAAGTGTGTCCATTTGGGGCCTGGGCCACAAAAGGGTGCCCCCCAAGGAGTAGCTTTCCCTTGCGGGCCGCCCCATAATAAACTTCCACTGTGGGCGAAAACAGAAAAGAAAAAGGGGAAAAAAAATTACATTTATATATAAATACACACACCCCGACCAAACACGGATGAGATGAGATGAGAGGAGATGGTGTGCTTACCGCCCGTGAGAAGTGTGTCCATTTGGGGCCTGGGCCACAAAAGGGTGCCCCCCAAGAATAAGATTTCGCTCTCGGGCCGCCCCATAATAAACTTCCACTGTGGGCGAAAACAGAAAAAAAAAAGGGGAAAAAAATTACATTAATATATAAATACACACACCCCGACCAAACACGGATGAGAGGAGATGAGATGAGAGATGGTGTGCTTACCGCCCGTGAGAAGTGTGTCCATTCGGGGCCTGGGCCACAAAAGGGTGCCCCCCAAGGCGTAGCTATCGCTCGCGGGCCGCCCCATAAAAAACTTCCACTGTGGGCGAAAACAGAAAAGAAAAAGGGGGAAAAAAAATTTACATTTATATATAAATACACACACCCCGACCAAACACGGATGAGAGGAGATGAGATGAGAGATGGTGTGCTTACCGCCCGTGAGAAGTGTGTCCATTCGGGGCCTTGGCCACAAAAGGGTGCCCCCCAAGGCGTAGCTTTCGCTCGCGGGCTGCCCCAAAATAAACTTCCACTGTGGGCGAAAACAGAAAAGAAAAAGGGGAAAAAAAAAATTACATTTATATATAAATACACACACCCCGACCAAACACGGATGAGGTGAGATGAGATGGTGTGCTTACCGCCCGTGAGAAGTGTGTCCATTCGGGGCCTGGGCCACAAAAGGGTGCCCCCCAAGGCGTAGCTTTCGCTCGCGGGCCACCCCATAATAAACTTCCACTGTGGGCGAAAACAGAAAAGAAAAAAGAAAAAAAAAAATTACATTTATATATAAATACACACACCCCGAACAAACACGGATGAGATGAGATGGTGTGCTTACCGCCCGTGAGAAGTGTGTCCATTCGGGGCCTGGGCCACAAAAGGGTGCCCCCCAAGGCGTAGCTTTCGCTTGCGGGCCGCCCCATAATAAACTTCCACTGTGGGCGAAAACAGAAAAGAAAAAGGGAAAAAAAAAATTACATTTATATATATATATATATAAATACACACACCCCGACCAAACACGGATGAGATGAGATGAGATGGTGTGCTTACCGCCCGTGAGAAGTGTGTCCATTCGGGGCCTGGGCCACAAAAGGGTGCCCCCCAAGGTGTAGCTTTCACTCGCGGGCCGCCCCATAATAAACTTCCACTGTAGGCGAAAACAGAAAGGGGAAAAAAAATTACATTTATATATAAATACACACAGCCCGACCAAACACGGATGAGGTGAGATGAGATGAGATGGTGTGCTTACCGCCCGTGAGAAGTGTGTCCATTCGGGGCCTGGGCCACAAAAGGGTTCCCCCCAAGGCGTAGCTTTCGCTCGCGGGCCGCCCCATAATAAACTTCCACTGAAAACAGAAAAGAAAAAGGGGAAAAAAAACAAACATTACATTTATATAGAAATACACACACCCCGACCAAACACGGATGAGATGGTGTGCTTACCGCCCGTGAGAAGTGTGTCCATTCGGGGCCTGGGCCACAAAAGGGTGCCCCCCAAGGCGTAGCTTTCGCTCGCGGGCCACCCCATAATAAACTTCCACTGTGGGCGAAAACAGAAAAGAAAAAGGGGGAAAAAAAATTACATTTATATATAAATACACACAGCCCGACCAAACACGGATGAGATGAGATGGTGTGCTTACCGCCCGTGAGAAGTGTGTCCATTCGGGACCTGGGCCACAAAAGGGTGCCCCCCAAGGAGTAGCTTTCCCTCGCGGGCCGCCCCATAATAAACTTCCACTGTGGGCGAAAACAGAAAAGAAAAAGGGGGGAAAAAAAATTACATTTATATATAAATACACACACCCCGACCAAACACGGATGAGATGAGATGGTGTGCTTACCGCCCGTGAGAAGTGTGTCCATTTGGGGCCTGGGCCACAAAAGGGTGCCCCCCAAGGAGTAGCTTTCCCTTGCGGGCCGCCCCATAATAAACTTCCACTGTGGGCGAAAACAGAAAAGAAAAAGGGGAAAAAAAATTACATTTATATATAAATACACACACCCCGACCAAACACGGATGAGATGAGATGGTGTGCTTACCACCCGTGAGAAGTGTGTCCATTCGGGGCCTGGGCCACAAAAAGGGTGCCCCCCAAGGTGTGGCTTTCGCTCGCGGGCCGCCCCATAATAAACTTCCACTGTGGGCGAAAACAGAAAAGAAAAAGGGGGAAAAAAAATTACATTTATATATAAATACACACACCCCGACCAAACACGGATGAGATGAGATGGTGTGCTTACCGCCCGTGAGAAGTGTGTCCATTTGGGGCCTGGGCCACAAAAGGGTGCCCCCCAAGGAGTAGCTTTCCCTCGCGGGCCGCCCTATAATAAACTTCCACTGTGGGCGAAAACAGAAAAGAAAAAGGGGAAAAAAAATTACATTTATATATAAATACACACACCCCGACCAAACACGGATGAGATGAGATGAGAGGAGATGGTGTGCTTACCGCCCGTGAGAAGTGTGTCCATTTGGGGCCTGGGCCACAAAAGGGTGCCCCCCAAGAATAAGATTTCGCTCTCGGGCCGCCCCATAATAAACTTCCACTGTGGGCGAAAACAGAAAAAAAAAAAGGGGAAAAAAATTACATTAATATATAAATACACACACCCCGACCAAACACGGATGAGAGGAGATGAGATGAGAGATGGTGTGCTTACCGCCCGTGAGAAGTGTGTCCATTCGGGGCCTGGGCCACAAAAGGGTTCCCCCCAAGGCGTAGCTTTCGCTCGCGGGCCGCCCCATAATAAACTTCCACTGAAAACAGAAAAGAAAAAGGGGAAAAAAAATAAACATTACATTTATATATAAATACACACACCCCGACCAAACACGGATGAGATGAGATGAGATAAGATGGTGTGCTTACCGCCCGTGAGAAGTGTGTCCATTCGGGGCCTGGGCCACAAAAGGGTGCCCCCCAAGGCGTAGCTATCGCTCGCGGGCCGCCCCATAATAAACTTCCACTGTGGGCGAAAACAGAAAAGAAAAAGGGGGAAAAAAAATTTACATTTATATATAAATACACACACCCCGACCAAACACGGATGAGAGGAGATGAGATGAGAGATGGTTTGCTTACCGCCCGTGAGAAGTGTGTCCATTCGGGGCCTTGGCCACAAAAGGGTGCCCCCCAAGGCGTAGCTTTCGCTCGCGGGCTGCCCCAAAATAAACTTCCACTGTGGGCGAAAACAGAAAAGAAAAAGGGGAAAAAAAAATTACATTTATATATAAATACACACACCCCGACCAAACACGGATGAGGTGAGATGAGATGGTGTGCTTACCGCCCGTGAGAAGTGTGTCCATTCGGGGCCTGGGCCACAAAAGGGTGCCCCCCAAGGCGTAGCTTTCGCTCGCGGGCTGCCCCAAAATAAACTTCCACTGTGGGCGAAAACAGAAAAGAAAAAAGGGGAAAAACAAAATTACATTTATATATAAATACACACACCCCGACCAAACACGGATGAGATGAGATGGTGTGCTTACCGCCCGTGAGAAGTGTGTCCATTCGGGGCCTGGGCCACAAAAGGGTGCCCCCCAAGGCGTAGCTTTCGCTCGCGGGCCACCCCATAATAAACTTCCACTGTGGGCGAAAACAGAAAAGAAAAAGGGGGAAAAAAAATTACATTTATATATAAATACACACACCCCGACCAAACACGGATGAGATGAGATGAGATGAGATGGTGTGCTTACCGCCCGTGAGAAGTGTGTCCATTCGGGGCCTGGGCCACAAAAGGGTTCCCCCCAAGGCGTAGCTTTCGCTCGCGGGCCGCCCCATAATAAACTTCCACTGTGGGCGAAAACAGAAAAAAAAAAGGGGAAAAAAAAAAAATTACATTTATATATAAATACACACACCCCGACCAAACAAGGATGAGATGAGATGGTGTGCTTACCGCCCGTGAGAAGTGTGTCCATTTGGGGCCTGGGCCACAAAAGGGTGCCCCCCAAGGAGTAGCTTTCCCTCGCGGGCCGCCCCATAATAAACTTCCACTGTGGGCGAAAACAGAAAAGAAAAAGGGGAAAAAAAATTACATTTATATATAAATACACACACCCCGACCAAACACGGATGAGATGAGATGGTGTGCTTACCGCCCGTGAGAAGTGTGTCCATTCAGGGCCTGGGCCACAAAAGGGTTCCCCCCAAGGCGTAGCTTTCGCTCGCGGGCCGCCCCATAATAAACTTCCACTGAAAACAGAAAAGAAAAAGGGGAAAAAAAATAAACATTACATTTATATATAAATACACACAACCCGACCAAACACGGATGAGATGAGATGAGATAAGATGGTGTGCTTACCGCCCGTGAGAAGTGTGTCCATTCGGGGCCTGGGCCACAAAAGGGTGCCCCCCAAGGCGTAGCTATCGCTCGCGGGCCGCCCCATAATAAACTTCCTCTGTGGGCGAAAACAGAAAAGAAAAAGGGGGAAAAAAAATTTACATTTATATATAAATACACACACCCCGACCAAACACGGATGAGAGGAGATGAGATGAGATGGTGTGCTTACCGCCCGTGAGAAGTGTGTCCATTCGGGGCCTGGGCCACAAAAGGGTGCCCCCCAAGGCGTAGCTTTCACTCGCGGGCCACCCCATAATAAACTTCCACTGAAAACAGAAAAGAAAAAGGGGAAAAAAAATAAACATTACATTTATATATAAATACACACACCCCGACCAAACACGGATGAGATGAGATAAGATGGTGTGCTTACCGCCCGTGAGAAGTGTGTCCATTCGGGGCCTGGGCCTCAAAAGGGTGCCCCCCAAGGCGTAGCTTTCGCTCGCGGGCCGCCCCATAATAAACTTCCACTGTGGGCGAAAACAGAAAAGAAAAAGGGGAAAAAAAATTACATTTATATATAAATACACACACCCCGACCAAACACGGATGAGATGAGATGGTGTGCTTACCGCCCGTGAGAAGTGTGTCCATTCGGGGCCTGGGCCACAAAAGGGTTCCCCCCAAGGCGTAGCTTTCGCTCGCGGGCCGCCCCATAATAAACTTCCACTGTGGGCGAAAACAGAAAAGAAAAAGAAAAAGGGGGAAAAAAAAATTTACATTTATATATAAATACACACACCCCGACCAAACACGGATGAGAGGAGATGAGATGGTGTGCTTACCGCCCGTGAGAAGTGTGTCCATTTGGGGCCTGGGCCACAAAAGGGTGCCCCCCAAGGCGTAGCTTTCGCTCGCGGGCCGCCCCATAATAAACTTCCACTGTGGGCGAAAACAGAAAAGAAAAAGGGGGAAAAAAAAATTACATTTATATATAAATACACACACCCCGACCAAACACGGATGAGATGAGATGGTGTGCTTACCGCCCGTGAGAAGTGTGTCCATTCGGGGCCTGGGCCACAAAAGGGTGCCCCCCAAGGAGTAGCTTTCCCTTCGGGCCGCCCCATAATAAACTTCCACTGTGGCCGAAAACAGAAAAGAAAAAAGGGGAAAAAAAAATTACATTTATATATATATATATATATATACACACACACCCCGACCAAACACGGATGAGAGGAGATGAGATGAGAGATGGTGTGCTTACCGCCCGTGAGAAGTGTGTCCATTCGGGGCCTTGGCCACAAAAGGGTGCCCCCCAAGGCGTAGCTTTCGCTCGCGGGCCGCCCCATAATAAACTTCCACTGTGGGCGAAAACAGAAAAGAAAAAGGGGAAAAAAAAAAATTACATTTATATATATAAATACACACCCCGACCAATCACGGATGAGATGAGATGGTGTGCTTACCGCCCGTGAGAAGTGTGTCCATTTGGGGCCTGGGCCACAAAAGGGTGCCCCCCAAGGAGTAGCTTTCCCTCACGGGCCGCCCCATAATAAACTTCCACTGTGGGCGAAAACAGAAAAGAAAAAGGGGGAAAAAATATTACATATAAATACACACACCCCAACCAAACATGGGTGAGATGAGATGGTGTGCTTACCGCCCGTGAGAAGTGTGTCCATTTGGGGCCTGGGCCACAAAAGGTTGCCCCCCAAGGAGTAGCTTTCCCTCACGGGCCGCCCCATAATAAACTTCCACTGTGGGCGAAAACAGAAAAGAAAAAGGGGAAAAAAAATTACATTTATATATAAATACACACACCCCGACCAAACACGGATGAGATGAGATGGTGTGCTTACCGCCCATGAGAAGTGTGTCCATTTGGGGCCTGGGCCACAAAAGGGTGCCCCCCAAGGAGTAGCTTTCCCTCGCGGGCCGCCCCATAATAAACTTCCACTGTGGGCGAAAACAGAAAAGAAAAAGGGGAAAAAAAATTACATTTATATATAAATACACACACCCCGACCAAACACGGATGAGATGAGATGGTGTGCTTACCGCCCGTGAGAAGTGTGTCCATTCGGGGCCTGAGCCACAAAAGGGTTCCCCCCAAGGCGTAGCGTTCGCTCGCGGGCCGCCCCATAATAAACTTCCACTGTGGGCGAAAACAGAAAAGAAAAAGGGGGAAAAAAAATTACATTTATATATATAAATACACACACCCCGACCAAACACGGATGAGATGAGATGGTGTGCTTACCGCCCGTGAGAAGTGTGTCCATTCGGGGCCTGGGCCTCAAAAGGGTGCCCCCCAAGGCGTAGCTTTCGCTCGCGGGCCGCCCCATAATAAACTTCCACTGTGGGCGAAAACAGAAAAGAAAAAGGGGGAAAAAAAATTACATTTATATATAAATACACACACCCCGACCAAACACGGATGAGATGAGATGAGATGGTGTGCTTACCACCCGTGAGAAGTGTGTCCATTCGGGGCCTGGGCCACAAAAGGGTGCCCCCCAAGGCGTAGCTTTCGCTCGCGGGCCGCCCCATAATAAACTTCCACTGAAAACAGAAAAGAAAAAGGGGAAAAAAAATAAACAAACATTACATTTATATATAAATACACACACCCCGACCAAACACGGATGAGAGGAGATGAGATGAGAGATGGTGTGCTTACCGCCCGTGAGAAGTGTGTCCATTCGGGGCCTTGGCCACAAAAGGGTGCCCCCCAAGGCGTAGCTTTCGCTCGCGGGCTGCCCCAAAATAAACTTCCACTGTGGGCGAAAACAGAAAAGAAAAAGGGGAAAAAAAATTACATTTATATATAAATACACACACCCCGACCAAACACGGATGAGATGAGATGGTGTGCTTACCGCCCCTGAGAAGTGTGTCCATTCGGGGCCTGGGCCACAAAAGGGTTCCCCCCAAGGCGTAGCTTTCGCTCGCGGGCCGCCCCATAATAAACTTCCACTGTGGGCGAAAACAGAAAAGAAAAAGGGGGAAAAAAAATTACATATAAATACACACACCCCAACCAAACATGGATGAGATGAGATGGTGTGCTTACCGCCCGTGAGAAGTGTGTCCATTCGGGGCCTGGGCCACAAAAGGGTTCCCCCTAAGGCGTAGCTTTCGCTCGCGGGCCGCCCCATAATAAACTTCCACTGTGGGCGAAAACAGAAAAGAAAAAGGGGGAAAAAAAATTACATATAAATACACACACCCCAACCAAACATGGGTGAGATGAGATGGTGTGCTTACCGCCCGTGAGAAGTGTGTCCATTTGGGGCCTGGGCCACAAAAGGTTGCCCCCCAAGGAGGAGCTTTCCCTCACGGGCCGCCCCATAATAAACTTCCACTGTGGGCGAAAACAGAAAAGAAAAAGGGGAAAAAATATTACATTTATATATAAATACACACACCCCGACCAAACACGGATGAGATGAGATGGTGTGCTTACCGCCCGTGAGAAGTGTGTCCATTCGGGGCCTGGGCCACAAAAGGGTGCCCCCCAAGGAGTAGCTTTCCTTTCGGGCCGCCCCATAATAAACTTCCACTGTGGGCGAAAACAGAAAAGAAAAAAGGGGAAAAAAAAAATTACATTTATATATAAATACACACAGCCCGACCAAACACGGATGAGATGAGATGGTGTGCTTACCGCCCGTGAGAAGTGTGTCCATTCGGGGCCTGGGTCACAAAAGGGTGCCCCCCAAGGCGTAGCTTTTGCTCGCGGGCCGCCCCATAATAAACTTCCACTGAAAACAGAAAAGAAAAAGGGGAAAAAAAATATACATTACATTTATATATAAATACACACACCCCGACCAAACACGGATGAGATGAGATGAGATAAGATGGTGTGCTTACCGCCCGTGAGAAGTGTGTCCATTCGGGGCCTTGGCCACAAAAGGGTGCCCCCCAAGGCGTAGCTTTCGCTCGCGGGCCGCCCCATAATAAACTTCCACTGTGGGCGAAAACAGAAAAGAAAAAGGGGGAAAAAAAAATTACATTTATATATAAATACACACACCCCGACCAAACATGGATGAGATGAGATGGTGTGCTTACCGCCCGTGAGAAGTGTGTCCATTCGGGGCCTGGGCCACAAAAGGGTGCCCCCCAAGGAGTAGCTTTCCCTCACGGGCCACCCCATAATAAACTTCCACTGTGGGCGAAAACAGAAAAGAAAAAGGGGAAAAAAAATTACATTTATATATAAATACACACACCCCGACCAAACACGGATGAGATGAGATGGTGTGCTTACCGCCCGTGAGAAGTGTGTCCATTCGGGGCCTGGGCCACAAAAGGGTGCCCCCCAAGGCGTAGCTTTCGCTCGCGGGCCGCCCCATAATAAACTTCCAATGAAAACAGAAAAGAAAAAGGGGAAAAAAATAAACATTACATTTATATATAAATACACACACCCCGACCAAACACGGATGAGATGAGATGAGATGGTGTGCTTACTGCCCATGAGAAGTGTGTCCATTCGGGGCCTGGGCCACAAAAGGGTGCCCCCCAAGGCGTAGATTTTGCTCGCGGCCCACCCCATAATAAACTTCCACTGTGGGTGAAAACAGAAAAGAAAAAGGGGGAAAAAAAAATTACATTTATATATAAATACACACAGCCCGACCAAACACGGATGAGATGAGATGGTGTGCTTACCGCCCGTGAGAAGGGTGTCCATTCGGGGCCTGGGCCACAAAAGGGTGCCCCCCAAGGAGTAGCTTTCCCTCACGGGCCACCCCATAATAAACTTCCACTGTGGGCGAAAACAGAAAAGAAAAAGGGGAAAAAAAAAAATTACATTTATATATAAATACACACACCCCGACCAAACACGGATGAGGTGAGATGAGATGGTGTGCTTACCGCCCGTGAGAAGTGTGTCCATTCGGGGCCTGGGCCACAAAAGGGTGCCCCCCAAGGCGTAGCTTTCGCTCGCGGGCCACCCCATAATAAACTTCCACTGTGGGCGAACACAGAAAAGAAAAAGGGGGAAAAAAAATTACATTTATATATAAATACACACAGCCCGACCAAACACGGATGAGATGAGATGGTGTGCTTACCGCCCGTGAGAAGTGTGTCCATTCGGGGCCTGGGCCACAAAATGGTGCCCCCCAAGGAGTAGCTTTCCCTCACAGGCCGCCCCATAATAAACTTCCACTGTGAGCGAAAACAGAAAAGAAAAAGGGGGAAAAAAAAATTACATTTATATATAAATACACACACCCCGACCAAACACGGATGAGATGAGATGGTGTGCTTACCGCCCGTGAGAAGTGTGTCCATTTGGGGCCTGGGCCACAAAAGGGTGCCCCCCAAGGAGTAGCTTTCCCTCGCGGGCCGCCCCATAATAAACTTCCACTGTGGGCGAAAACAGAAAAGAAAAAGGGGGAAAAAAAATTACATTTATATATAAATACACACACCCCGACCAAACACGGATGAGATGAGATGAGATGGTGTGCTTACCGCCCGTGAGAAGTGTGTCCATTCGGGGCCTGGGCCACAAAAGGGTTCCCCCCAAGGCGTAGCTTTCGCTCGCGGGCCGCCCCATAATAAACTTCCACTGTGGGCGAAAACAGAAAAGAAAAAGGGGAAAAAAAAAAATTACATTTATATATAAATACACACACCCCGACCAAACACGGATGAGATGAGATGGTGTGCTTACCGCCCGTGAGAAGTGTGTCCATTTGGGGCCTGGGCCACAAAAGGGTGCCCCCCAAGGAGTAGCTTTCCCTCGCGGGCCGCCCCATAATAAACTTCCACTGTGGGCGAAAACAGAAAAAAAAAAGGGGAAAAAAAATTACATTTATATATAAATACACACACCCCGACCAAACACGGATGAGATGAGATGGTGTGCTTACCGCCCGTGAGAAGTGTGTCCATTCGGGGCCTGGGCCACAAAAGGGTTCCCCCCCAAGGCGTAGCTTTCGCTCGCGGGCCGCCCCATAATAAACTTCCACTGAAAACAGAAAAGAAAAAGGGGAAAAAAAAATAAACATTACATTTATATATAAATACACACACCCCGACCAAACACGGATGAGATGAGATGAGATAAGATGGTGTGCTTACCGCCCGTGAGAAGTGTGTCCATTCGGGGCCTGGGCCACAAAAGGGTGCCCCCCAAGGCGTAGCTATCGCTCGCGGGCCGCCCCATAATAAACTTCCACTGTGGGCGAAAACAGAAAAGAAAAAGGGGGAAAAAAAAATTTACATTTATATATAAATACACACACCCCGACCAAACACGGATGAGAGGAGATGAGATGAGAGATGGTGTGCTTACCGCCCGTGAGAAGTGTGTCCATTCGGGGCCTTGGCCACAAAAGGGTGCCCCCCAAGGCGTAGCTTTCGCTCGCGGGCTGCCCCAAAATAAACTTCCACTGTGGGCGAAAACAGAAAAGAAAAAGGGGAAAAAAAATTACATTTATATAAAAATACACACACCCCGACCAAACACGGATGAGATGAGATGGTGTGCTTACCGCCCCTGAGAAGTGTGTCCATTCGGGGCCTGGGCCACAAAAGGGTTCCCCCCAAGGCGTAGCTTTCGCTCGCGGGCCGCCCCATAATAAACTTCCACTGTGGGCGAAAACAGAAAAGAAAAAGGGGGAAAAAAAATTACATTTATATATAAATACACACACCCCGACCAAACACGGATGAGATGAGATGAGATGAGATGGTGTGCTTACCGCCCGTGAGAAGTGTGTCCATTCGGGGCCTGGGCCACAAAATGGTGCCCCCCAAGGAGTAGCTTTCCCTCACAGGCCGCCCCATAATAAACTTCCACTGTGAGCGAAAACAGAAAAGAAAAAGGGGGAAAAAAAAATTACATTTATATATAAATACACACACCCCGACCAAACACGGATGAGATGAGATGGTGTGCTTACCGCCCGTGAGAAGTGTGTCCATTTGGGGCCTGGGCCACAAAAGGGTGCCCCCCAAGGAGTAGCTTTCCCTCGCGGGCCGCCCCATAATAAACTTCCACTGTGGGCGAAAACAGAAAAGAAAAAGGGGGAAAAAAATTACATTTATATATAAATACACACACCCCGACCAAACACGGATGAGATGAGATGAGATGGTGTGCTTACCGCCCGTGAGAAGTGTGTCCATTCGGGGCCTGGGCCACAAAAGGGTTCCCCCCAAGGCGTAGCTTTCGCTCGCGGGCCGCCCCATAATAAACTTCCACTGTGGGCGAAAACAGAAAAGAAAAAGGGGAAAAAAAAAAATTACATTTATATATAAATACACACACCCCGACCAAACACGGATGAGATGAGATGGTGTGCTTACCGCCCGTGAGAAGTGTGTCCATTTGGGGCCTGGGCCACAAAAGGGTGCCCCCCAAGGAGTAGCTTTCCCTCGCGGGCCGCCCCATAATAAACTTCCACTGTGGGCGAAAACAGAAAAAAAAAAGGGGAAAAAAAATTACATTTATATATAAATACACACACCCCGACCAAACACGGATGAGATGAGATGGTGTGCTTACCGCCCGTGAGAAGTGTGTCCATTCGGGGCCTGGGCCACAAAAGGGTTCCCCCCAAGGCGTAGCTTTCGCTCGCGGGCCGCCCCATAATAAACTTCCACTGAAAACAGAAAAGAAAAAGGGGAAAAAAAAATAAACATTACATTTATATATAAATACACACACCCCGACCAAACACGGATGAGATGAGATGAGATAAGATGGTGTGCTTACCGCCCGTGAGAAGTGTGTCCATTCGGGGCCTGGGCCACAAAAGGGTGCCCCCCAAGGCGTAGCTATCGCTCGCGGGCCGCCCCATAATAAACTTCCACTGTGGGCGAAAACAGAAAAGAAAAAGGGGGAAAAAAAAATTTACATTTATATATAAATACACACACCCCGACCAAACACGGATGAGAGGAGATGAGATGAGAGATGGTGTGCTTACCGCCCGTGAGAAGTGTGTCCATTCGGGGCCTTGGCCACAAAAGGGTGCCCCCCAAAGCGTAGCTTTCGCTCGCGGGCTGCCCCAAAATAAACTTCCACTGTGGGCGAAAACAGAAAAGAAAAAGGGGAAAAAAAATTACATTTATATAAAAATACACACACCCCGACCAAACACGGATGAGATGAGATGGTGTGCTTACCGCCCCTGAGAAGTGTGTCCATTCGGGGCCTGGGCCACAAAAGGGTTCCCCCCAAGGCGTAGCTTTCGCTCGCGGGCCGCCCCATACTAAACTTCCACTGTGGGCGAAAACAGAAAAGAAAAAGGGGGAAAAAAAATTACATTTATATATAAATACACACACCCCGACCAAACACGGATGAGATGAGATGAGATGGTGTGCTTACCGCCCGGGAGAAGTGTGTCCATTCGGGGCCTGGGCCTCAAAAGGGTGCCCCCCAAGGCGTAGCTTTCGCTCGCGGGCCGCCCCATAATAAACTTCCACTGTGGGCGAAAACAGAAAAGAAAAAGGGGGAAAAAAAATTACATTTATATATAAATACACACACCCCGACCAAACACGGATGAGATGAGATGGTGTGCTTACCGCCCGTGAGAAGTGTGTCCATTCGGGGCCTGGGCCACAAAAGGGTGCCCCCCAAGGAGTAGCTTTCCCTTCGGGCCGCCCCATAATAAACTTCCACTGTGGGCGAAAACAGAAAAGAAAAAAGGGGAAAAAAAAATTACATTTATATATAAATACACACAGCCCGACCAAACACGGATGAGATGAGATGAGATGGTGTGCTTACCGCCCGTGAGAAGTGTGTCCATTCGGGGCCTGGGCCACAAAAGGGTGCCCCCCAAGGCGTAGCTTTCGCTCGCGGGCCGCCCCATAATAAACTTCCACTGAAAACAGAAAAGAAAAAGGGGAAAAAAAATAAACATTACATTTATATATAAATACACACACCCCGACCAAACACGGATGAGATGAGATGAGATAAGATGGTGTGCTTACCGCCCGTGAGAAGTGTGTCCATTCGGGGCCTGGGCCTCAAAAGGGTGCCCCCCAAGGCGTAGCTTTCGCTCGCGGGCCGCCCCATAATAAACTTCCACTGAGGGCGAAAACAGAAAAGAAAAAAAGGGGAAAAAAAAAATTACATTTATATATAAATACACACAGCCCGACCAAACACGCATGAGATGAGATGAGATGGTGTGCTTACCGCCCGTGAGAAGTGTGTCCATTTGGGGCCTGGGCCACAAAAGGGTGCCCCCCCAAGGAGTAGCTTTCCCTCGCGGGCCGCCCCATAATAAACTTCCACTGTGGGCGAAAACAGAAAAGAAAAAGGGGAAAAAAAATTACATTTATATATAAATACACACACCCCGACCAAACACGGATGAGATGAGATGGTGTGCTTACCGCCCGTGAGAAGTGTGTCCATTCGGGGCCTGGGCCACAAAAGGGTGCCCCCCAAGGCGTAGCTTTCGCTCGCGGGCCGCCCCATAATAAACTTCCACTGTGGGCGAAAACAGAAAAGAAAAAGGGGGAAAAAAAATTACATTTATATATAAATACACACACCCCGACCAAACACGGATGAGATGAGATGGTGTGCTTACCGCCCGTGAGAAGTGTGTCCATTTGGGGCCTGGGCCACAAAAGGGTGCCCCCCAAGGAGTAGCTTTCCCTTCGGGCCGCCCCATAATAAACTTCCACTGTGGGCGAAAACAGAAAAGAAAAAAGGGGAAAAAAAAAATTACATTTATATATAAATACACACAGCCCGACCAAACACGGATGAGATGAGATGAGATGGTGTGCTTACCGCCCGTGAGAAGTGTGTCCATTCGGGGCCTGGGCCACAAAAGGGTGCCCCCCAAGGCGTAGCTTTCACTCGCGGGCCGCCCCATAATAAACTTCCACTGAAAACAGAAAAGAAAAAGGGGAAAAAAAATAAACATTACATTTATATATAAATACACACAGCCCGACCAAACACGGATGAGATGAGATGAGATGGTGTGCTTACCGCCCGTGAGAAGTGTGTCCATTTGGGGCCTGGGCCACAAAAGGGTGCCCCCCCAAGGAGTAGCTTTCCCTCGCGGGCCGCCCCATAATAAACTTCCACTGTGGGCGAAAACAGAAAAGAAAAAGGGGAAAAAAAATTACATTTATATATAAATACACACACCCCGACCAAACACGGATGAGATGAGATGGTGTGCTTACCACCCGTGAGAAGTGTGTCCATTCGGGGCCTGGGCCACAAAAGGGTGCCCCCCAAGGCGTAGCTTTCGCTCGCGGGCCGCCCCATAATAAACTTCCACTGTGGGCGAAAACAGAAAAGAAAAAGGGGGAAAATAAATTTACATTTATATATAAATACACACACCCCGACCAAACACGGATGAGAGGAGATGGTGTGCTTACCGCCCATGAGAAGTGTGTCCATTTGGGGCCTGGGCCACAAAAGGGTGCCCCCCAAGGAGTAGCTTTCCCTCGCGGGCCGCCCCATAATAAACTTCCACTGTGGGCGAAAACAGAAAAGAAAAAGGGGGAAAAAAAATTACATTTATATATAAATACACACACCCCGACCAAACACGGATGAGATGAGATGGTGTGCTTACCGCCCGTGAGAAGTGTGTCCATTCGGGGCCTGGGCCACAAAAGGGTGCCCCCCAAGGAGTAGCTTTCCCTTCGGGCCGCCCCATAATAAACTTCCACTGTGAGCGAAAACAGAAAAGAAAAAAGGGGAAAAAAAATTACATTTATATATAAATACACACAGCCCGACCAAACACGGATGAGATGAGATGAGATGAGATGGTGTGTTTACCGCCCGTGAGAAGTGTGTCCATTCGGGGCCTGGGCCACAAAAGGGTGCCCCCCAAGGCGTAGCTTTCGCTCGCGGGCCGCCCCATAATAAACTTCCACTGAAAACAGAAAAGAAAAAGGGGAAAAAAAATAAACATTACATTTATATATAAATACACACACCCCGACCAAACACGGATGAGATGAGATGAGATAAGATGGTGTGCTTACCGCCCGTGAGAAGTGTGTCCATTCGGGGCCTGGGCCACAAAAGGGTGCCCCCCAAGGCGTAGCTTTCGCTCGTGGGCCGCCCCATAATAAACTTCCACTGTGGGCGAAAACAGAAAAGAAAAAGGGGGAAAAAAAAAATTACATTTATATATATATATATATATATACACACACCCCGACCAAACACGGATGAGAGGAGATGAGATGAGAGATGGTGTGCTTACCGCCCGTGAGAAGTGTGTCCATTCTGGGCCTTGGCCACAAAAGTGTGCCCCCCAAGGCGTAGCTTTCGCTCGCAGGCCGCCCCATAATAAACTTCCACTGTGGGCGAAAACAGAAAAGAAAAAGGGGGAAAAAAAAATTACATTTATATATAAATACACACAGCCCGACCAAACACGGATGAGATGAGATGAGATGGTGTGCTTACCGCCCGTGAGAAGTGTGTCCATTTGGGGCCTGGGCCACAAAAGGGTGCCCCCCCAAGGAGTAGCTTTCCCTCGCGGGCCGCCCCATAATAAACTTCCACTGTGGGCGAAAACAGAAAAGAAAAAGGGGAAAAAAAATTACATTTATATATAAATACACACACCCCGACCAAACACGGATGAGATGAGATGGTGTGCTTACCGCCCGTGAGAAGTGTGTCCATTCGGGGCCTGGGCCACAAAAGGGTGCCCCCCAAGGCGTAGCTTTCGCTCGCGGGCCGCCCCATAATAAACTTCCACTGTGGGCGAAAACAGAAAAGAAAAAGGGGGAAAATAAATTTACATTTATATATAAATACACACACCCCGACCAAACACGGATGAGAGGAGATGGTGTGCTTACCGCCCATGAGAAGTGTGTCCATTTGGGGCCTGGGCCACAAAAGGGTGCCCCCCAAGGAGTAGCTTTCCCTCGCGGGCCGCCCCATAATAAACTTCCACTGTGGGCGAAAACAGAAAAGAAAAAGGGGGAAAAAAAAATTACATTTATATATAAATACACACACCCCGACCAAACACGGATGAGATGAGATGGTGTGCTTACTGCCCGTGAGAAGTGTGTCCATTTGGGGCCTGAGCCACAAAAGGTTGCCCCCCAAGGAGTAGCTTTCCCTCACGGGCCGCCCCATAATAAACTTCCACTGTGGGCGAAAACAGAAAAGAAAAAGGGGAAAAAAAATTACATTTATATATAAATACACACACCCCGACCAAACACGGATGAGATGAGATGGTGTGCTTACCGCCCGTGAGAAGTGTGTCCATTCGGGGCCTGGGCCACAAAAGGGTGCCCCCCCAAGGAGTAGCTTTCCCTTCGGGCCGCCCCATAATAAACTTCCACTGTGGGCGAAAACAGAAAAGAAAAAGGGGAAAAAAATCACATTTATATATAAATACACACACCCCGACCAAACACGGATGAGATGAGATGGTGTGCTTACCGCCCGTGAGAAGTGTGTCCATTCGGGGCCTGGGCCACAAAAGGGTTCCCCCCAAGGCGTAGCTTTCGCTCGCGGGCCGCCCCATAATAAACTTCCACTGTGGGCGAAAACAGAAAAGAAAAAAGGGGAAAAACAAAATTACATTTATATATAAATACACACAGCCCGACCAAACACGGATGAGATGAGATGGTGTGCTTACCGCCCATGAGAAGTGTGTCCATTTGGGGCCTGGGCCACAAAAGGGTGCCCCCCAAGGAGTAGCTTTCCCTCGCGGGCCGCCCCATAATAAACTTCCACTGTGGGCGAAAACAGAAAAGAAAAAGGGGAAAAAAAATTACATTTATATATAAATACACACACCCCGACCAAACACGGATGAGATGGTGTGCTTACCGCCCGTGAGAAGTGTGTCCATTCGGGGCCTGAGCCACAAAAGGGTTCCCCCCAAGGCGTAGCTTTCGCTCGCGGGCCGCCCCATAATAAACTTCCACTGTGGGCGAAAACAGAAAAGAAAAAGGGGGAAAAAAAATTACATTTATATATATAAATACACACACCCCGACCAAACACGGATGAGATGAGATGAGATGGTGTGCTTACCGCCCGTGAGAAGTGTGTCCATTCGGGGCCTGGGCCTCAAAAGGGTGCCCCCCAAGGCGTAGCTTTCGCTCGCGGGCCGCCCCATAATAAACTTCCACTGTGGGCGAAAACAGAAAAGAAAAAGGGGGAAAAAAAAGTTACATTTATATATAAATACACACACCCCGACCAAACACGGATGAGATGAGATGGTGTGCTTACCGCCCGTGAGAAGTGTGTCCATTCGGGGCCTGGGCCACAAAAGGGTGCCCCCCAAGGAGTAGCTTTCCCTTCGGGCCGCCCCATAATAAACTTCCACTGTGGGCGAAAACAGAAAAGAAAAAAGGGGAAAAAAAAATTACATTTATATATAAATACACACAGCCCGACCAAACACGGATGAGATGAGATGAGATGGTGTGCTTACCGCCCGTGAGAAGTGTGTCCATTCGGGGCCTGGGCCACAAAAGGGTGCCCCCCAAGGCGTAGCTTTCGCTCGCGGGCCGCCCCATAATAAACTTCCACTGAAAACAGAAAAGAAAAAGGGGAAAAAAAATAAACATTACATTTATATATAAATACACACACCCCGACCAAACACGGATGAGAGGAGATGAGATGAGAGATGGTGTGCTTACCGCCCGTGAGAAGTGTGTCCATTCGGGGCCTTGGCCACAAAAGGGTGCCCCCCAAGGCGTAGCTTTCGCTCGCGGGCCGCCCCATAATAAACTTCCACTGTGGGCGAAAACAGAAAAGAAAAAGGGGGAAAAAAAATTACATTTATATATAAATACACACACCCCGACCAAACACGGATGAGATGAGATGGTGTGCTTACCGCCCGTGAGAAGTGTGTCCATTTGGGGCCTGAGCCACAAAAGGTTGCCCCCCAAGGAGTAGCTTTCCCTCACGGGCCGCCCCATAATAAACTTCCACTGTGGGCGAAAACAGAAAAGAAAAAGGGGAAAAAAATCACATTTATATATAAATACACACACCCCGACCAAACACGGATGAGATGAGATGGTGTGCTTACCGCCCGTGAGAAGTGTGTCCATTCGGGGCCTGGGCCACAAAAGGGTTCCCCCCAAGGCGTAGCTTTCGCTCGCGGGCCGCCCCATAATAAACTTCCACTGTGGGCGAAAACAGAAAAGAAAAAAGGGGAAAAACAAAATTACATTTATATATAAATACACACAGCCCGACCAAACACGGATGAGATGAGATGGTGTGCTTACCGCCCATGAGAAGTGTGTCCATTTGGGGCCTGGGCCACAAAAGGGTGCCCCCCAAGGAGTAGCTTTCCCTCGCGGGCCGCCCCATAATAAACTTCCACTGTGGGCGAAAACAGAAAAGAAAAAGGGGAAAAAAAATTACATTTATATATAAATACACACACCCCGACCAAACACGGATGAGATGAGATGGTGTGCTTACCGCCCGTGAGAAGTGTGTCCATTCGGGGCCTGAGCCACAAAAGGGTTCCCCCCAAGGCGTAGCTTTCGCTCGCGGGCCGCCCCATAATAAACTTCCACTGTGGGCGAAAACAGAAAAGAAAAAGGGGGAAAAAAAATTACATTTATATATATAAATACACACACCCCGACCAAACACGGATGAGATGAGATGAGATGGTGTGCTTACCGCCCGTGAGAAGTGTGTCCATTCGGGGCCTGGGCCTCAAAAGGGTGCCCCCCAAGGCGTAGCTTTCGCTCGCGGGCCGCCCCATAATAAACTTCCACTGTGGGCGAAAACAGAAAAGAAAAAGGGGGAAAAAAAAGTTACATTTATATATAAATACACACACCCCGACCAAACACGGATGAGATGAGATGGTGTGCTTACCGCCCGTGAGAAGTGTGTCCATTCGGGGCCTGGGCCACAAAAGGGTGCCCCCCAAGGAGTAGCTTTCCCTTCGGGCCGCCCCATAATAAACTTCCACTGTGGGCGAAAACAGAAAAGAAAAAAGGGGAAAAAAAAATTACATTTATATATAAATACACACAGCCCGACCAAACACGGATGAGATGAGATGAGATGGTGTGCTTACCGCCCGTGAGAAGTGTGTCCATTCGGGGCCTGGGCCACAAAAGGGTGCCCCCCAAGGCGTAGCTTTCGCTCGCGGGCCGCCCCATAATAAACTTCCACTGAAAACAGAAAAGAAAAAGGGGAAAAAAAATAAACATTACATTTATATATAAATACACACACCCCGACCAAACACGGATGAGAGGAGATGAGATGAGAGATGGTGTGCTTACCGCCCGTGAGAAGTGTGTCCATTCGGGGCCTTGGCCACAAAAGGGTGCCCCCCAAGGCGTAGCTTTCGCTCGCGGGCCGCCCCATAATAAACTTCCACTGTGGGCGAAAACAGAAAAGAAAAAGGGGGAAAAAAAATTACATTTATATATAAATACACACACCCCGACCAAACACGGATGAGATGAGATGGTGTGCTTACCGCCCGTGAGAAGTGTGTCCATTTGGGGCCTGGGCCACAAAAGGGTGCCCCCGAAAGAGTAGCTTTCCCTCACGGGCCGCCCCATAATAAACTTCCACTGTGGGCGAAAACCGAAAAGAAAAAGGGGAAAAAAAATTACATTTATATATAAATACACACACCCCGACCAAACACGGATGAGATGAGATGGTGTGCTTACCGCCCGTGAGAAGTGTGTCCATTCGGGGCCTGGGCCACAAAAGGGTTCCCCCTAAGGCGTAGCTTTCGCTCGCGGGCCGCCCCATAATAAACTTCCACTGTGGGCGAAAACAGAAAAGAAAAAGGGGGAAAAAAAAATTACATATAAATACACACACCCCAACCAAACATGGGTGAGATGAGATGGTGTGCTTACCGCCCGTGAGAAGTGTGTCCATTCGGGGCCTGGGCCACAAAAGGGTGCCCCCCAAGGAGTAGCTTTCCCTTCGGGCCGCCCCATAATAAACTTCCACTGTGGGCGAAAACAGAAAAGAAAAAAGGGGAAAAAAAAAATTACATTTATATATAAATACACACAGCCCGACCAAACACGGATGAGAGGAGATGAGATGAGAGATGGTGTGCTTACCGCCCGTGAGAAGTGTGTCCATTCGGGGCCTTGGCCACAAAAGGGTGCCCCCCAAGGCGTAGCTTTCGCTCGCGGGCTGCCCCAAAATAAACTTCCACTGTGGGCGAAAACAGAAAAGAAAAAGAAAAAGGGGGAAAAAAAATTACATTTATATATAAATACACACACCCCGACCAAACACGGATGAGATGAGATGGTGTGCTTACCGCCCGTGAGAAGTGTGTCCATTCGGGGCCTGGGCCACAAAAGGGTGCCCCCCAAGGAGTAGCTTTCCCTTCGGGCCGCCCCATAATAAACTTCCACTGTGGGCGAAAACAGAAAAGAAAAAGGGGAAAAAAAATTACATTTATATATAAATACACACACCCCGACCAAACACGGATGAGATGAGATGGTGTGCATACCGCCCGTGAGATGTGTGTCCATTCGGGGCCTGGGCCACAAAAGGGTTCCCCCCAAGGCGTAGCTTTCGCTCGCGGGCCGCCCCATAATAAACTTCCACTGTGGGCGAAAACAGAAAAGAAAAAAGGTGAAAAACAAAATTACATTTATATATAAATACACACACCCCGACCAAACACGGATGAGATGAGATGGTGTGCTTACCGCCCATGAGAACTGTGTCCATTTGGGGCCTGGGCCACAAAAGGGTGCCCCCCAAGGAGTAGCTTTCCCTCGCGGGCCGCCCCATAATAAACTTCCACTGTGGGCGAAAACAGAAAAGAAAAAGGGGAAAAAAAATTACATTTATATATAAATACACACACCCCGACCAAACACGGATGAGATGAGATGGTGTGCTTACCGCCCGTGAGAAGTGTGTCCATTCGGGGCCTGAGCCACAAAAGGGTTCCCCCCAAGGCGTAGCTTTCGCTCGCGGGCCGCCCCATAATAAACTTCCACTGTGGGCGAAAACAGAAAAGAAAAAGGGGGAAAAAAAATTACATTTATATATATAAATACACACACCCCGACCAAACACGGATGAGATGAGATGGTGTGCTTACCGCCCGTGAGAAGTGTGTCCATTCGGGGCCTGGGCCTCAAAAGGGTGCCCCCCAAGGCGTAGCTTTCGCTCGCGGGCCGCCCCATAATAAACTTCCACTGTGGGCGAAAACAGAAAAGAAAAAAAGGGGAAAAAAAAATTACATTTATATATAAATACACACAGCCCGACCAAACACGGATGAGATGAGATGAGATGGTGTGCTTACCGCCCGTGAGAAGTGTGTCCATTCGGGGCCTGGGCCACAAAAGGGTGCCCCCCAAGGCGTAGCTTTCGCTCGCGGGCCGCCCCATAATAAACTTCCACTGAAAACAGAAAAGAAAAAGGGGAAAAAAAATAAACATTACATTTATATATAAATACACACACCCCGACCAAACACGGATGAGAGGAGATGAGATGAGAGATGGTGTGCTTACCGCCCGTGAGAAGTGTGTCCATTCGGGGCCTGGGCCACAAAAGGGTGCCCCCCAAGGCGTAGCTTTCGCTCGCGGGCCGCCCCATAATAAACTTCCACTGTGGGCGAAAACAGAAAAGAAAAAGGGGGAAAAACAAAATTACATTTATATATAAATACACACACCCCGACCAAACACGGATGAGATGAGATGGTGTGCTTACCGCCCGTGAGAAGTGTGTCCATTTGGGGCCTGGGCCACAAAAGGGTGCCCCCCAAGGAGTAGCTTTCCCTCACGGGCCGCCCCATAATAAACTTCCACTGTGGGCGAAAACAGAAAAGAAAAAGGGGAAAAAAAATTACATTTATATATAAATACACACACCCCGACCAAACACGGATGAGATGAGATGGTGTGCTTACCGCCCGTGAGAAGTGTGTCCATTCGGGGCCTGGGCCACAAAAGTGTTCCCCCCAAGGCGTAGCTTTCGCTCTCGGGCCGCCCCATAATAAACTTCCACTGTGGGCGAAAACAGAAAAGAAAAAAGGGGAAAAAAAAAAAATTACATTTATATATAAATACACACTCCGACCAAACACGGATGAGATGAGATGGTGTGCTTACCGCCCGTGAGAAGTGTGTCCATTTGGGGCCTGGGCCACAAAAGGGTGCCCCCCAAGGAGTAGCTTTCCCTCGCGGGCCGCCCCATAATAAACTTCCACTGTGGGCGAAAACAGAAAAGAAAAAGGGGAAAAAAAATTACATTTATATATAAATACACACACCCCGACCAAACACGGATGAGATGAGATGGTGTGCTTACCGCCCGTGAGAAGTGTGTCCATTCGGGGCCTGGGCCACAAAAGGGTTCCCCTCAAGGCATAGCTTTCGCTCGCGGGCCGCCCCATAATAAACTTCCACTGTGGGCGAAAACAGAAAAGAAAAAGGGGGAAAAAAATTACATTTATATATAAATACACACACCCCAACCAAACATGGATGAGATGAGATGGTGTGCTTACCGCCCGTGAGAAGTGTGTCCATTTGGGGCCTGGGCCACAAAAGGGTGCCCCCCAAGGAGTAGCTTTCCCTCACGGGCCGCCCCATAATAAACTTCCACTGTGGGTGAAAACAGAAAAGAAAAAGGGGAAAAAAAAATTACATTTATATATAAATACACACACCCCGACCAAACACGGATGAGATGAGATGGTGTGCTTACCGCCCGTGAGAAGTGTGTCCATTCGGGGCCTGGGCCACAAAAGGGTTCCCCCTAAGGCGTAGCTTTCGCTCGCGGGCCGCCCCATAATAAACTTCCACTGTGGGCGAAAACAGAAAAGAAAAAGGGGGGAAAAAAATTACATATAAATACACACACCCCGACCAAACACGGATGAGATGAGATGGTGTGCTTACTGCCCATGAGAAGTGTGTCCATTCGGGGCCTGGGCCACAAAAGGGTGCCCCCCAAGGCGTAGCTTTCGCTCGCGGGCCGCCCCATAATAAACTTCCACTGTGGGCGAAAACAGAAAAGAAAAAGGGGGGAAAAAAAAAATTACATTTATATATAAATACACACACCCCGACCAAACACGGATGAGATGAGATGGTGTGCTTACCGCCCGTGAGAAGTGTGTCCATTCGGGGCCTGGGCCACAAAAGGGTGCCCCCCAAGGAGTAGCTTTCCCTCGCTGGCCGCCCCATAATAAACTTCCACTGTGGGTGAAAACAGAAAAGAAAAAGGGGGAAAAAAAATTACATTTATATATAAATACACACACCCCGACCAAACACGGATGAGGTGAGATGAGATGGTGTGCTTACCGCCCGTGAGAAGTGTGTCCATTCGGGGCCTGGGCCACAAAAGGGTGCCCCCCAAGGCGTAGCTTTCGCTCGCGGGCCACCCCATAATAAACTTCCACTGTGGGCGAACACAGAAAAGAAAAAGGGGGAAAAAAAATTACATTTATATATAAATACACACAGCCCGACCAAACACGGATGAGATGAGATGGTGTGCTTACCGCCCGTGAGAAGTGTGTCCATTCGGGGCCTGGGCCACAAAATGGTGCCCCCCAAGGAGTAGCTTTCCCTCACAGGCCGCCCCATAATAAACTTCCACTGTGAGCGAAAACAGAAAAAAAAAAAGGGGGAAAAAAAAATTACATTTATATATAAATACACACACCCCGACCAAACACGGATGAGATGAGATGGTGTGCTTACCGCCCGTGAGAAGTGTGTCCATTTGGGGCCTGGGCCACAAAAGGGTGCCCCCCAAGGAGTAGCTTTCCCTCGCGGGCCGCCCCATAATAAACTTCCACTGTGGGCGAAAACAGAAAAGAAAAAAGGGGAAAAAAAATTACATTTATATATAAATACACACACCCCGACCAAACACGGATGAGATGAGATGGTGGTCTTACCGCCCGTGAGAAGTGTGTCCATTCGGGGCCTGGGCCTCAAAAGGGTGCCCCCCAAGGCGTAGCTTTCGCTCGCGGGCCGCCCCATAATAAACTTCCACTGTGGGCGAAAACAGAAAAGAAAAAGGGGGAAAGAAAATTACATTTATATATAAATAGACACAGCCCGACCAAACACGGATGAGATGAGATGAGATGGTGTGCTTACCGCCCGTGAGAAGTGTGTCCATTCGGGGCCTGGGCCACAAAAGGGTGCCCCCCAAGGAGTAGCTTTACCTTCGGGCCGCCCCATAATAAACTTCCACTGTGGGCGAAAACAGAAAAGAAAAAAGGGGAAAAAAAAATTACATTTATATATAAATACACACAGCCCGACCAAACACGGATGAGATGAGATGAGATGGTGTGCTTACCGCCCGTGAGAAGTGTGTCCATTCGGGGCCTGGGCCACAAAAGGGTGCCCCCCAAGGCGTAGCTTTCGCTCGCGGGCCGCCCCATAATAAACTTCCACTGTGGGCGAAAACAGAAAAGAAAAAGGGGGAAAAAAAATTACATTTATATATAAATACACACACCCCGACCAAACACGGATGAGAGGAGATGAGATGAGAGATGGTGTGCTTACCGCCCGTGAGAAGTGTGTCCATTCGGGGCCTTGGCCACAAAAGGGTGCCCCCAAGGAGTAGCTTTCCCTCACGGGCCGCCCCATAATAAACTTCCACTGTGGGCGAAAACAGAAAAGAAAAAGGGGGAAAAAAAATTACATTTATATATAAATACACACACCCCGACCAAACACGGATGAGATGAGATGGTGTGCTTACCGCCCGTGAGAAGTGTGTCCATTCGGGGCCTGGGCCACAAAAGGGTGCCCCCCAAGGCGTAGCTTTCGCTCGCGGGCCACCCCATAATAAACTTCCACTGTGGGCGAACACAGAAAAGAAAAAGGGGGAAAAAAATTACATTTATATATAAATACATACAGCCCGACCAAACACGGATGAGATGAGATGGTGTGCTTACCGCCCGTGAGAAGTGTGTCCATTCGGGGCCTGGGCCACAAAATGGTGCCCCCCAAGGAGTAGCTTTCCCTCACAGGCCGCCCCATAATAAACTTCCACTGTGAGCGAAAACAGAAAAGAAAAAGGGGGAAAAAAAAAAATTACATTTATATATAAATACACACACCCCGACCAAACACGGATGAGATGAGATGAGATGGTGTGCTTACCGCCCTTGAGAAGTGTGTCCATTCATGGCCTGGGCCACAAAAGGGTGCCCCCCAAGGCGTAGCTTTCGCTCGCGGGCCGCCCCATAATAAACTTCCACTGTGGGCGAAAACAGAAAAGAAAAAGGGGAAAAAAAAAAATTACATTTATATATAAATACACACACCCCGACCAAACAAGGATGAGATGAGATGAGATGGTGTGCTTACCGCCCGTGAGAAGTGTGTCCATTCAGGGCCTGGGCCTCAAAAGGGTGCCCCCCAAGGCGTAGCTTTCGCTCGCGGGCCGCCCCATAATAAACTTCCACTGTGGGCGAAAACAGAAAAGAAAAAGGGGGAAAAAAATTACATTTATATATAAATACACACACCCCGACCAAACACGGATGAGATGAGATGGTGTGCTTACCGCTCGTGAGAAGTGTGTCCATTCGGGGCCTGGGCCACAAAAGGGTGCCCCCCAAGGAGTAGCTTTCCCTCGCGGGCCGCACCATAATAAACTTCCACTGTGGGCGAAAACAGAAAAGAAAAAAGGGGAAAAAAAAATTACATTTATATATAAATACACACAGCCCGACCAAACACGGATGAGATGAGATGAGATGGTGTGCTTACAGCCCGTGAGAAGTGTGTCCATTCGGGGCCTGGGCCACAAAAGGGTGCCCCCCAAGGCGTAGCTTTCGCTCGCGGCCCACCCCATAATAAACTTCCACTGTGGGTGAAAACAGAAAAGAAAAAGGGGGGAAAAAAATTACATTTATATATAAATACACACACCCCGACCAAACACGGATAAGATGAGATGGTGTGCTTACCACCCGTGAGAAGTGTGTCCATTCGGGGCCTGGGCCACAAAAGGGTTCCCCCCAAGGTGTAGCTTTCGCTCGCGGGCCGCCCCATAATAAACTTCCACTGTGGGCGAAAACAGAAAAGAAAAAGGGGAAAAAAAATAAACATTACATTTATATAGAAATACACACACCCTGACCAAACACGGATGAGATGAGATGAGATGGTGTGCTTACCACCCGTGAGAAGTGTGTCCATTCGGGACCTGGGACACAAAAGGGTGCCCCCCAAGGCGTAGCTTTCGCTCGCGGCCCACCCCATAATAAACTTCCACTGTGGGCGCAAACAGAAAAGAAAAAGGGGGGAAAAAAATTACATTTATATATAAATACACACACCCCGACCAAACACGGATGAGAGGAGATGAGATGAGAGATGGTGTGCTTACCGCCCGTGAGAAGTGTGTCCATTCGGGGCCTTGGCCACAAAAGGGTGCCCCCCAAGGCGTAGCTTTCGCTCGCGGGCCGCCCCATAATAAACTTCCACTGTGGGCGAAAACAGAAAAGAAAAAGGGGGGAAAAAAATTACATTTATATATAAATACACACACCCCGACCAAACACGGATGAGATGAGATGAGATTGTGTGCTTACCACCCGTGAGAAGTGTGTCCGTTCGGGGCCTGGGCCACAAAAAACGTGCCCCCCAAGGTGTGGCTTTCGCTCGCGGGCCGCCCCATAATAAACTTCCACTGTGGGCGAAAACAGAAAAGAAAAAGGGGGAAAAAAAAATTACATTTATATATTAATACACACACCCCGACCAAACACGGATGAGATGAGATGGTGTGCTTACCGCCCGTGAGAAGTGTGTCCATTCGGGGCCTGGGCCACAAAAGGGTGCCCCCCAAGGAGTAGCTTTCCCTCGCTGGCCGCCCCATAATAAACTTCCACTGTGGGTGAAAACAGAAAAAAAAAAGGGGGGAAAAAAATTACATTTATATATAAATACACACACCCCGACCAAACACGGATGAGATGAGATGAGATGAGATGGTGTGCTTACCACCCGTGAGAAGTGTGTCCATTCGGGGCCTGGGCCACAAAAGGGTTCCCCCCAAGGTGTAGCTTTCGCTCGCGGGCCGCCCCATAATAAACTTCCACTGTGGGCGAAAACAGAAAAGAAAAAGGGGAAAAAAATTACATTTATATATAAATACACACACCCTGACCAAACACGGATGAGATGAGATGAGATGGTGTGCTTACCGCCCGTGAGAAGTGTGTCCATTCGGGGCCTGGGCCACAAAAGGTTGCCCCCCAAGGTGTAGCTTTCGCTCGCGGGCCGCCCCATAATAAACTTCCACTGTGGGCAAAAACAGAAAAGAAAAAAAGGGGAAAAAAAAATTACATTTATATATAAATACACACACCCCGACCAAACACTGATGAGATGAGATGAGATGGTGTGCTTACCGTCCGTGAGAAGTGTGTCCATTCGGGGCCTGGGCCACAAAAGGGTGCCCCCCAAGGCGTAGCTTTCGCTCGCGGGCCACCCCATAATAAACATCCACTGTGGGCGAAAACAGAAAAGAAAAAGGGGGAAAAAAAATTACATTTATATATAAATACACACAGCCCGACCAAACACTGATGAGATGAGATGGTGTGCTTACCGCCCGTGAGAAGTGTGTCCATTTGGGGCCTGGGCCACAAAAGGGTGCCCCCCAAGGAGTAGCTTTCCCTCGTGGGCCGCCCCATAATAAACTTCCACTGTGGGCGAAAACAGAAAAGAAAAAGGGGAAAAAAAATTACATTTATATATAAATACACACACCCCGACCAAACACGGATGAGATGAGATGGTGTGCTTACCACTCGTGAGAAGTGTGTCCATTCGGGGCCTGGGCCACAAAAAGGGTTCCCCCCAAGGCGTAGATTTCGCTCACGGGCCGCCCCATAATAAACTTCCACTGTGGGTGAAAACAGAAAAGAAAAAAGGAAAAAAAAAAAAAAAATTACATTTATATATAAATACACACACCCCGACCAAACACGGATGAGATGAGATGGTGTGCTTACCGCCCGTGAGAAGTGTGTCCATTCGGGGCCTGGGCCACAAAAGGGTGCCCCCCAAGGAGTAGCTTTCCCTCACGGGCCGCCCCATAATAAACTTCCACTGTGGGCGAAAACAGAAAAGAAAAAAAGGGGAAAAAAAATTACATTTATATATAAATACACACACCCCGACCAAACACGGATGAGATGAGATGAGATGGTGTGCTTACCGCCCGTGAGAAGGGTGTCCATTCGGGGCCTGGGCCACAAAAGGGTTCCCCCCAAGGCGTAGCTTTCAATCGCGGTCCGCCCCATAATAAACTTCCACTGTGGGCGAAAACAGAAAAGAAAAAGGGGAAAAAAAAAAAATTACATTTATATATAAATACACACACCCCGACCAAACACGGATGAGATGAGAGGAGATGGTGTGCTTACCGCCCATGAGAAGTGTGTCCATTCGGGGCCTGGGCCACAAAAGGGTGCCCCCAATTCGTAGCTTTCGCACGCGGGCCGCCCCATAATAAAACTTCCACTGTGGGCAAAAACAGAAAAGAAAAAGGGGAAAAAAAATTACATTTATATATAAATACACACACCCCGACCAAACACGGATGAGATGAGATGGTGTGCTTACCGCCCGTGAGAAGTGTGTCCATTCGGGGCCTGGGCCACAAAAGGGTGCCCCCCAAGGCGTAGCTTTCAATCGCGGTCCGCCCCATAATAAACTTCCACTGTGGGCGAAAACAGAAAAGAAATAGGGGAAAAAAAAAATTACATTTATATATAAATACACACCCCGACCAAACACGGATGAGATGAGATGGTGTGCTTACCGCCCATGAGAAGTGTGTCCATTCGGGGCCTGGGCCACAAAAGGTTGCCCCCCAAGGTGTAGCTTTCGCTCGCGGGCCGCCCCATAATAAACTTCCACTGTGGGCGAACAGAAAAGAAAAAAAGGGGAAAAAAAAATTACATTTATATATAAATACACACACCCCGACCAAACACGGATGAGATGAGTTGGTGTGCTTACCGCCCGTGAGAAGTGTGTCCATTCGGGGCCTGGGCCACAAAAGGGTGCCCCCCAAGGCGTAGCTTTCGCTCGCGGGCCGCCCCATAATAAACTTCCACTGTGAGCAAAAACAAAAGAAAAAGGGGGAAAAAAAATTACATTTATATATAAATACACACACCCCGACCAAACACAGATGAGATGAGATGGTGTGCTTACCGCCCGTGAGAAGTGTGTCCATTCGAGGCCTGGGCCACAAAAGGGTTCCCCCCAAGGCGTAGCTTTCAATCGCGGTCCGCCCCATAATAAACTTCCACTGTGGGCGAAAACAGAAAAGAAAAAGGGGAAAAAAAAAAAATTACATTTATATATAAATACACACACCCCGACCAAACACGGATGAGATGAGAGGAGATGGTGTGCTTACCGCCCATGAGAAGTGTGTCCATTCGGGGCCTGGGCCACAAAAGGGTGCCCCCAATTCGTAGCTTTCGCACGCGGGCCGCCCCATAATAAAACTTCCACTGTGGGCAAAAACAGAAAAGAAAAAGGGGAAAAAAAATTACATTTATATATAAATACACACACCCCGACCAAACACGGATGAGATGAGATGGTGTGCTTACCGCCCGTGAGAAGTGTGTCCATTCGGGGCCTGGGCCACAAAAGGGTGCCCCCCAAGGCGTAGCTTTCAATCGCGGTCCGCCCCATAATAAACTTCCACTGTGGGCGAAAACAGAAAAGAAATAGGGGAAAAAAAAAATTACATTTATATATAAATACACACCCCGACCAAACACGGATGAGATGAGATGGTGTGCTTACCGCCCATGAGAAGTGTGTCCATTCGGGGCCTGGGCCACAAAAGGTTGCCCCCCAAGGTGTAGCTTTCGCTCGCGGGCCGCCCCATAATAAACTTCCACTGTGGGCGAACAGAAAAGAAAAAAAGGGGAAAAAAAATTACATTTATATATAAATACACACACCCCGACCAAACACGGATGAGATGAGTTGGTGTGCTTACCGCCCGTGAGAAGTGTGTCCATTCGGGGCCTGGGCCACAAAAGGGTGCCCCCCAAGGCGTAGCTTTCGCTCGCGGGCCGCCCCATAATAAACTTCCACTGTGGGCGAAAACAAAAGAAAAAGGGGAATAAAAATGAGATGAGATGGTGTGCTTACCGCCTGTGAGAAGTGTGTCCATTCGGGGCCTGGGCGACAAAAGGGTGCCCCCCAAGGCGTAGCTTTCGCTCGTGGGCCGCCCCATAATAAACTTCCACTGTGGGCGAAAACAGAAAAGAAAAAGGGGAAAAAAAATTACATTTATATATAAATACACACACCCCGACCAAACACGGATGAGATGAGATGGTGTGCTTACCGCCTGTGAGAAGTGTGTCCATTCGGGGCCTGGGCCACAAAAGGGTTCCCCCCAAGGCATAGCTTTCGCTCGCGGGCCGCCCCATAATAAACTTCCACTGTGGGCGAAAACAGAAAAGAAAAAGGGGAAAAAAAATTACATTTATATATAAATACACACACCCCGACCAAACACTGATGAGATGAGATGGTGTGCTTACCGCCCGTGAGAAGTGTGTCCATTGGGGGCCTGGGCCACAAAAGGGTGCCCCCCAAGGCGTAGCTTTCGCTCGCGGGCCGCCCCATAATAAACTTCCACTGTGGGCGAAAACTGGAAAGAAAAAGGGGAAAAAAAATTACATTTATGTATAAATACACACACGTCGACCAAACACGGATGAGATGGTGTGCTTACCGCCCGTGAGAAGTGTGTCCATTCGGGGCCTGGGCCACAAAAGGGTGCCCCCCCAAGGCGTAGCTTTCGCTCGCGGGCCGCCCCATAATAAACTTCCACTGTGGGCGAAAACAAAAGAAAAAGGGGAATAAAAATGAGATGAGATGGTGTGCTTACCGCCTGTGAGAAGTGTGTCCATTCGGGGCCTGGGCGACAAAAGGGTGCCCCCCAAGGCGTAGCTTTCGCTCGTGGGCCGCCCCATAATAAACTTCCACTGTGGGCGAAAACAGAAAAGAAAAAGGGGAAAAAAAATTACATTTATATTTAAATACACACACCCCGACCAAACACGGATGAGATGAGATGGTGTGCTTACCGCCTGTGAGAAGTGTGTCCATTCGGGGCCTGGGCCACAAAAGGGTTCCCCCCAAGGCGTAGCTTTCGCTCGCGGGCCGCCCCATAATAAACTTCCACTGTGGGCGAAAACAGAAAAGAAAAAAGGGGAAAAAAAAATTACATTTATATATAAATACACACACCGCGACCAAACACTGATGAGATGAGATGGTGTGGTTACCGCCCGTGAGAAGTGTGTCCATTGGGGGCCTGGGCCACAAAAGGGTGCCCCCCAAGGCGTAGCTTTCGCTCGCGGGCCGCCCCATAATAAACTTCCACTGTGGGCGAAAACTGGAAAGAAAAAGGGGAAAAAAAATTACATTTATGTATAAATACACAAACCCCGACCAAACACGGATGAGATGATGAGATGAGATGAGATGAGATGGTGTGCTTACCGCCCGTGAGAAGTGTGTCCATTCGGGGCCTGGGCCACAAAAGGGTGCCCCCCAAGGCATAGCTTTCACTGGCGGGCCGCCCCATCATAAACTTCCACTGTGGGCGAAAACAAAAGAAAAAGGGTAAAAAAAAATTAGATGAGATGGAGTGCTTACCGCCCGTGAGAAGTGTGTCCATTCGGGGCCTGGGCCACAAAAGGTTGCCCCCCAAGGTGTAGCTTTCGCTCGCGGGCCGCCCCATAATAAACTTCCACTGTGGGCGAACAGAAAAGAAAAAAAGGGGAAAAAAAAATTACATTTATATATAAATACACACCCCGACCAAACACGGATGAGATGAGATGGTGTGCTTACCGCCCATGAGAAGTGTGTCCATTCGGGGCCTGGGCCACAAAAGGTTGCCCCCCAAGGTGTAGCTTTCGCTCGCGGGCCGCCCCATAATAAACTTCCACTGTGGGCGAACAGAAAAGAAAAAAAGGGGAAAAAAAAATTACATTTATATATAAATACACACACCCCGACCAAACACGGATGAGATGAGTTGGTGTGCTTACCGCCCGTGAGAAGTGTGTCCATTCGGGGCCTGGGCCACAAAAGGGTGCCCCCCAAGGTGTAGCTTTCGCTCGCGGGCCGCCCCATAATAAACTTCCACTGTGGGCGAACAGAAAAGAAAAAAAGGGGAAAAAAAAATTACATTTATATATAAATACACACCCCGACCAAACACGGATGAGATGAGATGGTGTGCTTACCGCCCATGAGAAGTGTGTCCATTCGGGGCCTGGGCCACAAAAGGGTGCCCCCCAAGGTGTAGCTTTCGCTCGCGGGCCGCCCCATAATAAACTTCCACTGTGAGCGAAAACAAAAGAAAAAGGGGGAAAAAAAAATTACATTTATATATAAATACACACACCCCGACCAAACACAGATGAGATGAGATGGTGTGCTTACCGCCCGTGAGAAGTGTGTCCATTCGGGGCGTGGGCCACAAAAGGGTGCCCCCCAAGGCGTAGCTTTCGCTCGCGGGCCGTCCCATAATAAACTTCCACTGTGGGCGAAAACAGAAAAGAAAAAAGGGGAAAAAAATTACATTTATATATAAATACACACACCCCGACCAAACACGGATGAGATGGTGTGCTTACCGCCCGTGAGAAGTGTGTCCATTCGGGGCCTGGGCCACAAAAGGGTGCCCCCCAAGGCGTAGCTTTGGCTCGCGGGCCGCCCCATAATCAAACTTCCACTGTGGGCGAAAACAAAAGAAAAAAGGGGGAAAAAAATGAGATGAGATGGGATGGTGTGCTTACCGCCCGTGAGAAGTGTGTCCATTCGGGGCCTGGGCCACAAAAGGGTGCCCCCCAAGGCGTAGCTTTCGCTCGCGGGCCGCCCCATAATAAACTTCCACTGTGAGCAAAAACAAAAGAAAAAGGGGGAAAAAAAAATTACATTTATATATAAATACACACACCCCGACCAAACACAGATGAGATGATGAGAAGAGATGGTGAGCTTACCGCCCGTGAGAAGTGTGTCCATTCGGGGGCCTGGGCCACAAAAGCATGCCCCCCAAGGCGTAGCTTTCGCTCGCGGGCCGCCCCATAATAAACTTCCACTGTGGGCGAAAACAAAAGAAAAAGGGGAATAAAAATGAGATGAGATGGTGTGCTTACCGCCTGTGAGAAGTGTGTCCATTCGGGGCCTGGGCGACAAAAAGGTGCCCCCCAAGGCGTAGCTTTCGCTCGTGGGCCGCCCCATAATAAACTTCCACTGTGGGCGAAAACAGAAAAGAAAAAGGGGAAAAAAAATTACATTTATATATAAATACACACACCCCGACCAAACACGGATGAGATGGTGTGCTTACCGCCCGTGAGAAGTGTGTCCATTCGGGGCCTGGGCCACAAAAGGGTGCCCCCCCAAGGCGTAGCTTTCGCTCGCGGGCCGCCCCATAATAAACTTCAACTGTGGGAGAAAACAAAAGAAAAAGGGGAATAAAAATGAGATGAGATGGTGTGCTTACCGCCTGTGAGAAGTGTGTCCATTCGGGGCCTGGGCCACAAAAGGGTTCCCCCCAAGGCGTAGCTTTCGCTCGCGGGCCGCCCCATAATAAACTTCCACTGTGGGCGAAAACAGAAAAGAAAAAGGGGAAAAAAAAATTACATTTATATATAAATACACACACCCCGACCAAACACTGATGAGATGAGATGGTGTGGTTACCGCCCGTGAGAAGTGTGTCCATTGGGGGCCTGGGCCACAAAAGGGTGCCCCCCAAGGCGTAGCTTTCGCTCGCGGGCCGCCCCATAATAAACTTCCACTGTGGGCGAAAACTGGAAAGAAAAAGGGGAAAAAAAATTACATTTATGTATAAATACACAAACCCCGACCAAACACGGATGAGATGATGAGATGAGATGAGATGGTGTGCTTACCGCCTGTGAGAAGTGTGTCCATTCGGGGCCTGGGCCACAAAAGCATGCCCCCCAAGGTGTAGCTTTCGCTCGCGGGCCGCCCCATAATAATCTTCCACTGTGGGCGAAAACAGAAAAGAAAAAAGGGGAAAAAAAATTACATTTATATATATATATATATATATATATATATATATAAATACACAAACCCCGACCAAACACGGATGAGATGAGATGGTGTGCTTACCGATCGTGAGGAGTGTGTCCATTCGGGGCCTGGGCCACAAAAGGGTGCCCGCCAAGGCGTAGCTTTCGCTCGCGGGCCGCCCCATAATAAACTTCCACTGTGGGAGAAAACAGAAAAGAAAAAAAGGGGAAAAAAAATTACATTTATATATAAATACACACACCCCGACCAAACACGGATGAGATGAGATGGTGTGCTTACCGCCCGTGAGAAGTGTGTCCATTCGGGGCCTGGGCCACAAAAGGGTGCCCCCCAAGGCATAGCTTTCACTGGCGGGCCGCCCCATCATAAACTTCCACTGTGGGCGAAAACAAAAGAAAAAGGGTAAAAAAAAATTAGATGAGATGGAGTGCTTACCGCCCGTGAGAAGTGTGTCCATTCGGGGCCTGGGCCACAAAAGGGTGGCTCCCAAGGCGTAGCTTTCGCTCACGGGCCGCCCCATAATAAACTTCCACTGTGGGCGAAAACAAAAGAAAAAGGGGAATAAAAATGAGATGAGATGGTGTGCTTACCGCCCGTGAGAAGTGTGTCCATTCGGGGCCTGGGCCACAAAAGGGTGCCCCCCAAGGCGTAGCTTTCGCTCGTGGGCCGCCCCATAATAAACTTCCACTGTGGGAGAAAACAGAAAAGAAAAAGGGGAAAAAAATTACATTTATATATAAATACACACACCCCGACCAAACACGGATGAGATGAGATGGTGTGCTTACCGCCCGTGAGAAGTGTGTCCATTCGGGGCCTGGGTCACAAAAGGGTGCCCCCCAAGGCGTAGCTTTCGCTCGGGGGCGGCCCCACAATAAACTTCCATTGTGGGCGAAAATAGAAAAGAAAAAGGGGGAAAAAAAATTACATTTATATATAAATACACACCCCGACCAAACACAGATGAGATGAGATGAGATGGTGTGCTTACCGCCCATGAAAAGGGTGTCCATTCGGGGCCTGGGCCACAAAAGGGTGCCCCCCAAGGCGTAGCTTTCCCTCGCGGGCCGCCCCATAATAAACTTACATTTACATATAAATACACACCCCGACCAAACACGGATGAGATGAGATGGTGTGCTTACCGCCCGTGAGAAGTGTGTCCATTCGGGGCCTGGGCCACAAAATGGTGCCCCCCAAGGCGTAGCTTTCCCTCGCGGGCCGCCCCATAATAAACTTACATTTACATATAAATACACACCCCGACCAAACACGGATGAGATGAGATGAAATGGTGTGTTTACCGCCCGTGAGAAGTGTGTCCATTCGGGGCCTGGGCCACAAAAGGGTGCCCCCCAAGGCGTAGCTTTCGCTCGCGGGCCGCCCCATAATAATCTTCCACTGTGGGCGAAAACAGAAAAGAAAAAGGGGGAAAAAAAATTACATTTATATATAAATACACACAGCCCGACCAAACACGGATGAGATGATGAGATGAAATGAGATGAGATGAGATGGAGCGCTTACCGCCCATGAGAAGTGTGTCGTTTCGGGGCCTGGGCCACAAAAGGGTGCCCCCCAAGGCGTAGCTTTCGCTCGCGGGCCGCCCCATGATAATCTTCCACTGTGGACGAAAACAGAAAAGAAAAAGGGGAAAAAAAAATTAAATTTATATATAAATACACACACCCCGACCAAACACGGATGAGATGAGTTGGTGTGCTTACCGCCCGTGAGAAGTGTGTCCATTCGGGGCCTGGGCCACAAAAGGGTGCCCCCCAAGGTGTAGCTTTCGCTCGCGGGCCGCCCCATAATAAACTTCCACTGTGGGCGAACAGAAAAGAAAAAAAGGGGAAAAAAAAATTACATTTATATATAAATACACACACCCCGACCAAACACGGATGAGATGAGTTGGTGTGCTTACCGCCCGTGAGAAGTGTGTCCATTCGGGGCCTGGGCCACAAAAGGGTGCCCCCCAAGGTGTAGCTTTCGCTCGCGGGCCGCCCCATAATAAACTTCCACTGTGGGCGAACAGAAAAGAAAAAAAGGGGAAAAAAAAATTACATTTATATATAAATACACACCCCGACCAAACACGGATGAGATGAGATGGTGTGCTTACCGCCCATGAGAAGTGTGTCCATTCGGGGCCTGGGCCACAAAAGGGTGCCCCCCAAGGTGTAGCTTTCGCTCGCGGGCCGCCCCATAATAAACTTCCACTGTGAGCGAAAACAAAAGAAAAAGGGGGAAAAAAAAATTACATTTATATATAAATACACACACCCCGACCAAACACAGATGAGATGAGATGGTGTGCTTACCGCCCGTGAGAAGTGTGTCCATTCGGGGCCTGGGCCACAAAAGGGTGCCCCCCAAGGCGTAGCTTTCGCTCGCGGGCCGTCCCATAATAAACTTCCACTGTGGGCGAAAACAGAAAAGAAAAAAGGGGAAAAAAATTACATTTATATATAAATACACACACCCCGACCAAACACGGATGAGATGGTGTGCTTACCGCCCGTGAGAAGTGTGTCCATTCGGGGCCTGGGCCACAAAAGGGTGCCCCCCAAGGCGTAGCTTTGGCTCGCGGGCCGCCCCATAATCAAACTTCCACTGTGGGCGAAAACAAAAGAAAAAAGGGGGAAAAAAATGAGATGAGATGGGATGGTGTGCTTACCGCCCGTGAGAAGTGTGTCCATTCGGGGCCTGGGCCACAAAAGGGTGCCCCCCAAGGCGTAGCATTCGATCGCGGGCCGCCCCATAATAAACTTACACTGTGGGCGAAAACAGAAAAGAAAAAGGGGGAAACAAAATTACATTTACATATAAATACACATCCCGACCAAACACGGATGAGATGAGATGAGATGGTGTGCTTACCGTCCATGAGAAGTGTGTCCATTCGGGGCCTGGGCCACAAAAGGGTGCCCCCCAAGGCGTAGCTTTCGCTCGCGGGCCGCCCCATAATAAACTTACATTTACATATAAATACACATCCCGACCAAACACGGATGAGATGAGATGGTGTGCTTACCGCCCGTGAGAAGTGTGTCCATTCGGGGCCTGTGCCACAAAAGGGTGCCCCCCAAGGCGTAGCTTTCGCTCGCGGGCCGCCCCATAATAAACTTCCACTGTGGGCGAAAACAAAAGAAAAAGGGGGAAAAAAAAATTACATTTATATATAAATACACACACCCCGACCAAACACAGATGAGATGAGATGAGATGGTGTGCTTACCGCCCATGAAAAGGGTGTCCATTCGGGGCCTGGGCCACAAAAGGGTGCCCCCAATTCGTAGCTTTCGCTCGCGGGCAGCCCCATAATAAACTTCCACTGTGGGCGAAAACAAAAGAAAAAGGGGGAAAAAAAAATTACATTTATATATAAATACACACAACCCGACCAAACACGGATGAGATGAGATGAGATGGTGTGCTTACCGCCCGTGAGAAGTGTGTCCATTCGGGGCCTGGGCCACAAAAGGGTGCCCCCCAAGGCGTAGCTTTCGCTCGCGGGCCGCCCCATAGTAAACTTCCACTGTGGGCGAAAACAGAAAAGAAAAAGGGGAAAAAAATTACATTTATATATAAATACACACACCCCGACCAAACACGGATGAGATGAGATGAGATGGTGTGCTTACCGCCCGTGAGAAGTGTGTCCATCCGGGGCCTAGGCCACAAAAGGGTGCCCCCCAAGGCGTAGCTTTCGCTCGCAGGCCGCCCCATAATAAACTTCCACTGTGGGCGAAAACAGGAAAGAAAAAAGGGGAAAAAAAAATTACATTTATATATAAATACACACACGCCGACCAAACATGGATGAGATGAGATGAGATGGTGTGCTTACCGCCCGTAAGAAGTGTGTCCATTCGGGGCCTGGGCCACAAAAGGGTGCCCCCCAAGGCGTAGCTTTCGCTCGCGGGCCGCCCCATAATAAACTTCCACTGTTACCGAAAACAAAAGAAAAAGGGGGAAAAAAAATTACATTTATATATAAATACACACACCCCGACCAAACACAGATGAGATGAGATGAGATGGTGTGCTTACCGCCCATGAAAAGGGTGTCCATTCGGGGCCTGGGCCACAAAAGGGTGCCCCCAATTCGTAGCTTTCGCTCGCGGGCAGCCCCATAATAAACTTCCACTGTGGGCGAAAACAAAAGAAAAAGGGGGAAAAAAAAATTACATTTATATATAAATACACACACCCCGACCAAACACGGATGAGATGAGATGGTGTGCTTACCGCCCGTGAGAAGTGTGTCCATCCGGGGCCTAGGCCACAAAAGGGTGCCCCCCAAGGCGTAGCTTTCGCTCGCAGGCCGCCCCATAATAAACTTCCACTGTGGGCGAAAACTGGAAAGAAAAAAGGGGGAAAAAAAAATTACATTTATATATAAATACACACTCCCCGACCAAACACAGATGAGATGAGATGGTGTGCTTACCGCCCGTGAGAAGTGTGTCCATTAGGGACCTGGGCCACAAAAGGGTGCCCCCCAAGGCGTAGCTTTCGCTCGCGGGCCGCCCCATAATAAACTTCCACTGTGGGCGAAAACAGAAAAGAAAAAGGGGGAAAAAAAATTACATTTATATATAAATACACACACCCCGAAAAAACACGGATGAGATGAGATGGTGTGCTTACCGCCCATGAGAAGTGTGTCCATTCGGGGCCTGGGCCACAAAAGGGTGCCCCCTAAGGCGTTGCTTTCGCTCAAGGGCCGCCCCATAATATACTTCCACTGTGGGCGAAAACAGAAAAGAAAAAGGGGGGGGAAAAAATTACATTTATATATAAATAAGCACACCATCTCATCTCATCCGTGTTTGGTCGGGGTGTGTGTAACGCCCGTGAGAAGTGTGTCCATTCGGGGCCTGGGCCACAAAAGGGTGCCCCCCAAGGCGTAGCTTTCGCTCGCGGGCTACCCCATAATAAACTTCCACTGTGGGCAAAAACAAAAGAAATAGGGGAATAAAAATGAGATGAGATGGTGTGCTTACCGCCCGTGAGAAGTGTGTCCATTCGGGGCCTGGGCCACAAAAGGGTGCCCCCCAAGGCATAGCTTTAGCTGGCGGGCCGCCCCACAATAAACTTCCACTGTGGGCGAAAACAGAAAAAAAAATTACATTTAAATATAAATACACACAGCCCGACCAAACACAGATGAGATGAGATGAGATGGTGTGCTTACCGCCTATGAGAAGGGTGTCCATTCGGGGCCTGGGCCACAAAAGGGTGCCCCCCCAAGGCGTAGCTTTCGCTCGCGGGCCACCCCATAATAAACTTCCACTGTGGGCGAAAACAGAAAAGAAAAATGGGGAAAAAAAAATTACATTTATAAATAAATACACACACCCCGACCAAACACGGATGAGATGAGATGGTGTGCTTACCGCCCATGAGAAGTGTGTCCATTCGGGGCCTGGGCCAAAAAAAGGGTGCACCCCAAGGTGTAGCTTTCGCTCGCGGGCCGCCCCATAATAATCTTCCACTGTGGGCGAAAACAGAAAAGAAAAAGGGGAAAAAAATGAGATGAGATGGGGTGGTGTGCTTACCGCCCGTGAGAAGTGTGTCCATTCGGGGCCTGGGCCACAAAAGGGTGCCCCCCAAGGAGTAGCTTTCGCTCGCGGGCCGCCCCATAATAAACTTCCACTGTGGGCGAAAACAAAAGAAAAAGGGGAATAAAAATGAGATGAGATGGGATGGTGTGCTTACCGCCCGTGAGAAGTGTGTCCATTAGGGGCCTGGGCCACAAAAGGGTGCCCCCCAAGGTGTAGCTTTAGCTCGCGGGCCGCCCCATAATAAACTTCCACTGTGGGCGAAAACAGGAAAGAAAAAGGGGAAAAAAATTACATTTATATATAAATACACACACGCCGAGCAAACACGGATCAGATGAGATGAGATGGTGTACTTACCGCCCGTGAGGAGTGTGTCCATTCGGGGCCTGGGCCACAAAAGGGTGCCCCCCAAGGCGTAGCTTTCGCTCGCGGGCAGCCCCATAATAAAATTCCACTGTGGGCAAAAACAGAAAAGAAAAAGGGGAAAAAAAATAATTACATAAAATCACACACCCCGACCAAGCACGGATGAGATGAGATGGTGTGCTTACCGCCCGTGAGAAGTGTGTCCATTCGGGGCCTGGGCCACAAAAAGGTGCCCCCCAAGGCGTAGCTTTCGCTGGCGGGCCGCCCCATAATAAACTTCCACTGTGGGCGAAAACTGGAAAGAAAAAGGTAAAAAAAAATTACATTTATATTTAAATACGCACACGCCGACCAAACACGGATGAGATGAGATGAGATGAGATGAGATGGTGTGCTTACCGCCGTGAGAAGTGTGTCCATTCGGGGCCTGGGCCACAAAAGGGTGCCCCCCAAGGCGTAGCTTTCGCTCGCGGGCCGCCCCATAATAAACTTCCCCTGTGGGCGAAAACAAAAGAAAAAGGGGGAAAAAAAAATAGATGAGATGGTGTGCTTACCGCCCGTGAGAAGTGTGTCCATTCGGGGCCTGGGCCACAAAAGGGTGCCCCCAAGGCGTAGCTTTCGCTCGCGGGCCGCCCCATAATAAACTTCCACTGTGGGCGAAAACAGAAGAGAAAAAAAGAAAAAAAAATTACATTTATATATAAATGCACACACCCCGACCAAACACAGATGAGATGAGATGGTGTGCTTAACGCCCGTGAGAAGTGTGTCCATTCGGGGCCTGGGCCACAAAAGGGTGCCCCCCAAGGCGTAGCTTTCGCTCGCGGGCCGCCCCATAATAAACTTCCACTGTGGGCGAAAACAGAAAAGAAAAAAAGGGGGAAAAAAAAATAATTACATTTATATATAAATACACACACCCGACCAAACACGGATGAGATGAGATGGTGTGCTTACCGCCCATGAGAAGTGTGTCCATTCGGGGCCTGGGCCACAAAAGGGTGCCCCCTAAGGCGTAGCTTTCGCTCGCGGGCCGCCCCATAATAAACTTCCACTGTGGGTGAAAACAGAAAAGAAAAAGGGGGAAAAAAATTACATTTATATATAAATACACACCCGACCAAACACGGATGAGATGAGATGAGATGGTGTGCTTACCGCCCGTGAGAAGTGTGTCCATTCGGGGCCTGGGCCACAAAAGGGTGCCCCCTAAGGCGTAGCTTTCGCTCGCGGGCCGCCCCATAATAAACTTCCACTGTGGGCGAAAACAGAAGAGAAAAAGGGGGAAAAAAAATTACATTTATATATAAATACATACACCCCGACCAAACACAGATGAGATGAGATGAGATGGTGTGCTTACCGCCCGTGAGAAGTGTGTCCATGTGGGGCCTGGGCCACAAAAGGGTGCCCCCCAAGGCTTAGCTTTCGCTCACGGGCCCATAATAAACTTCCACTGTGTGTGAAAACAGAAAAGAAAAGAAAAGGGAAAAATTACATTTATATATAAATACACACACCCCGACGAGACGAGACGTGACGACACCTGGGTGCATTGTGGGTTAACAGCTCAAATGGGGGGGGGGGGGGGTAGGGGGGTCACCTTTCCTGGGGAACAAAAAAAAAAAAAAGTCTGGCAGCAAAAAAGTTATTTTAAAACTGTTTTGCAGACACTTCTTTATTTAAAAAAAAAATGTTGAAATTCAAAAAACAAGGGATGGAGGAGGAGAATGAGGATGAGGTGGCATTAAGGATGAGGATAAGGATGTACAGAAATGGAAGGTTGCCCTGGGACTTTAAATGAGGCAAACACAGGTGGCCACTCAATCAAGTAAATTTAACTCATTCCATGGGTTTAACTGACAGCAAAGAACTTCGTTTTTGATGGCTAGAGGTACAGTAGGCGTTCACAGTACACAGAAGTAAGTGGCTTCCTATATAGGCTCCAAAAATTATCTCACATGGGTTGAACTGACAGCAAAGAACGTAGTATATGATGGCTAGAGGTACAGTAGGCATTCACAGTACACAGAACAGCAAGTGTCAGTCTGTATAGGCTGCAAAAATTAGCTCACATGGGTTGCACTGACAGCAAAGAACTTTGTTTTTGATGGCTAGAGGTACAGTAGGCATTCACAGTACACAGAACAGTAAGTGTCGGCCTGTATAGGCGGCAAAAATTAGCCATTCAATGGACATGAAATGCCTTTTAGGCCGCTGTATTTAGCGAAGACAAGGACCAGGAATTGTTGTGGGTTGATGGCGGTCTGGCAGATATTTGTGGCCTGTGATGAGGAATTGAATGAAACATGGTCTACTGGTGGTCACATGTGTTGAATTCCTACACTGTCATGAGCTATGCGAGTGCGCTTATCGGTCACGATCCCCCCTGCTGCGCTGAACGTCCTTTCAGACAGGACACTGGACGGGGGGCAAGCCAACAGTTCCATTGCAAATTGTGCAAGCTCTGGCCAGAGGTCAAGCCTGCCCACCCAGGGGTTCATCACTCCTCAGAGCGTCCACATCGGCCATTAACCCGATGTAGTCGGACACCTTTTTGTACGCTCCAACATTTGTGCCACAAAAGCCTGCCTTTTTCCAGAACAACGTGATGACAGCATCATGGACAACTGAGGAGACAGGAGAAGGAGAAGAGGCTGGACGGTGAGAGCATGGAGTGTGGCTTTGGGGGTTCTGATGGTGTTGCTCCCACTGGGCTTGGCGACGGCAGATTTCAGGCAGGGCCGGACTGAGCATCGGGCACAGCGGGCATATGCCCGGTGGGCCGCCGAGGGTATTGTAATTTCTAATGGAAGAGACAAGAGACAGTGACACTAGAGTCCGGCCGTTGCTTGCCTCTCCGCGGCCGATTCCGCGGAGTCTGATTGCCGCGGCCGCCGCATTACCGCAATCTGGCCGCCCGCCACTGCCCCCGACCCCGCATTATGGCAATCTGGCCGCCCGCTATCCCCGACTCCAGTCCCCACTCCTTGCTCAGCTCAGCTGGCCTGGCAGCCGGCTCCGCAGCGGCATCCAGGCTCCAGCGTAGCTCAGGAGGGGGTGGAGTCGGTGGGTGGACCGTGTGACGGTGTGACCGACCGTCATGTGACTAAGGCCGGGGGTGGAGCTAGAGGCCGGCGGGGACCCCATGCTGCCTTTTCACAGGAAGAAGCGGGAAGTGACCGGCGCCGCACAGACAGACACTGACAGTGTGTCTGAGTGAGTGAGTCTGTCTCAGTCTGAGAGTGAGAGTGAGAGACAGTGAGTCAGAGACGAGTGTGGAGTCCTGTGGAGGAGTCGTCAAATTTCAAGTCTAGTGCCTGCCTGCCCTGGAGGAGCTGCATTAACACCACCAGCACTGCACCACCCACGACCAGGACAGGAGCCAAGGCCTCAACAGGTAAGGAAAGAATGGCAGCAGGCCAGCAGCACAATTTACAACACCACAGACCACACACCACTGTCACCCCTGGGATTTGTGGTTCTGGGTGGCCTCCGGCAGAGCAGGGTTCTGGTCTGGAACTTCTGGCTTAGCAGCAGGCAGGCCACAGGTGTAAAAAACAGATCACTGCACTGCTAGAAAACATGTGCCATGCCAGTTTGCTTGTTACATGTGATGTGACAGCCAGGTGCACATTTTCAAGTTGAAAATGTGCACCTGGCTGTCACATCACATGTAACAAGCAAACTGGCATGGCACATGTTTTCAAGCAGTCACAGTGTTGTAGCTGACTGTTATCTGTTTTTTACACTTGCGGCCTGCCTGCTGCTAAGCCAGAAGTGAACCATGCTCTGCCAGAGGCCAGAACCACAAATGCCAGCATTGTTGTCGTGTTTGTTTTTGTGCCCTTTCCTTACATGGCACATGTTCTAGCAGTGACCGTGTGTAGCGGTTTTCAAAACCGCTACACACACACTGTCACTGGCTGCTGCTAGAAAACATGTGCCATGCCAGTTTGCTTGTTACATGTGATGTGACAGCCAGGTGCATATTTTCAACTTGAAAATGTGCACCTGGCTGTCACATCACATGTAACAAGCAAACTGGCATGCCGCATGGCACATGTTTTCTAGCAGCAGCCAGTGACAGTGTGTGTTTAGCTGTTTTCAAAACCGCTACACACGGTCACTGCTAGAACATGTGCCATGTAAGTAGAGATGCACCGAAATTTTGGCAACCAATATTTTCGGCCAAAAATTAGCCTATCCCATTTCTGCCGATAAGAAGTTAAAGATGCCAAAAATGTATGACCGCTACTATGTGTAAAAACTGAGCCCTTCACTTCCCTGTCATCTCCAGGTATCTTTGCTGACCGATCTGATCTGATCCTCTGCCGGTGTAACGTTAAAAAACCATACCCCGTGAAGAAACCATACCCTCGTCACTTCCTGTATGAAACATCTGAGCAGCGCAGCGGTGCGCATGCTCAGAGCCCCGGATACCTAATTGAACATCAAAGAATTTGACAAGTGCGCATGCTCGGAGGGCATGAAATAATCATGGCACGGTGTGAAATGTTATACTTGCGGCGGGTACATTAAAACAGGTGTGAAGGTGCAGGAATTGGGGTGATCTGAGGTGTGAAGGTGCAGGAATTGGGGTGATCTGAGGTGTGAAGGTGCAGGAATTGGGGTGATCTGAGGTGTGATAGTGCAGGAATTGGGGTGATCTGAGGTGTGAAGGTGCAGGAATTGGGGTGATCTGAGGTGTGATAGTGCAGGAATTGGGGTGATCTGAGGTGTGATAGTGCAGGAATTGGGGTGATCTGAGGTGGAAGGTGCAGGAATTGGGGTGATCTGAGGTGTGAAGGTGCAGGAATTGGGGTGATCTGAGGTGTGATAGTGCAGGAATTGGGGTGATCTGAGGTGTGATAGTGCAGGAATTGGGGTGATCTGAGGTGGAAGGTGCAGGAATTGGGGTGATCTGAGGTGTGAAGGTGCAGGAATTGGGGCTGATCTGAGGTGTGAAGGTGCAGGAATTGGGGTGATCTGAGGTGTGATAGTGCAGGAATTGGGGTGATCTGAGGTGGAAGGTGCAGGAATTGGGGTGATCTGAGGTGTGAAGGTGCAGGAATTGGGGTGATCTGATTTGTGAAGGTGCAGGAATTGGGGTGATCTGAGGTGTGAAGGTGCAGGAATTGGGGTGATCTGAGGTGTGAAGGTGCAGGAATTGGGGTGATCTGAGGTGTGAAGTTTCAGGAATTGGGGTGATCTGATGTGTGAAGGTGCAGGAATTGGGGTGATCTGAGGTGTGAAGGTGCAGGAATTGGGGTGATCTGAGGTGTGAAGGTGCAGGAATTGGGGTGATCTGAGGTGTGATAGTGCAGGAATTGGGGTGATCTGAGGTGTGAAGGTGCAGGAATTGGGGTGATCTGAGGTGTGATAGTGCAGGAATTGGGGTGATCTGAGGTGTGATAGTGCAGGAATTGGGGTGATCTGAGGTGGAAGGTGCAGGAATTGGGGTGATCTGAGGTGTGAAGGTGCAGGAATTGGGGTGATCTGAGGTGTGATAGTGCAGGAATTGGGGTGATCTGAGGTGTGATAGTGCAGGAATTGGGGTGATCTGAGGTGGAAGGTGCAGGAATTGGGGTGATCTGAGGTGTGAAGGTGCAGGAATTGGGGCTGATCTGAGGTGTGAAGGTGCAGGAATTGGGGTGATCTGAGGTGTGATAGTGCAGGAATTGGGGTGATCTGAGGTGGAAGGTGCAGGAATTGGGGTGATCTGAGGTGTGAAGGTGCAGGAATTGGGGTGATCTGATTTGTGAAGGTGCAGGAATTGGGGTGATCTGAGGTGTGAAGGTGCAGGAATTGGGGTGATCTGAGGTGTGAAGGTGCAGGAATTGGGGTGATCTGAGGTGTGAAGGTGCAGGAATTGGGGTGATCTGAGGTGTGAAGGTGCAGGAATTGGGGTGATCTGAGGTGTGAAGTTTCAGGAATTGGGGTGATCTGATGTGTGAAGGTGCAGGAATTGGGGTGATCTGAGGTGTGAAGGTGCAGGAATTGGGGTGATCTGATGTGTGAAGGTGCAGGAATTGGGGTGATCTGAGGTGTGAAGGTGCAGGAATTGGGGTGATCTGAGGTGTGAAGGTGCAGGAATTGGGGTGATCTGATGTGTGAAGGTGCAGGAATTGGGGTGATCTGAGGTGTGAAGGTGCAAAGCTCACTTGATTTCTTACTATTATTCAAGCGGTTTACAGCAGTTACTTTATATGACGTTGACAGTTGTTTTTTATGTATCTGGCACTCCTAATTTCTTTGATAACATTTTTCGGCACACTGTGCCCAAAAAGGTTGTCTACCCCTTGATTAGAGTAACCCTCATCTTGCGCTGCTTCATAATATTTTTAGGACTCAACCATCAAAACAGGATTTAAAGTAAGACAAAAAAAACAGCATCATATGGCAGCTCTGATCTAAATTGGACCCAGTCTGTCAGATTAAACTAAAAAAAAGGTACCGTAATCGAATCCACACATCCTGGAACATTAAATCCTGTCATCAACCATCCCGACGAACGTCACGCCCCCCGTCACGCCCCCGTCACGCCCCCCTCCTGGGCTGCTCAGTCCAAAATGCCCGGGCCTATTTTTTGTCCCAGTCCGGGCCTGATTTCAGGTGCCTTCTTAAAGCGGTTGTTGTCCCTAGGTGAGTGTTGGACTTATGCGTTGACTGCTAAGGCTGCAGATGGCAACACTGGTGTCAGCAACCGACACATTAAAAAAAGCCAACACTGCGGAGCCATGTGCCGGCATCCTGGGAGCGCCAGATGTGACTGTACATGGTTGATGGCTCACTCCTGATACATTTGCAGTCTGCTTTGTACCTCTTGTGCAATGCAAGTTCTGCCTGCCTCTCCTCCCCATCTGCTGATCCATCAGTTCTACAAATAATTGGCCAGTAACTGTTGTCACTGTGTGTAGCACTGTTCACACAGCAAGAGGCCAAATTTTTGCAGGACTAAAATACAATCTTAGAAAATTATACTGTTAAATAACACCTCACTTCAATGTGGTATTGGGGAGTCATTGGTGTCCAACCTTGGCAGCTCATCTACAGGTAAAGGGAGATTACTTAGTTGGGTGGGTGGTGGATGGCTCTGTGAGCCTCATTTGCTCAGGCACTACAGCCAATTCATTTAAAAAGGGGCTGCTGTGCCTGTGTTTCAGGCAGGAAAAAAAAAAGTTCCTGCACCATGCTCTTTCCCAGCGATTCCCACATCTATAAATGCGCTGCATTTTTAGATGTGTGGGGGTACCATTAAGAATAAATTGCAGCCCCATGCGCCTGTAAAGAGAAGTGCGTTTTAGCCGAGACAGGAACCATCTGACTTTCTGCCTGTGTGTGCAGCTTCATGCTGGAAAAGAAGCATCTGATCGGCTTCCAATCAATGCCAATGGCTGCGAGCCCTATCACTGTGTTTTGGCAGGAGGTAGTCCCCTGTCAGAACACAATAGCACAGTGGGGAGATCGCTGTACTAACATTGCTTATGTTAGTACAGCAATCTGTCAGTTTTTTTATTTTTTCATTCTGCCCGCTGGGCTGAGTGGAACAAAAACCTCAGTGTGTACCCTGAATTAGACTGGGGTGCCTCGAGACTGAATATACTTTCAAAGGGTGCCTTGACTGAAAAAAGGTTGAGAAACACTGTTTGGCAGCAGCCAAGGTTGGACACAAGCTACTATAGCAAACAAATGTTGTACCTCCCAGAGCACAGAGGAGCTCATATGCAGCCTGCTGAATAACCTCCTCACTGTCTTCTTTTTCACCCCTCTCACACACCTACATGTGCCTCCCCATCTACACCAACGCAGGAGCAGGAAGCATCACAGCCCAGAAACCATCAGAGCTGACCCAGAAAGTTGTGCAGGTGCCCCCGCCTGCCCTTAGCAAATGATGATGACATTGGTTGGCAGGACGCGGGTGGGCAGCCTGGTCAGCTTTCTGAGTGCTTGTGGCAGCTGCAGGCACGTTTAAGACAGCGGACCGGCACCACTGTACTAACAAATAGATTTAACTGCCGACTATTAGAATCTTTTACTAGATGCCTGCTTAGTTGGGGGAAGTTTTTCAATATTTCCGTGGCACCCCTGGGGACTCTCTGCGGCATCCCATTGTGCCGCAGCACCCCGGTTGAGAAAATCCTGCCCTAGACAATATTAGCAGTTAACCCCTCCAGCAGGAAGGAGGGGGGGGGACACATTGCAGGTAAATGTAGCTTTAAGAGCCTAGAACATATCAAGTACATTCTGGACTTCTTCCCCCCTGAACTTACACACACGACACGTAGCTCCCAACAGTCAATAATTTCAAGGGACCGTCCACGATTTGGAACAAAATCCCTCCGTCCTTCTTTCCTCATTTGTCCCGATCTATATAGTTGTATATAAAATGTACTTCATTTCTAAAAGTGTTTCCCAGTGCTAAACCTTTCATCCAATTTCTAAATTGCTGCATCTGTAAATTTCAAAAGCCAGTATATTTAAAAAAAAAAAAAAAACCCCACATGCACTTTTGGGTGTAGCTAAATTCTCCCCCCCCCATAATTCTCCTTTAAGGCAGTGTGGCAGGGGATGTGTCCTATGCCTACATACTTTGCTTATAGGTGTCCCTCATTCTCATCTCAAAAAGTTGGGAGGTATTGCATATTGCGTCAGACAGCCCATACCATATTCCCCCCTGGATCACACCAGCCCGCACACCATACCATCCCCCCGGCTCACTCACCCTACCCTGGACTGACATGGAGGGCAGGCAGCGGGGGCTTCCCCTGTGTCTCCTCCCTCCTCCTTGGCCAATAGCATGGCCTCTCCTTTCGGCCAATTGGGAAATGGGTCTCAGGACCCGCTTCCTGATTGGCTGGGAGGAGGATCTGCGTGATAATATTCATTCACTATTGTCACACAACTGGGTGGGCTTGGGGCGCAGTGCTCTACGCCAAACCCCTTTTTATGGAGACTATTAGAGCCTCTGGAGGATGAGGAGACGACATGGGATGATGACGATGACAAGGAGGAGGATGACGATGAGGAGGAGGATGATGATGACATGGAGGAGGAGGAGGAGGAGGATGATGATGACATGGAGGAGGAGGATGATGATGACATGGAGGAGGAGGAGGAGGAGGATGATGATGATGAAGACATGGAGGAGGATGATGATGATGACGAAGACATGGAGGAGGAGGAGGATGATGATGATGATGACGACGACATGGAGGAGGAGGAGGATGATGATGATGATGATGACGACGACATGGAGGAGGAGGAGGATGATGATGACGACATGGAGGAGGAGGAGGAGGAGGATGACGATGACGATGATGATGACGACATGGAGGAGGAGGATGATGATGATGACATGGAGGAGGAGGAGGATGATGATGACATGGAGGAGGAGGAGGATGATGATGACGACATGGAGGATGAGGAGGAGGATGAGGATGAGGATGATGATGACATGGAGGAGGAGGAGGATGATGATGATAGACATGGAGGAGGAGGATGATGATGGACATGGAGGAGGATGAGGAGGAGGAGGATGATGATGGACATGGAGGAGGATGAGGAAGAGGAGGAGGATGATGATGACATGGAGGAGGAGGATGATGATGATGACATGGAGGAGGAGGATGATGATGACATGGAGGAGGATGACGACATGGAGGAGGAGGATGATGACATGGAGGATGATGATGATGATGACATGGAGGAGGAGGATGATGATGATGATGACATGGAGGAGGAGGAGGATGATGATGATGACATGGAGGAGGAGGAGGATGATGATGATGACATGGAGGAGGAGGATGAGGAGGATGATGATGACGACGACATGGAGGAGGAGGATGATGACATGGAGGAGGAGGATGATGATGATGACGACATGGAGGAGGAGGATGATGATGATGATGACGACATGGAGGAGGAGGATGATGATGACGACATGGAGGAGGAGGAGGAGGAGGAGGAGGAGGAGGAGGAGGATGATGATGACGACATGGAGGAGGATGAGGATGATCATGATGACATGGAGGAGGATGAGGATAAGGATGATGATGACATGGAGGAGGAGGAGGATGATGATGATGGACATGGAGGAGGAGGAGGAGGATGATGATGACATGGAGGAGGAGGAGGAGGATGATGATGACATGGAGGAGGATGAGGAGGAGGAGGATGATGATGACATGGAGGAGGAGGAGGATGATGACATGGAGGAGGAGGAGGATGATGATGACATGGAGGAGGAGGAGGATGATGACATGGAGGAGGAGGATGAGGATGATGATGATGATGACATGGAGGAGGAGGAGGATGATGATGACGACATGGAGGAGGATGATGATGATGACATGGAGGAGGAGGATGATGATGATGATGATGATGACGACATGGAGGAGGAGGATGATGATGACGACATGGAGGAGGAGGATGATGATGATGACATGGAGGAGGAGGAGGAGGATGATGATGACGACATGGAGGAGGATGAGGATGATCATGATGACATGGAGGAGGATGAGGATGATGGACATGGAGGAGGAGGAGGAGGATGATGATGACATGGAGGAGGATGAGGAGGAGGAGGATGATGATGACATGGAGGAGGAGGAGGATGATGATGACATGGAGGAGAATGAGGAGGAGGAGGAGGAGGATGATGACATGGAGGAGGAGGAGGAGGATGATGATGACATGGAGGAGGAGGATGATGATGATGATGACTACATGGAGGAGGAGGATGATGACGACATGGAGGAGGAGGATGATGACGACATGGAGGAGGATGATGACGACATGGAGGAGGATGATGACGATGACGACATGGAGGAGGAGGATGATGATGACGACATGGAGGAGGAGGAGGATGATGATGACATGGAGGAGGAGGAGGATGATGACATGGAGGAGGAGGAGGATGACATGGAGGAGGATGAGGAGGAGGAGGAGGATGATGATGACATGGAGGAGGAGGAGGATGATGACGATGATGATGACATGGAGGAGGAGGAGGAGGAGGAGGAGGAGGAGGAGGATGACGACATGGAGGAGGAGGAGGATGATGATGATGACATGGAGGAGGAGGATGATGATGATGATGACATGGAGGAGGAGGATGATGATGATGATGACTACATGGAGGAGGAGGATGATGACGACATGGAGGAGGATGATGACGACATGGAGGAGGATGATGATGACGACATGGAGGAGGAGGATGATGACGACATGGAGGAGGAGGATGATGATGACGACATGGAGGAGGAGGATGATGATGATGACATGGAGGAGGATGAGGATGATCATGATGACATGGAGGAGGATGAGGATGAGGATGAGGATGAGGATGATGATGACATGGAGGAGGAGGAGGAGGATGATGATGATGATGACATGGAGGAGGAGGATGATGATGGACATGGAGGAGGAGGAGGAGGATGATGATGACATGGAGGAGGAGGAGGATGATGATGACATGGAGGAGGAGGAGGAGGAGGATGATGACATGGAGGAGGAGGAGGATGATGACATGGAGGAGGAGGAGGATGATGACATGGAGGAGGAGGAGGATGATGACATGGAGGAGGAGGAGGAGGAGGAGGAGGGAGGATGACATGGAGGAGGAGGAGGAGGATGATGACATGGAGGAGGGGGATGATGATGATGACATGGAGGAGGGGGATGATGATGATGATGATGACATGGAGGAGGAGGATGATGATGATGATGACGACATGGAGGAGGATGATGATGATGATGATGATGACATGGAGGAGGAGGATGATGATGATGACATGGAGGAGGAGGATGATGACGAAATGGAGGAGGAGGATGATGATGATGATGACATGGAGGAGGATGATGATGACGACATGGAGGAGGAGGATGATGATGACGACATGGAGGAGGAGGAGGAGGAGGATGATGATGATGACATGGAGGAGGAGGATGATGATGGACATGGAGGAGGAGGAGGATGATGGACATGGAGGAGGAGGAGGAGGAGGAGGATGATGACATGGAGGAGGAGGAGGAGGAGGAGGATGATGACGAGGAGGAGGAGGAGGAGGAAGAGGAGGATGATGACATGGAGGAGGAGGAGGAGGATGATGACATGGAGGAGGAGGAGGAGGATGATGACATGGAGGAGGAGGAGGAGGAGGATGATGACATGGAGGAGGAGGAGGAGGAGGAGGATGATGACATGGAGGAGGAGGAGGATGATGACATGGAGGAGGAGGATGATGACATGGAGGAGGAGGAGGAGGAGGAGGATGATGACATGGAGGAGGAGGATGATGATGACATGGAGGAGGAGGATGATGATGACGACATGGAGGAGGAGGATGATGATGACGACATGGAGGAGGAGGAGAAGGAGGAGGATGATGACGACATGGAGGAGGAGGAGGAGGAGGATGATGATGACATGGAGGAGGAGGAGGATGATGATGACGACATGGAGGAGGATGATGATGACATGGAGGAGGAGGATGATGATGATGACGACATGGAGGAGGAGGAGGATGATGACGACATGGAGGAGGAGGAGGATGATGATGATGACGACATGGAGGAGGAGGAGGATGATGATGATGACGACATGGAGGAGGAGGATGATGATGACGACATGGAGGAGGAGGAGGAGGAGGAGGAGGATGATGACGATGACATGGAGGATGATGATGATGACGACATGGAGGAGGATGAGGATGATGATGACGACATGGAGGAGGATGAGGATGATGATGACATGGAGGAGGAGGAGGATGATGATGAAGACATGGAGGAGGATGATGAGGACGACGACATGGAGGATGAGGATGATGACATGGAGGAGGATGATAATGACGATGACGACATGGAGGAGGAGGATGAAGATGATGATGATGACGACATGGAGGAGGAGGATGAAGATGATGATGACGACATGGAGGAGGAGGATGAAGATGATGATGACGACATGGAGGAGGAGGATGAAGAGGAGGATGATGATGATGACATGGAGGAGGAGGAGGAGGAGGATGATGACATGGAGGAGGAGGAGGAGGATGATGACATGGAGGAGGAGGATGATGACGACATGGAGGAGGAGGATGATGACGACATGGAGGAGGAGGATGATGATGATGATGACATGGAGGAGGATGATGACATGGAGGAGGAGGAGGATGATGATGACATGGAGGAGGAGGAGGATGATGATGAAGACATGGAGGATGACAACGATGAGGAGACCTGGTTCAGCAGGGACTGGCCCAGATTTGAACTATATATAGGTAGGCTGGCTATACTCGTCGATCCATTGATCGACTTGGGTACAATCAGCATGTTGATTTTTACATGTGCTTATTGCCAGCGGATGTAGCTGCTAGCAATAATCACTGTGCTCTCTCCCTGCCCCCATAGCCCCACCCCCCTCCTGGGATAACCCATTTGCTCAGTGGACTGATGGGAGATGGGCGATGTGCTCTCCCTCTGCGGACAGTTTGCAGCTGTGCCAGTCTCAGCCCTGTATAATATACAGGGCTGAGACTGACAGTCAGAGGCGTAACTAGAACCTTCAGGGCCCAGGTGCAAGAAACCATGAAGGGCCCCTTCCCTTCAAGCCTGGGGCCCTTTACTCTCATTGTGGGGCACTTTATTAGGGTGCCGCAGCGGGACCCTTTCACAAGTTCGGCAGTGGGTGTCCTTCCTGCCATCTTAAGGCCCTCCTCATGGTGGTGGAATGCCAGGGCCCAGTTGCAAGTGTGACCTTGAAGATCCTGGAACACATCCGCTGCAGCAGCCGGCAGGAGAGGGAGCACAGTGGAGGGAGGGGGGGGCAGCAGAAGTGGGGGGGGGCGGGGGAGCACACAGGGGCCCAGAGACAGCAAAAAATAGGGGCAGCAAACAGAGGAACCAATCTCCTTCAATTTCCTCCTGAAGCTACAGAAGGAAAAATGAGGACAGTGATTATTCTTCATGCTGCCCCGCCGCCCCTCCTATCCAGGTGTACAGGGGAGCCACACAGGCCCCCTGGAGCATGGGGCCCGGTTGCGATTGCAACCCCTGTAGTTACGCCCCTGCTGACAGTATTCCGATCTGTCAGTAAAGTGAGAGCCAACTGCATTATGTAGAGCTGACAATGTACAGAGCCCTGAAAAGGGGACAGCATCTTCCAGAGTACTTACCTGCTTGGCATGGTTCTGCAGTGAAAGACTTTGTACAAAAGCATTTCTCATGGCAGTGGGGGTGCCGAACAGCAAAGGGAAAGTCAGCCAAGTGACAATGTGTCTGGATCAGGCAGATCAGCATTTTATTTATTTATTTATTTTTAAAAGCCATATGTACCTGTGCATATGTGTACAGTATATGTTCCTAGGGAAAAGGGCAAGTCTGGCAAAAAAAGTGATTTTAATCTGTTTTGCAGCCAGCTCTTTATTTTTAAAAGGTTGCAATAAAAAAAAACACAAGGGATGGATAAGCATGAGGGGATGGATAAGCATGAGGAGACATTGAGGATGATGGGGGGGGGGGGGGGGAGGGGATGGATAAGCACGAGGAGACATTGAGGATGATGGGGGGGGGGATGGATAAACATGAGGAGACATTGAGGAAGAGGGGGGGGATGGATAAACATGAGGAGACATTGAGGAAGAGGGGGGGGATGGATAAACATGAGGAGACATTGAGGATGGGGGGGCATGGATAAGCATGAGGAGACATTGAGGATGGGGGGGGGGATGATGGATAAGCATGAGACAACATTGAGGATGGGGGGGATGATGGATAAGCATGAGGACACATTGAGGATGGGGGGGGGATGATGGATAAGCATGAGGACACATTGAGGATGGGGAAGGGGGGTGGATAAGCATGAGGACACATTGAGGATGGGGAAGGGGGGGTGGATAAGCATGAGGACACATTGAGGATGGGGAAGGGGGGGTGGATAAGCATGAGGACACATTGAGGATGGGGGGGGTGGATAAGCATGAGGACACATTGAGGATGGGGGGGGGGGGTGGATAAGCATGAGGAGACATTGAGGAAGAGGGGGGGGATGGATAAACATGAGGAGACATTGAGGAAGAGGGGGGGGATGGATAAACATGAGGAGACATTGAGGATGGGGGGGCATGGATAAGCATGAGGAGACATTGAGGATGGGGGGGGGGATGATGGATAAGCATGAGACAACATTGAGGATGGGGGGGATGATGGATAAGCATGAGGACACATTGAGGATGGGGGGGGGATGATGGATAAGCATGAGGACACATTGAGGATGGGGAAGGGGGGTGGATAAGCATGAGGACACATTGAGGATGGGGAAGGGGGGGTGGATAAGCATGAGGACACATTGAGGATGGGGAAGGGGGGGTGGATAAGCATGAGGACACATTGAGGATGGGGGGGGTGGATAAGCATGAGGACACATTGAGGATGGGGGGGGGGGGTGGATAAGCATGAGGACACATTGAGGATGGGGGGGGAGGTGGATAAGCATGAGGACACATTGAGGATGGGGGGGAGGTGGATAAGCATGAGGACACATTGAGGATGGGGGGGAGGAATCACCTTTCCTGGGAAAAAGGGAAGTCTGGCAGTAAAAAGTTATTTGAGTTTGGAAAAAAAAAAAAAAAAAAAAAAAAAGTTATTTTAAGCTATTTTGCAGACAGCTTTATTTTAAAAGGTTGCAATAAAAAAAATACAAAACAATAGAAACTAAATCCTTTCCATCTGACTAACTACACACACATAATTTCCTATCTAACAGGTGGTGGGCTTCTCCCAGCCACCACACAAAACAAATTAAAGCAAACCTTTCTCACCAAATCCAGTTTGTAGCTCTCTCTGCAATGTTGTCTGAGTCCCAGGACTGAACATCAGTATGCTCCAGCCTCTCCCTTTTTATCTCACCTGGATGGCCAATTAATCAATTACCAATCCAGGTGAGACACAAAACCCAAGCTGGACTATTCAGACCCAAAGTCCCCTGGAAAACCTGGTCTGGGTTCCACTAGTCCTGTACATAGGACAGAAAGCGAGGGGAAATATATCACCCCTCGATGATTTCTCCTTTCCTTATGTCACAGTATGTATGTATATATGTGTGTGTGTGTTTATATATGTATGTGAGTCTTTGTCTTTATATATATATATATATATATATATATATATGTGTGTGAATATATGTATGTACAGTACATGTATGTATGTTTATATGCGTTCATGTGTATGTCTGTACGTTTCTTTTGATCCTTACCCCTACACTCTGTACAAACAGAATGCCATTCCTCTGAAAAGCAATTCATGCTCAGATCACTTTTCAGAGGCATTTCACAGGTGGTGAGGACGTGATATGTCGCCTCCTCGCCGCCTCTTTTACCCCCTAAATGCAACACCATTGTGCTGCAGGCGCATGCAGTGCACACGGTTGCAGGGTGGTTGTAGCACGGCCCCATTCATCAACAATGCCCACCGAATGCAACAGGGGGTATAAAGCCTGCCATAGCCGCAAAGCATTGTGGCTACAGCATATGTCCAACCTTGGAAACTCATCTGCAGGTAAAGGGAGATTAGTTAGTTGGGCAGGTGGGAGGTGGTTGGCTCTGTGAGCATCATTTGCTCGGGCACTACAGCCCATTTATTTAAATGGGCTGCTGTGCCTGTGTTTCAGGCAGGAAAAAGGTTCCTGCCAGTGGCGGCTTGTCAATAGGGGGTTCAGGGGTGCCACCCCTCCATCTGAACATCAGAATTAAAAAAAAAAAAATGTGTACCTTTAAATGTGCTCGGGCCGCTGGACACATTGCTGCTTATGGAGAGGGGTGGGGGTTTTGCCATCATGTGCTTTTTTTAGTGGCTCTGATTGGCGTCCTTCAGAGTGTCCTCTGGGCGCAGAGCAATGCGCCCGGACACTCCCACTATATCACTGCCATCCTGTGATTGGTCCTTAGGACATCCAACGTCATAGGGCGGTGCTTGGGCGTCACTCGGTAGAGCCATTCCACTCACTGTCTCTGCTAAGGATGGACTGGAGAGGACAACAAGCAAGCCAGCCAGGAGGAGGAGGGGGGGCAGCTTTCCCGGGCCAGACTCAAGTTCAACACTCTGCAAACACAAAAGGTGAGTGCCTGACACTGGTCCCTCTACATTGAAGGGGGGACGCTGTGGTCACTCTACATTGAAGGGGGCATGCTGTGGTCACGCTACATTGAAGGGGGCACGCTGTGGTCACTCTGTATTGAAGGGGGCACGCTGTGGTCACTCTACATTGATAGGGGCATGCTGTGGTCACTCTACATTGATGGGCCACGCTGTGGTCACTCTACATTGAGGGGGGCACGCTGTGGTCACGCTACATTGAAGGGGGCACGCTGTGGTCATGCTACATTGAAGGGGGCACGCTGTGGACACGCTACATTGAAGGGGGCACGCTGTGGTCATGCTACATTGAAGGGGGCACGCTGTGGACACGCTACATTGAAGGGGGCATGCTGTGGTCCCGCTACATTGAAGTGGGCACGCTGTGGTCACTCTACATTGAAGGGGGCATGCTGTGGTCACTCTACATTGATGGGGGCACGCTGTGGTCACTCTACATTGATGGGGGTACGCTGGGGTCACTCTACATTGAAGGGCCCACGCTGTGGTCACTCTGCATTGAAGGGGGCACGCTGTGGTCACTCTACATTGAAGGGGGCACGCTGTGGTCACGCTACATTGAAGGGGGCACGCTGTGGTCACGCTACATTGAAGGGGGCACGCTGTGGTCATGCTACATTGAAGGGGGCATGCTGTGGTCACGCTACATTGAAGGGGGCATGCTGTGGTCCCGCTACATTGAAGGGGGCACGCTGTGGTCACACTACATTGAAGGGGGCACGCTGGGGTCACTCTACATTGATGGGGGCACGCTGTGGTCACTCTACATTGATGGGAGCATGCTGTGGTCACTCTACATTGATGGGGGTATGCTGTGGTCACTCTACATTGAAGGGACCACGCTGTGGTCATGCTACATTGAAGGGGCCACACTGTGGTCATGCTACATTGAAGGGGCCACGCTGTGGTCACTCTACATTGAAGGGGGCATGCTGTGGTCATGCTACATTGAAGGGGGCACGCTATGGTCATGCTACATTGAAGGGGGCACGCTGTGGTCACTCTACTTTGAAGGGGGCACGCTGTGGTCACTCTACATTGATGGGGCACGCTGTGGTCACTCTACATTGATGGGGGTACGCTGTGGTCACTGTACATTGAAGGGGCCACGCTGGGGTCACTCTACATTGAAGGGGGCACGCTGTGGTCATGCTACATTGAAGGGGGCACGCTGTGGTCATGCTACATTGAAGGGGGAACGCTGTGGTCACTCTACATTGAAGGGGGCACGCTGGGGTCACTCTACATTGATGGGGGCACGCTGTGGTCACTCTACATTGATGGGGGCACGCTGTACCTTGATTACTGAAGATCCCTTTCACACTTGTGTGACCTCAAAGTCACGCTTTTTTTACCGCATTTTTTGCCGCGAAGCAATGCCTATTACATTTTTCTGTTTGCGCCCCCCCCCCCCAAAAAAAAAATTTTGAGCACCAGCCGCCACTGGTTCCTGCACCATGCTCTTTCCCAGTGATTCCCACATCTATAAATACGCTGCATTTTTAGTTGTGTGGGGGTACCATTAAGAATAAATGGCAGCCCCATGCGCCTTTAAAGAGAAGCGTGTTTTAGCTGAGACAGGAACCGTCTGACTTTCGGCCTGTGTGTACAGCTTCTCTCAAATGGGCATGCTGGAAAAGCAGCATCCAATTGGCTTCCAATCAATGCCAATGGTTGCGTGCCCTGATCATTGTGGCAGGGGGCAAGTCTACTGTCAGAAAACAATAGCACAGTGGGGAGATCGCTGTACTAACATCGCTTATGTTAGTACAGTGATCTGTCAGTTTTTTTTATTTTTTCATTCTGCCCGCTGGGCTGAGCGGAACAAAAACCTCATAGTGTGTACCCTGAATTAGACTGGGGCGCCATGAATATTCTTTCAAAGGGTGCCTTGACTGAAAAAAGGTTGAGAAACACTGTTTGGCAGCAGCCAAGGTTGGACACAAGCTACTATAGCAAACAAATGTTGTACCTCCCAGAGCACAGAGGAGCTCATATGCAGCCTGCTGAATAACCTCCTCACTGTCTTCTTTTTCACCTCTCTCACACACCTACATGTGCCTCCCCAGCTACACCAACGCAGGAGCAGGAAGCATCACAGCCCAGAAACCATCAGAGCTGACCAAGAAAGCTGTGCAGATGCCCCAGCCTGCCCTTAGCAAATGCATACCTGCCAACTGTCTCGTTTTTCCCGGGACAATCCCGGAAAATAGGAGCCTGTCCCGGGTAATTTACACTGTCCCTGTTAATCAGGGACAATGTAAATCATTTAAAAAAAATAAAAATAAATAAATTCTTTTTTTTTTTTTTTTTTATTTTGTGCCACACAGTGTCGCTCTCACGCCAGCTAGGTGTTGTAGTTCTGGCAGCAGGTTGTCTCTCTCTCTCTGTGCCCGCTCACTCTTCCCGTCTGTCGCAAATTTAACGTGTCACCGAATGCAGGGTGTCAGCATGGTGCATTTTCCAAAATCCGCCAGCAGGGGGAGGCAGAGCACCTTCCGACAAGCTGGAGGCCTCACACTCCATTAATTACTACTATTAATAATGTTTTTTTATAGATATAATTTTTACACCTGTTAATTGATACATATATATAGTTTTCTAGCTCTAGATAAATGTGTGTACATATCCGTGTATGTGTGTGCATATATATATTGCTCAAAAAAATGAAAACAGACCTCAATCCTCAATGGGAAAAATCTCATGATGGATATCTATACTGGTATGGACTCTGTAATGTGTTAGGATCTATACTGGTGTGAACTGGGTAATGTGTTAGGATCTATACTGGTATGGACTCGGAAATGTGTGAGGATGATATGGACTGAGTAACAGTGGCGGCTGGTGCTCGAAATTTTTGGGGGGACGCAAAAAGAAAAATTTGCGGCAAAAAAATTGCGTGACTTTGACAGGAATCACACCCACAACCACCCACATCCCAATCGTACTGCTCTAGTGAGAAGCCTGGTTGAGAGCCCATAGAAAAAAAAACTGTAGCTGAAACAGCATTGTAAAATTGTAAATTGTAAAAAACAGTACTTTTTGTAATGAGAGAGAATAAGCTAAATATATCCCTAAAATAAATGAAAACACCAAAATACCATTCTGTAACAAAAGCAGATTAAAAAAAAAACAGAAAGCCTTACAGCAAAAAACTATTTGCTATGGGTTGAACAGTGGCTAATAGTAACCACTGACCTCAAATCAACTATACAATAAGATTAAAGATAAAAAATGCCCCCTAATCATAGGAAGACAAACAGCAAAGGAGTTTATTGCACAATAAGCTAGCAATCAGAATTAAATTGCAGAGCTCTAAATGACCGTAATCTCTGCATTTTTTCAGCTTTCCCTATCTTTTCTATACAACAGCTTCAATACACTGACACTATCGGCCGGATTTAAAGAAACTGCAGCTTCAGACATCCATGACGTGTTTCAGTTTCGCCGCTTTCAAATCAATTAACTAGCGCTGCGGCGAATTGGCTAGTGAAACAGCAATAATGAATTCTGCCGTCAGCGGTATTCACTTACGATCGCGGCTTCGCAAATGAGCATACTTATGTCTTTGTGCAGTTTCACATAGCGATGTGGGCTAGTGGATTAGTGCACACATCACGTATGTAATTCATCTCCCTCTGCTGTAGGTTTGAGGCTTACCATCTCCACCTAACTTTTTTATTTTATTTTTTCCCAGATTCCATACAATGTTTAGTACTTTAGCTATATGTGCTTTTTAGCCTTAACACACTCCTTTTTTTTTTTTTTCACCAAACAGCTTTATTCTGCACAATAGCTAAGTGCTTTGCAACTTCACTGCAGTTAACAACGTCATGGGTTCAAATCCCAACAATCACTACACTTGGGATCTCTTTTCACTCTCATTTTTTTTAGAGTTTTTTTTAAACTATCTTGAATTTGGGGGGGGGGGGTGTCCTACCCAAATTTCAAGCACATTAATGGAACCAACACAATTTTGATTTTATGAGTGTGGTCCTAGTTTTCTCGAGATGCAATTCTTTACATATTTACCATGGTTCTTACAATTTCTTGACCAATAAACATAGGTGTCTGATATTGGACTCTCTCCATATTTCAACAACACAGACCCTCATAGTCCAACACTACATTTGCCTCACACCTCAACACAACACTGTCACATCCCTACTCTACATTCCAACCCCTCACATCACCAGTACAAGCAGCATGCAAAGTGCAAAGCTCCGGCCTTGGCAGCTTAATGGGCCATACACTAAGAATTTTTCAAGACTTTTTCCTGTAGACTTAACCAAACCATATAATATGAGGTCAAACCTCAACACTTTCAATTTGTATGCAATCAGGCAGGCCCTTGCACTACATAGAAAATGTCAATCTGAAGGATAAAGTCTTCTCTAAATCTTACAGTGTGTATGGCCCTTTTGTCTGTAGGCACCCACACAAAACAAAAAACACATGTTCCATTCAAAAGTCTTTATTTATTCTAGAATGACAGCATAAGGAGGGATGCAGCAAGATAATATTGTCAGTCTCCAGTCCGTGTGCCTTTACAGCGCCAGCCCACGATCTTTGCTCCATGGCTACGGGATTCTGATGTCTTCCCCAACTTCATGCAGAGTTTGGAATCCATTCTGCACCTCTACCAGCTCATAGGGGACAGGCATGGCCAGGTTGCTGGTCAGCTTCCAAGCCACTTTGGAAGTTCCAGGGTGTTCATGTTGGTCATCGATGCTGCTTTTGGCCATGTGCCTTACCAAATATCCACTGACGACAAAAGAAGATGAGTGGAGTCCATCAAGGTGGGTTTCTACCAGCTACAACCGCAAGCAGTACCACTCCTGGAAAAATAAAACAAAGGATAAGACATTTCATTATGAAAATCACATCTTAATGCCTGTTTGCTTCATTCTGAACTTCATTTAATTTCGACATCACGAGTGAAATAACACATTTTCTGCCAACTTACACAAACCAGAAATCATTAATGCAAACATTTGAATACACACCTGTGACGCCAGACAGCCCATCACCACAGGCTTCTCATGGTACATGCCATGATTCCAAGATGTTCACGTTCTGGAAAATTAGAACACCATAAGATACCAAGCAGCCGTTCATGTTATCAATAACTACACAGGTGGCATAGACACAACTAAACACCTGCCAGCTCTTCTCAGCCCTTTCCACTATTCACAATACCAACATGTTTATGGTTAGAGGTGCATGTTTTTGCTCAAGTAACACAATTTTACCAATGTTGACTACACTTTATCTACAATGGCAAGTGTCATTGGCAGATGATAATTACCCTCTGTCTCCCTGTGAGTGGCACCTCTGCTAACTAGCAAATTAATACACATGCCCTATCTTGACCGGTTACAGTACTTACATGTAAAGTGGCTAGCAACCAGGGTATTCGGGGTGGCAAAACCTGCAGCGGTGCTCCGCCGCCTGGGGGCCGCCGGCTGACGGACCTCTGGCTCCCTCTCCTCCGTCAGCTCCCAAGATTCATCCCGGGCCACACACATGTTGTGCAACACGCAGCACGCCAGGATGATCTTGGAAGCCTTTGTAGGAGAGTACAGGAGTTCACACCCAGGCCGGGCCAAGCAGAGAAACCGGGATTTGAGAAGACCTATGGTCAACTCGATGATACTCCGGCTTCTCTGCAAGGCCCTGTTGTAATTCATTTCTGCTCGGCCCTGGGGGTACCTGATTGGAGCCATCAGCCACGTCAGCTGCGGGTAACCAGCATCCCCTGAAAAAAATGAAAAATATACATTAGTTCTTCATATCATGTGACTTTAGATGACTCCTCAAAATGGGAGACAATTATGCATTTTACTAAACAACCTGCTCGTCTGTTTGCAAAAACTCATATGAAACATCTCAACTCTGTCTAACTGCCTAAATCACTAATACAAATGGGAAAAAGGACACACAGAGTGGTGTGTTTCTCTTGCAAGTTCCAACTTGGCCCCTATTTTGTTCCTATTACATTAGCCTAGGTCTTACTTCTGGAATATATCTGCAACTAGAGTGAGGAAACCAATATTGACTCACTTATGCAAAGTACTTTGGGGATATGGCAATACCATTGGAATCATTTGTAGGTTTTGTTTGGGTGGCTAGAGGACACCATTTACACATTGGTTAACCACCTTCATTTGACTCAAAGACAACTTTGGAAATCTTTCTTTTGTGAGCTGCTAAGCTGCTGATCTGGTTGTGTGTGAACAGCCTGCCAACTCCTAACACATCCATTTTAGGTAGGCTTTGCTTAAATCAGGGTGTACACCGATGTAGCTTATTCCTATGTCTATGTAATCTTACAGTTTATGTTGTTAAGACAAAATACTTTACCAATAAGCCACCCTTGGGGCATTTGGCCACTTTCAAACGCCTCGTACAGAGTACTGGTTCGTAACATACTGGAATCATGGCACGACCCTGGGTGACCAGTGTTGACACTCATGATGCGCTGTTTGGTGTCACAAACTAATTGGACGTTCAGGGAGTGGTACTGCTTGCGGTTGCGGTACTCCACTTCGTGGCTCCTTGGTGGCCTAATGGCTATGTGGGTGCCATCGATTGCCCCTAGTATTTGCGGCATGTGTGCCCGCAGGTAGAAACCCAACTTGACTTCATTCCACTCATTTTCATTCTGTGGCCAGTGGATAAAATTGGGCACTATATCGACTATGGCATTAATGACCAACATGAACACCCTTGAAACTGTGGGCTGGCTAATGCCCATGATACTTCCCGAAGTGGCTTGGAAGCTGCCACGCCCTAAAATATACAAAGTGGCCAGCAATCTGGCCATGCCGGGCACTGCATGGCCGCGCTGTGTATCCGGTTCAATTTTGTCTGCTATGAGCTGGTAGAGGTGGAGAATAGTTCCTCGCTCGAGCCGGAACTTCCTCCTGACATCAGAATCCCGCAGCTTGTCCAAATAGATCCTTGGAGCAAAAATGCGTGGCTGGCGAGGTAAGGGCACACGGACTGGAGGTGCTGCTGGAGGTGCTGCTGCTGCTTCCCCACCTTCTGCTGCCTCCTGTGCTAGGGCCTCCTCAAACAAGGCACCGATGAATGCCAACATTGCACCATCTAATGCGTCTGGGATATCGTCCTCCATTTTGAACGCGCAAATTCGCGAATGTGCAGATATATATATAGAAACGGCCGCTAATTATCACACCTGTGAGCCAGCTATAAAAGGAGCACATGGCCAATATGGCTGCTGGATGTTATAGATCGATGTTTCTTATGTGCTAGCAAGACCCTGTGACCCACAACGTACATTATCTTGAGGTAAGACAATTGCATCTCTCTCTCCCAAAAAAAAAACCAACAAATTCTCTCTCTCTCTCTCTATATATATATATATATATATATATATCTAGACGCCCTTTGATAAAGTCGGAAATGACGAAACGCGTCAGGGCATGAACCTTACGGCAACCGGAAGTGCACGGGGGACACGAGCGGCAGCTTTGGAGATCCGAGACACCAGCGTGGAGAGGGTGAGCAGGACCGACAAGGCATACCACGGTACCCGTAGCACTGATATTCAAGGCTTATTGGTTTATTGCGTTTGTGAGTACATATGTATTGGGTTTATTCTGAATAAATATCGGATGGGTGAAACAATATCACACTAGTGTGGTTCCTTCTTTCCCCTTATGTTTACCATCTGAGCTAATGCCGGGAGAAGAAGGGAGATATGTGATCATCCGTGATAGAAATCCAGTAATAGCAGCAGTAATCGTTCCTGAGTGAGATTTGTGATACCACAACCTGTTTGCCTGTTTGCCTGTCCTGTGTAAATAGGAGGGCCACAGCTTCTGGTGAGTTGCCAGTCCCCCCATTATCACATCGGTGGAGGTGTAGAGCAGTGGTGACCCCAACACTTGATGGTGTTTCTCACTTGGTGGATTGGACTATTACTGAGGAATTAACCCTTTGTTTGAAATTTTTGCATTTAATTTTTTTGCATTCTTTGCACTAAATTTTTGCATACATGGACGTTTAAGGACTATATCAAGATTTGGCTGGTTTATATGCTACGTCATTTCTCCTCAATTATACCTGCGCTACTTGTACTTTTGTATATGTTCCTAGGGACGATATATATTTGAGTATACTTTTACATATATCTAGATCTGTCTGTTTGTGTGTTCTTGCTCACCGTTATTGTTTACTGAAGGAGAGAATTTGTACTTATCTTGGGTGTGCTTAAGTTGTCTATGGTGAATCCCCTCCAACCCACAATAGCTTGTGAACCCCTCAAGTGTCTTTTAATCATTGGCAGTTGGCCCCATGTGCATGTGGTTTTGACATGTGTTTTCTCATGTTTGTTAAAGGTGTGCAGTCTAGATTTGGCATCTAAACCTGTCCCCTTACCTTCCCAGCTTCCAAAGACACCATTTTTGCTTTCCTGATAACTGTAATTTATTATGTGCACGTATGTAGGTCATGCGATTTCTCATGTATGTTTAATGTTTGCAGCCTCCTTTGGCCTATAAAAGATTACACCACCACCCCCACCAAGTCTGTTTGTGCCATTAGGTAAGTGTTTGGAGGGCCTCGTGTGATTTGTGCCCATATGCGTTTTCTTATGTGTTTTTTTCTATTTCTTTGCAGCCTCTTCTGCTCTTTCACCACCACCACCACCAAGTCTGTTTGTGCCATTAGGTAAGTGTTTGGAGGGCCTCTTGTGATTTGTGCCCATATGCGTTTTCTTATGTGTTTTTTTCTATTTCTTTGCAGCCTCTTCTGCTCTTTCACCACTACCACCACCACCACCACCACCACCACCACCACCACCGTGTTTGTGCCATTAGGTAAGTGTTTGGAGGGCCTCGTGTGATTTGTGCCCATATGCGTTTTCTTATGTGTTTTTTTCTATTTCTTTGCAGCCTCTTCTGCTCTTTCACCACTACCACCACCACCACCACCACCACCACTGTGTTTGTGCCATTAGGTAAGTGTTTGGAGGGCCTCGTGTGATTTGTGCCCATATGCGTTTTCTTATGTGTTTTTTTCTATTTCTTTGCAGCCTCTTCTGCTCTTTCACCACTACTACCACCACCACCACCACCAAGTCTGTTTGTGCCATTAGGTAAGTGTTTGGAGGGCCTCGTGTGATTTCTGCCCATATGCGTTTTCTTATGTGTTTTTTTTTCTATTTCTTTGCAGCCTCTTCTGCTCTTTCACCACTACCACCACCACCACCAAGTCTGTTTGTGCCATTAGGTAAGTGTTTGGAGGGCCTCGTGTGATTTGTGCCCATATGTGTTTTCTTATGTGTTTTTTTCTATTTCTTTGCAGCCTCTTCTGCTCTTTCACCACTACCACCACCACCACCACCAAGTCTGTTTGTGCCATTAGGTAAGTGTGTTCTGTAACTGTTCACTAATTATACTGTATATGAAGAGCAATCTGCAAATCATGTTTTTTTCTGTTTTCTCTTTTGTCATTTCAGATTTAGGCGTTTGGGGCTATTTGCTGCTGCTGGACAGCCAGATTCTCTGCCCACCTCGTGCTCCCATGGCCCCACCCACTGGAAGGCTGAGGAGAAGGGACAGGATGGCCAGGGGGGGCAGGGTGGCCAGGGTGGCCAGGGTGGCCATGGGGGGCAGGGTGGCCAGGGTGGCCATGGGGGGCAGGGTGGCCAGGGTGGCCAGGGTGGGCAGGGGGGGCAGGGTGGGCAGATCGTCTGGCTCTGGTGTGAGGGAGGCTCCAGCTGTATCCATGAGGGAGTCCACCATCCCCATCCCGGAGGAGGAAGCCGGGGGAGGTGGTAACACACCAAGTGGACAAGCTGGCTCTTCTGACAGTAGTCCTGGAGAGGGTCCGTCCACCCGAGTCAGCTTGTCCACATTATCCTGGCTTCCCCGTTTCTCCCACAATCAGTGCTGTGTCCTGGTCCAGGCCTATATGGCCAGATATCAGGCGATACATGGGACCAGGGCCGCGGTTAGCTCTGTAACAGAGAAGCACAGATTGTGGGATGAAATCCGGGATGCTGTAAATGCACTGGGTGAAGCACCTCGCCACCGTGACAGTGTGCGGAAGAAGGTCACCGACATCTGTGCGTCCGTTCGGAAGAAGCTAATTGCATGGGCTGCGGAGGGTCTTTATGACCGACAAGGTCGGCTGGATGAACGTGCACGAAGTTCTCTCTGGGATTATCAATTACCTTTCTTGCAGATCATAGGACCCGATACCATCTTTTCCAGAGAGGACTTAGATTCGGATGCTTTGCACCGAGGTAGGATATTATCTTGGATGTCAATTGTGTGAGTTGTTTTGAAAAGATGAACGACTATCCTATGTGTGACATGAATAGAATTTGATACTTGCCCTTCCAATTGTCCTTTTTTTTTTTTCCCCAACCTGCAATTTGTTCATCTGTAGCACGGATCTAAGCCCCTCCACAGCCCATGCAGCTTGGTGACCCAGACGGACTCACGGGTGTTGACATCAGTGCTGACCCTCCTCCTGGTAGGTCCCATATCATACTGTGCCAAACAATGTAGATGTATATTTTATTCTTTCCAAGATAGCTCATATTGCTATGTCCTTTACAGAAGATCTGCAGCAGGGAACACACCCAGTGCAGCAAGGCCTGGAGGTGTAACGCTCCTGCGTTTTATGTATGATGTGGATTTTCAGCTGCAGAAATATTCCACTTCAGTAGTCATGTAGAGAAACGCTGAGACACCAATCCCAACTCCCAATGACTCATCATGTGTAGATGATCTCAATTCAGCAAGTAAATACACACACTCAATAAGATGTTTCCTAGAGTGACTTATGTATATAGTAACACAGTGATGATAGGCTGAAGAGACAGGTTGGGTAGAGATGGTAGATGACAGACACTTGAAAGGAAATGTTCTTGAAAGTAAGATAGTAGCAGATGGGATGCAGATAGGTTTAGCAATCATGTATGGTAGCAGATGACAGAGTAGCAGGTGGACATACAAGAGAGATCAACCCAGTGCAAGAACAGGTGGTAGTAGGCTCAAGAGCTAGCAATCTTAGATAATGCAGATGTAGTAATAGTCCTTAGTATGCAGAGCTAGATAGTGTAAGCTTTAGTATGAAGGTTATAGAGGTTTCCCCTGTGGGGTACTTATCACTAATAGCAATGTAGCAGAGGAGAGGTTCGGCAAGAGCGGATGATCCGGTAGCGGGATACAGGGATCAGCGCAGCGTGGTTCCGACAGCGAGGTATGCTTGCAAGCATGAGAGCTTCAAGACAGGTTAGCATCAAGGCACAAAGCAGTTTGAACAAACACATGTGAGTGAGAGCCAGCGATCTAAATAGCCATCCAGTCCGGCGCTCAGTGATGACAGCATCAGTCTTAAAGGTGTATGCACACCTTACCAAAAGAGAATGGTGGGGCGCATACACTTATGAAAGAGTAATTAGGGTACCCAAAGGTACCAGAACATTACAGTACCCCCCCCCTTAAGGCCGGCTCCTGAAGGCCTCTGGAGCTGGTTTGTCTGGGTACTTCGCATGAAAATTGCGGATTAATCTAGAGGCATGTATGTCAGAGGTGTTTAGCCAGGTGTCGTCTTGGGGCCCATAGTTCTTCCATCGAACCAAGTACTGAATTCTTCCTCTGTGGATACGAGAATCCAGAATCTCTTTTATCTCATATTCTTCTCCACCTTCAACTTGTACAGGAGGAGGGGGTGGGATAGTAGGCCTTATTCCTTGGTCAGGAACATGGGGCTTCAGTAGCGACACATGGAAAATGGGATGTATTTTGAGGTCTATTGGCAATGTAAGCTGTACTGCAGCTTTTCCAATAAGTTTCTTGATTGGGAAAGGTCCCAAGAACAGAGGTCCAAGCTTTTTGCTAGGGATTTTCAGTCTTAAATTTTTTGTTGAGAGCCAAACGAGGTCCCCGATAGCGTACTGAGGAGAAGGTCTTCTGCGAAGATCATAGTACTTCTTTTGTTGACTATGAGCGTGTGCAATGGTAGTATTAAGCAAACCCAGAGAGTCCTTTATTTGGGTAAGATAGTCTGAGGCTACTGGGTTATTTGAAGGAAGGATGCGTGGTGGAAGAATAGAGGGATGAAACCCATAGTTCAAGTAGAACGGACTCTGCTTGGTCGTACTGTGGGTTGCGTTGTTGTAGGCAGAGGGAGAAGATCCACCCAATCATCCTGTTGGTAAGAAGTGTAACAACGTAAATATTGCTCGATGCATTGGTTGACTCTTTCAGTCTGTCCGTTGGTCTGCGGATGGTAAGGAGAAGTGAGCTTCCGCTCGATCCGTAGTATGTGACATAGTTCTTTCCAGAACTTGGAAATAAATTGTGATCCACGGTCAGACAGAAGAGTTTTTGGGATACCATGTAACTTAAAGACATGTTTCATCAGGAGTTCTGCCGTTTGTTTGGACGAAGGTAGTCTGCGAATAGCAATGAAATGTGCCATTTTTGTCAGATGGTCCACTGACACTAAGATGGTATTAAATCCTTTGGAAGGAGGCAATTCCACTATAAAGTCCAAGGACACAACTTCCCATGGAGTTTGGGATATTGGTAGACTGCATAGTAGACCGGATGGTCTCGTAGTGTCAATTTTGGACCTGGCACAGACATTGCATGAAGAGACGAATTTTTGTATAGATGTTTTCATGTCAGGCCACCAGAATTGCCTGGTAATCAGATTAAGAGTCTTTGTCATACCCATATGTCCTGCCATAGGCACATCATGCGATAATTCCAAGATCTTGGTGCGTATGGTAGGTGGTATGTAAAGTTTGTCATTGTAGTAGAGGAAGCCTTCTGCATCAGTATTTAGTTGTGGTGGGGGTGAATCCAAACTTATACCATGCAAAACCTCTTCCTTCAAGGAACGGACAACTCCAATAATGCGTTTGTGAGGTATTATAGGAACGGAAGGGATTTCGAAGTAGTTTTCTTCAGTTAGTCGTGATAGTGCATCCGCCTTTTTGTTCTTATCTGCAGGTGTGTAGGTCACTAGGAAGTTAAACCTTAGAAAGAATAGTGACCATCGTACCTGTCGGTGAGAGAGAGTTTTGTTAGTCTGAAGATATTGGAGATTTTTATGGTCCGTGTATATAAGTATTGGTAATTGGGTGCCTTCGAGTAGATGTCGCCAATTCTCCAGAGCCAATTTTATAGCAAGCAGTTCCTTTTCACCCACGGGGTAATTTATCTCTGGACTGCTTAGGGATTTAGAAAAAAAGGCGACTGGATGAAGTGGTGAAGTGTGAGTTGGTCGTTGGGAGAGTATTGCTCCTACTGCCATGTTTGATGCATCTACTTCCAGAATGTATTGGAGGGATGGGTCTGGATGGCGTAATATGGGAGCAGAAGTAAACCTTGTCTTTAACAGGTGAAAAGCTTTATTTGCTTCATCTGACCATTTGAATGTTTTTTTAATGCTAGTGAGCTGTGTGAGGGGTCTCACAATGACAGAGAAGTTTCTGATGAACTTCCTGTAGAAATTCGAAAATCCAAGGAATCGCTGTAGCGCCTTGCGTGTGGTTGGTGTAGGCCAATCCTGAATGCAGGATATCTTACTCATGTCCATCTCGATTCCTGTTTTGGATATGATGTAGCCTAGAAACAGTACCTCTTCTTTATGAAACAAGCATTTTTTCAGTTTCACATAAAGGTTGTGTGCAAGCAACCTCGATAATACTAGTCTTACATGTCTTATGTGTTCAGACAGGGATCGTGAATATATAAGTATATCGTCCAGATATACCACAACACAGACATCTAGTAAGTCTCTGAAAATATTGTTTATAAATCGTTGAAAAACTGCAGGGGCGTTGCATAGCCCGAATGGCATTACAAGATATTCGAACAATCCGTATCTGGTTCTGAATGCAGTCTTCCACTCGTGTCCATCACGGATTCGAATGAGATTGTATGCTCCTTTCAGGTCCAATTTTGAAAAATAGGTAGCTCAACGCACCTGCTCAATGAGCTCAGGGATAAGCGGTAGAGGATAGCGATCTTTTATTGTAATAGCATTCAATTGCCTATAGTCGATGATAGGCCTGAGACTTGAGTCCTTATTGCGGACAAAAAAGAGTCCTGCTGCTGTGGAAGAAGTGGAAGGTCTAATAAAACCTTTCTTCAAATTCTCATCCAAATAGTCTTTGAGATGGGAAAGTTCATCCTGTGAAAGAGGATAAACATGACCGAACGGCAATTTGCTATTTGGGAGTAGATCAATGCTACAATCATAGTCTCGATGGGGAGGTAGTGTTTGAGCATTTTTCTCAAGAAAAACCTCAGAGAGATCCTGATAACATAGTGGTGCAATCTCATCTGTCACCACAGACAGGATCTTCCCGAAAGACGGGAGGTTACACGTACCCTCGCAATAGCAAGAGAGGAAGGCCAGGGTCCGTTCCTTCCAATCTATGGTTGGTTGATGTGTGTGCAACCAGGGAAGTCCCAACACAATGGGAAAGTGGGGTGAAGGTATTAGATCGAAGGTAGTGGTCTCCATATGAGACCCGTTAGTAGTGACTAGGAGTGCCTGTGTCTGATCAGTGATCGGTCCAGAGGATAAAGGAACACCGTTAATAAGACTCACTGAGACAGGTTTAAGTTTAGAAATAATAGGAACTTTATTTAAAGCAGCAAAACGTATGTCAATATAATTTCCACAAGATCCTGTGTCAATCATGGCCTTAGTAGTAATCCTGTTCTGGTCCCACTGTAATGTTAAGCAAACAGAAAGGTAAGGGTTAGTGATTGAAGTTGTCAATCCCCCTAGGAGGACATGTGAACACTCACCCTTCTTTTTGTAGACTAGGGGACAGACGTTTATCTTGTGATCCGGGGATGCACAGTACAAGCAGAGATTATTTGGCTCTTTCCATAATTGATAGAGGTGGGCGTATGGTTCCTACCTCCATAGGAACGGGGTCAACGGCCGAAATCCGAGAAGAACTGGATAATGGCATTCCCATTTTCTCAGCCTTTCTTTCTCGTAGTCTTCTATCTATGGTGATACTGAGTTGTATCAATGCATCCAGGGTTTTTGGCAGATCCGCTCGGGCGAGCTCGTCTTTAACGGCCTCTGATAGGCCAAGCCTAAATTGGGTTTTCAGAGATGCATCATTCCATTCTGAATCAAGGGTCCATCTCTTGAATTCTGCGACAAAGTCTTCTACAGGTCTCCTACCTTGTTTCAAGGATCTTAATTGAAGATCGGCAGTACTCTGCCTATTGGGATCATCATATAGGCTAGTGAGTTCTGCTAGGAACAAGGCATAGGAATTGAGAAGCTGGTCGCTTTTCTCAAAAAGAGAGTCTGCCCAGGCCCGAGGATCGCCTGCTAGGTAAGAAATAATAGTACAAACCTTAATGTGATCAGTAAGGTAGGTACGGGGTTTTAGCAAGAAAAGTAACTCACATCCGTTTTTAAATTCGCGAAATTTTTTGCGATCGCCTGTAAATACCAAAGGAGGATTTATTTTGGGTTCAGGGGACTGAGCAGTGGTAAGTTGTGTCAGTCTAATTACCTGCTGCGACAGAGCCTGATTGTCTTCTTTTAATTCAGCAAGTGCGTGTATTAACGCAGTTACTTGCTGTTTAATTGTGTCATCTGAGTGGTTATTTCTGCTGAATTTATTTGTGGTTCGTTCAATCTGTAACGCTCCTGCGTTTTATGTATGATGTGGATTTTCAGCTGCAGAAATATTCCACTTCAGTAGTCATGTAGAGAAACGCTGAGACACCAATCCCAACTCCCAATGACTCATCATGTGTGGATGATCTCAATTCAGCAAGTAAATACACACACTCAATAAGATGTTTCCTAGAGTGACTTATGTATATAGTAACACAGTGATGATAGGCTGAAGAGACAGGTTGGGTAGAGATGGTAGATGACAGACACTTGAAAGGAAATGTTCTTGAAAGTAAGATAGTAGCAGATGGGATGCAGATAGGTTTAGCAATCATGTATGGTAGCAGATGACAGAGTAGCAGGTGGACATACAAGAGAGATCAACCCAGTGCAAGAACAGGTGGTAGTAGGCTCAAGAGCTAGCAATCTTAGATAATGCAGATGTAGTAATAGTCCTTAGTATGCAGAGCTAGATAGTGTAAGCTTTAGTATGAAGGTTATAGAGGTTTCCCCTGTGGGGTACTTATCACTAATAGCAATGTAGCAGAGGAGAGGTTCGGCAAGAGCGGATGATCCGGTAGCGGGATACAGGGACCAGCGTGGTTCCGACAGCGAGGTATGCTTGCAAGCATGAGAGCTTCAAGACAGGTTAGCATCAAGGCACAAAGCAGTTTGAACGAACACATGTGAGTGAGAGCCGGCGATCTAAATAGCCATCCAGTCCGGCGCTCAGTGATGACAGCATCAGTCTTAAAGGTGTATGCGCACCTTACCAAAAGAGAATGGTGGGGCGCATACACTTATGAAAGAGTAATTAGGGTACCCAAAGGTACCAGAACATTACAGGAGGAAGGTGTTGGTATGTCTAGCAAATTAATATTTTTTTTGGAATCTTATTAACCCCGTTAACACACATGTTTTTTCTTTTGAAAGAGTGTTGCCTTTTAGATGTTTACCCTGCAAAACACCATTGACAGCATTAATGGGTGCCGTCATTAGTATTCAGACCAAGCCTTCTTAACCTTTGGGAGGGTTTAGCAAGTGTCCTATGAGCCCAGGAAAGCACTTTTGAATGTTTGGCCTCAATGCTTCATTCCTGAAGCTAGGAGGGCAATCTGGCCATAATCATTACTGCCTAAGGTTATGTACTAAACCTTTTTTTTTTTGTTTTTTTCAAAGAACATCAGGCCCCTCTTGACGTAGCAGCTGGAGTTGGATCAGGAGCTGGCGACGATTCTGCATCCAGTGCTGTGGTATGTGATATAAGGGAACAAGGTGCACATGTAACATTTCAATGGTAGTAATGATTTTGGGCTAGATGTGGCTTACATTGTGTGTGTTAAATTAGTGCTATGACATTATGACGATGCACCAGCACAACAAGAGTTCGATCTTGAACATCAGGGAATTATGTTATAATTTGGTGTGCCACTAATGTTCCAAAAACATCCAGGACCTTTAAAGTCCGGCCAGTCTTTGATTTTCCAGGTCCAAATTCATGTGTATCGTTTTGTTGGGTTGTCCTGTAGCCGATTGATGGCGAGATTTTAGACAACATACGTAGATGTAGAAAGTCATTGGTGTAGTAACAGATTTACCAAAAGCATAAACAACCTACCACACCAGGGTTAATTGGGAACACCTTCATGTCGAAACTTTTTTGCCTTTGTCATATTAGTCCTACCAATATAATATGTACCCATTATCAGAAGTGTTGCTAGCTTGGATAATATTACAATGAACAAGTACTTATTAGAAGCACATCAAACTTTTCTACGTTCTGCTTGGGGTGTTAAGTTGTCAAACTAATCTGAACTATTTAGTCATGATGTTTGATAATGATTTGGTCTATTTCCTCTGCTTTCAGGTAGCCTTCGACGCATAGGGATTGTCACCTACCCAACGTCGTCCATCTATGCTGGATGTAGCCGAGAGGCTGCTTGATGAGTATCGGATCCAAAATGAGTTAAGGAGGCGTACTCAGCAATCTACTGAGGTAGTACGTCTGCTCAGGCTCATACAGGAATCTGTAGCAACAATGGTACAGGTTCAACAGGATATGCGTAACAGCTTGGTAAGTTTAGCAGACCAGCATCAATGGGATCGGCAAAGTGTTGACACTCAGGTGCTGGCCACACGCCAATGCCTGTTTGGATCTGAAGATGCCCCATTGGCAGAGCCCTCCCAAACATCTCACTCACCTGCCACTGCAGGTTGTGGTAGTGGGAGGGTAATGCCAGTGTTGGCCACTTGTCAGGCAGCTGGGGATGGGACAATTCCTCCTGTAGCCACTCCTAGCACTTCACACTCCGTTTGGACTCCCACACCCCTCAATGAGCAATCCTCCTGCACAACCTCATTGCGCACTGGTTCCACAATGCCCCTTCCATTTGACTACACTCCCTATACACCTTTAGAACTTCACTCCTACCCAGGCCATCACCCTTTGTCAACAGCCCCACATGCCATTTCCCCCCGCACCGTGGACCACAACAACCAATCAACCACCACTCCCCACACATCTTCACAACCCTTGCACCACCAGCAGCATCAAATAGCCTCGGGGCAGCAGCTAACAAATTTACTGGTAATGGCACACTATCCCCAAATTCTTAGGCTGAGCACAGAGCAGATTGGACTATTGGCACAAGATCTTATGTCTGGGACATTTCCAGGGTTCACCACCCTGCATCAGCAGCAGCCTCATGCACAAGATCTGATCATAATGGGCCACTATACCACAACTCTAAGGCTGACCCAAGAGCAGATGGGACTATTGGCCCAACATTTGATGGCAGGAACCTTTCCAGTGTTCACCACACTGCATCAGTCACCACCACCACCACCACCACCAACTTAATTTGATCTTTTTTTATTTATTTGTGTTAGTTTTGTTAATGATTGTTACATTGGCCAATTTGTGGGGCCATTTTATGGTTTAATTTGAGGGTGGCACAATATGATTTATTATAGTGTTTTTTTTTGGTGATGCAATTAAATTTTATGCAAATTGATTAGTTTGTGTTTGATCTTTGTTTTTTTAGGAGTATTGGTGGCCAAGTAAGGGCCCTGGTTAATGTAGGCATTTACAGTAAACCCCCCTACATTGCAGGGGTTACGTTCCGGACCCAGCCGCGAAAAGTGAAATTCCGCGAAATAGAAAAACCCTATTAAAATGCATTGTAGGCATGTTTTTTTACTGTCACTGTACGTGTAAAAGCATTTTAAGGTCTTTAAACACACTTTTAAAACAATAGAAACTCATTTAAACACATAAAAGATACTAAGAGACAGAGCAAGAGCTATGGAAAACACAAAAATATTTCATTTTTAATGATTTATATAGTAAAATAACATTACAAAAAAAACGCGAATTACCGGGACCGCAAAAACTGAACCGCGATGGAGCGGGGGATTACTGTATACACACGTGCTTCTCTATCTCCAAACATATGATTTCATTTAAATTTGGAAAACTCAATGTTCACATAATGACCCAAGAAAAGGTCTCCCTTTAAATGTAGCTTCAAAACAAGTCTCAAGGATAACATAAACCAAAGCCAACATGCTAACAATTACAGACCACACCACTCGACTAAACAAATACAACACAAAAGACATTCGATGTGTACACCAAAAAGAAAACTTTGGTAATAAAAGATAAATTTTTTTTAATAACACATGTAGGTGTCTACCAACTGTAGCGTCAAAAAAATATATTATTAAAATATATAATATAATGAACAAAATTTCAAATGTAACATTTGTGTTGCAACGTGCAACATACAATTTTTTTATTTTTATTTTTATTAAAAAAAATTTTTTTTTTTTTCCAAAATTATGTTTTTTTAATTTTTTTTTCCCAAAAAAGGTTTTTTTTAGTAAACATTTTTTTATTTTTTTTCCCAAAAAAGGGTTTGTTTAGTAAACATTTTTTTATTTTTTTTCCCAAAAAAGGGTTTTTTTAGTAAACATTTTTTTATACTTTTTTTTTCCCAAAAAAACGGAAAATTGATATCAAATACTTGTATATTAAAAAAGAATAGCGCGCAAATGCGAAGGAAAATACTACCAAATCTGAAGAGAGTCCATAAATAAAAATGGGGGTTTGGTCCCACCATATGGCCATATCGTGCTCAAGCCCACTACTGCGTCAAAGTACCCCATTATCAGTGGGTCCTACACTATCCATGAAAAATAGATGAATCCAGCCTTTCTAACCCATGGAGATAATACTCCTTGCTGGGAAAAATGTGCAAGTGCACTACAGGGGACTCCTCCTATATCCACTTGATGGTGGACACTGATTGAGTACAGGTGTGTGTGGGGGGTGGGGAGGGCTGCTCAACCTCGATAGTCTGGTCAGACCGAATACATAATAAACAGGCAAAAAATTTGGGGGAGCATACCCATGTATTTCCAAAGCTGCTGCAGCTATGAACCAAAAAACATGTATATTAAAAAAGAATAGCGCGCAAATGCGAAGGAAAATACTACCAAATCTGAAGAGAGTCCATAAATAAAAATGGGGGTTTGGTCCCACCATATGGCCATATCGTGCTCAAGCCCACTACTGCGTCAAAGTACCCCATTATCAGTGGGTCCTACACTATCCATGAAAAATAGATGAATCCAGCCTTTCTAACCCATGGAGATAATACTCCTTGCTGGGAAAAATGTGCAAGTGCACTACAGGGGACTCCTCCTATATCCACTTGATGGTGGACACTGATTGAGTACAGGTGTGTGTGGGGGGTGGGGAGGGCTGCTCAACCTCGATAGTCTGGTCAGACCGAATACATAATAAACAGGCAAAAAATTTGGGGGAGCATACCCATGTATTTCCAAAGCTGCTGCAGCTATGAACCAAAAAACATGTATATTAAAAAAGAATAGCGCGCAAATGCGAAGGAAAATACTACCAAATCTGAAGAGAGTCCATAAATAAAAATGGGGGTTTGGTCCCACCATATGGCCATATCGTGCTCAAGCCCACTACTGCGTCAAAGTACCCCATTATCAGTGGGTCCTACACTATCCATGAAAAATAGATGAATCCAGCCTTTCTAACCCATGGAGATAATACTCCTTGCTGGGAAAAATGTGCAAGTGCACTACAGGGGACTCCTCCTATATCCACTTGATGGTGGACACTGATTGAGTACAGGTGTGTGTGGGGGGTGGGGAGGGCTGCTCAACCTCGATAGTCTGGTCAGACCGAATACATAATAAACAGGCAAAAAATTTGGGGGAGCATACCCATGTATTTCCAAAGCTGCTGCAGCTATGAACCAAAAAACATGTATATTAAAAAAGAATAGCGCGCAAATGCGAAGGAAAATACTACCAAATCTGAAGAGAGTCCATAAATAAAAATGGGGGTTTGGTCCCACCATATGGCCATATCGTGCTCAAGCCCACTACTGCGTCAAAGTACCCCATTATCAGTGGGTCCTACACTATCCATGAAAAATAGATGAATCCAGCCTTTCTAACCCATGGAGATAATACTCCTTGCTGGGAAAAATGTGCAAGTGCACTACAGGGGACTCCTCCTATATCCACTTGATGGTGGACACTGATTGAGTACAGGTGTGTGTGGGGGGTGGGGAGGGCTGCTCAACCTCGATAGTCTGGTCAGACCGAATACATAATAAACAGGCAAAAAATTTGGGGGAGCATACCCATGTATTTCCAAAGCTGCTGCAGCTATGAACCAAAAAACATGTATATTAAAAAAGAATAGCGCGCAAATGCGAAGGAAAATACTACCAAATCTGAAGAGAGTCCATAAATAAAAATGGGGGTTTGGTCCCACCATATGGCCATATCGTGCTCAAGCCCACTACTGCGTCAAAGTACCCCATTATCAGTGGGTCCTACACTATCCATGAAAAATAGATGAATCCAGCCTTTCTAACCCATGGAGATAATACTCCTTGCTGGGAAAAATGTGCAAGTGCACTACAGGGGACTCCTCCTATATCCACTTGATGGTGGACACTGATTGAGTACAGGTGTGTGTGGGGGGTGGGGAGGGCTGCTCAACCTCGATAGTCTGGTCAGACCGAATACATAATAAACAGGCAAAAAATTTGGGGGAGCATACCCATGTATTTCCAAAGCTGCTGCAGCTATGAACCAAAAAACATGTATATTAAAAAAGAATAGCGCGCAAATGCGAAGGAAAATACTACCAAATCTGAAGAGAGTCCATAAATAAAAATGGGGGTTTGGTCCCACCATATGGCCATATCGTGCTCAAGCCCACTACTGCGTCAAAGTACCCCATTATCAGTGGGTCCTACACTATCCATGAAAAATAGATGAATCCAGCCTTTCTAACCCATGGAGATAATACTCCTTGCTGGGAAAAATGTGCAAGTGCACTACAGGGGACTCCTCCTATATCCACTTGATGGTGGACACTGATTGAGTACAGGTGTGTGTGGGGGGTGGGGAGGGCTGCTCAACCCCGATAGTCTGGTCAGACCGAATACATAATAAACAGGCAAAAAATTTGGGGGAGCATACCCATGTATTTCCAAAGCTGCTGCAGCTATGAACCAAAAAACATGTATATTAAAAAAGAATAGCGCGCAAATGCGAAGGAAAATACTACCAAATCTGAAGAGAGTCCATAAATAAAAATGGGGGTTTGGTCCCACCATATGGCCATATCGTGCTCAAGCCCACTACTGCGTCAAAGTACCCCATTATCAGTGGGTCCTACACTATCCATGAAAAATAGATGAATCCAGCCTTTCTAACCCATGGAGATAATACTCCTTGCTGGGAAAAATGTGCAAGTGCACTACAGGGGACTCCTCCTATATCCACTTGATGGTGGACACTGATTGAGTACAGGTGTGTGTGGGGGGTGGGGAGGGCTGCTCAACCTCGATAGTCTGGTCAGACCGAATACATAATAAACAGGCAAAAAATTTGGGGGAGCATACCCATGTATTTCCAAAGCTGCTGCAGCTATGAACCAAAAAACATGTATATTAAAAAAGAATAGCGCGCAAATGCGAAGGAAAATACTACCAAATCTGAAGAGAGTCCATAAATAAAAATGGGGGTTTGGTCCCACCATATGGCCATATCGTGCTCAAGCCCACTACTGCGTCAAAGTACCCCATTATCAGTGGGTCCTACACTATCCATGAAAAATAGATGAATCCAGCCTTTCTAACCCATGGAGATAATACTCCTTGCTGGGAAAAATGTGCAAGTGCACTACAGGGGACTCCTCCTATATCCACTTGATGGTGGACACTGATTGAGTACAGGTGTGTGTGGGGGGTGGGGAGGGCTGCTCAACCTCGATAGTCTGGTCAGACCGAATACATAATAAACAGGCAAAAAATTTGGGGGAGCATACCCATGTATTTCCAAAGCTGCTGCAGCTATGAACCAAAAAACATGTATATTAAAAAAGAATAGCGCGCAAATGCGAAGGAAAATACTACCAAATCTGAAGAGAGTCCATAAATAAAAATGGGGGTTTGGTCCCACCATATGGCCATATCGTGCTCAAGCCCACTACTGCGTCAAAGTACCCCATTATCAGTGGGTCCTACACTATCCATGAAAAATAGATGAATCCAGCCTTTCTAACCCATGGAGATAATACTCCTTGCTGGGAAAAATGTGCAAGTGCACTACAGGGGACTCCTCCTATATCCACTTGATGGTGGACACTGATTGAGTACAGGTTTTTTTCATGGATAGTGTAGGACCCACTGATAATGGGGTACTTTGACGCAGTAGTGGGCTTGAGCACGATATGGCCATATGGTGGGACCAAACCCCCATTTTTATTTATGGACTCTCTTCAGATTTGGTAGTATTTTCCTTCGCATTTGCGCGCTATTCTTTTTTAATATACATGTTTTTTGGTTCATAGCTGCAGCAGCTTTGGAAATACATGGGTATGCTCCCCCAAATTTTTTGCCTGTTTATTATGTATTCGGTCTGACCAGACTATCGCGGTTGAGCAGCCCTCCCCACCCCCCACACACACCTGTACTCAATCAGTGTCCACCATCAAGTGGATATAGGAGGAGTCCCCTGTAGTGCACTTGCACATTTTTCCCAGCAAGGAGTATTATCTCCATGGGTTAGAAAGGCTGGATTCATCTATTTTTCATGGATAGTGTAGGACCCACTGATAATGGGGTACTTTGACGCAGTAGTGGGCTTGAGCACGATATGGCCATATGGTGGGACCAAACCCCCATTTTTATTTATGGACTCTCTTCAGATTTGGTAGTATATTCCTTCGCATTTGCGCGCTATTCTTTTTTAATATACATGTTTTTTGGTTCATAGCTGCAGCAGCTTTGGAAATACATGGGTATGCTCCCCCAAATTTTTTGCCTGTTTATATCAAATACTTACCGTAATTTTCCTTTCCTGATGGACTCCATGGCAGCATACGTTCGGGTAGGCTCCGCCTCCTCTCCTACCTCATAGGACCCCACTCCCATAAATCTTTGCTCCCTTTCAGCATCAGTGTTCTGTAACTAGCCTACTCAGGAATTGGGAGGGGACTCCTGCTGCCATGGAGTCCATCAGGAAAGGAAAATTACGGTAAGTATTTGATATCAATTTTCCGTTTTCCTGACAGACTCCATGGCAGCATACGTTCGGGAAATAACTCGCTATACACTCCCGGGTGGGAAGATGCTGAACAAAGAAAAAACTTTAATTGGCACTGTCAATTGACAAAACTTGAACGCCAAAGTTAACTGAAGATAAAGCAGCAGGTTCTACACAGTAATGTGTAAGAAAGGTATTCACAGACGACCAGGCGGCTGCTCTGCAGATTACGTCAGGCGCGACATGTTTAGAAACAGCCCAGGACGTAGCGATGCTTCTGGTAGAATGAGCTGTAATCGCCTCTGGAGGAGCCAAGCCTTTTGCTCTATATGCCCATTGTACAGCCTGAACAATCCATGCAGCCACTGCTCTTGAAGAAGCACGCCTTCCTTTCTTATTTCCATGGAGAAGAACGAACAGGAAATCTGATTGACGGAAGGATGATGTGGCTTCTAAGTATCGACTCAGAGTGTCGCCCACGTCCAGAGGATGGACTAAGGACTGCTCATCTGTTCTGAAGGTGGGAAGAACTATCTCAGAATTCTCATGGAAGACAGATGTTACTTTAGGGTTTGACCCCAGCATAGGGATTAGGACCACTCTATCTTGAAAGAAGGTCAGAAAAGGCTCTTTGCAGCCCAGATTGTGTATCTCTGAAACCCTCTTAGCAGAGGTGATAGCCACCAGAAATACCGTCTTCAGTGTAAGCTCCTTGATGGACATGGAAGCAACATCTTTTGAAGTAAAGAAGTCCAAAACCAACGGAAGATCCCATTTCGGGAATCTTGGCTTTCTCTGCGGCCTTAGCCTGACTGCACCCTTAAAAAACTGTTGGATCAGTTGATGTCTTGCCCACTGAATCCCGGTGAAAGCAGAGATGGCAGAAACTTGTACCCGGAGAGAACTAACCGAGAGGGATAGATCCAACCCGGACTGTAGGAAACTTAAGATTTGCTGAATAGTAGGGGTGCCTGCTGAACCCAGGCTCCGAGCTTGATAACTCATAAACCTTGCCCAGATCCTCTCATAAACTCTGTTGGTACTGGCTCTTCTAGAACTCATAAGAGTGGGAATCACCTCTTCTGGACATCCGAGAGCCTCCAACCTCCCCCTCTCAAGAACCAGGCCTTGAGGTGTAGCCGCGCAGGGCATGGATGAAGAGTAGGACCCTGCGATAGAAGGTCTGGCCTGAGAGGAAGAGGGATCGGATCCCTGAAGCTGAGAAGGGACAGCAGAGGAAACCAAGGCCTGTTGGGCCAGAAGGGAATTATTGCTATGACCTCCACCTCCTCCATCTTCAGTCTCCGCAGGAATTGGAGTACTATTGGCACCGGAGGAAAGGCATAGGCAGACTGGAAGTTCCATCTGTCCGTGAGGGCATCCACTCCGAAGGCTCGGGGATCCCTGAACCTCGTATAATACTTCTGGAGTTTCTTGTTGCGTGGACTCGCAAAGAGATCCACCTCCGGTGAGATTCCCAGAGACAGAACCCAGTTGAACACCTCCTGATGAAGGGACCATTCGTTGTTGTCCAACTGAAATCTGGACAGGAAGTCTGCTTCCGTATTCAACACTCCTGGTACAAAGACCGCCGAGAGATTGGCCAGATGTTGCTGGGCCCAGGACATAATTGGTTCTGTTTCGTGGAGTAGAGACATGCTGCGAGTTCCACCTTGCCTCTTGACGTATGCCACTGCCGTGGTGTTGTCCATCCTGAGTAACACTGAGGCTCCCTGAGTCAGATGGTGAAAAGCCTGAAGGGCTTTGAAGGCGGCTCGTAACTCTAGGATGTTGGATACCACTCCGTGACTGGAGAAATTCCACCTGCCCTGTGCCACTTCCGCCAGGCAATGGGCTCCCCAACCGGTACTGCTGGCATCGGAGGTTATCGTCACCCAGGAAATTGGAGCAATTGAGTGGCAGTTGGTTAGATTCGCACGGCGTAACCACCATGGAAGGCACCCCTTCATGAATGGTGTTAGGTAAATGACTTGTGATAAGTTCTCTGTCGTCCATTGATGTAGAAACCCTTTCTGGAAAGGTCTCAACTTCCACAGAGCCCACTTCACCATGGGCGAGGTAGCTACTAGAGTCCCTACCACCTTTAGACACTGACGGGCAGTGAGATGGGAGGCAGCAAGAGCGAAAGCCACCCTGCTCTGGACTACTGGGATTTTCTCCTCTGGTAGAGATATGGTGCAATTCAACGTGTTGAACAGTGCTCCGAGAAATACCAGGGACTGCGTGGGTACCAGATGGCTCTTCTCCAAATTGAGAATCCAACCGAACTCTCGAAGAGTGAGGATCACCTGCTCCAGATGTATCAGTAGCTGGGACCTCTCCTGGGACAGAAGAAGAAGATCGTCCAGGTAGTGATGTAACCTGATACCTCTGGTTCTGATGAGGGCCACAATTGCCAATAGCGTCTTGGAGAAGGTGCGAGGCGAAGTCGAGAGCCCGAAGGGAAGACATGTAAATTGCATGTGGACATGATTGACAGCAAACCTGAGGAACTGATGGTATTCTCTTGCCACAGGAACGTGGAAATACGCATCCTTTAGGTCTATTGATGCCAACCAATCCCCTGGAAGGACCGAGTGTTGTATTGTGACCAGAGATTCCATTTTGAATCTCTCTCGATGGATAGATCTGTTGAGATATGTAAGATCTATTACCGGGCGCCATGTGCCATTCTTTTTCTGGACGAGGAAGAGAGGTGAATAGACTCCCTGACCTCTTTCCGCTTCGGGAACTGGTACGACAGCTCGCTGATCCAGTAGGGTATCCACATAACTGAGAAGAACCTTCTTCTTTTCTGCTGCAGGAGGGAGGGAAGTTGCAACGAACCTGGGTTTGGGGACGTTGTCGAACGTCCAAGAGTGCCCTTGGGACACAATATTTAAAACCCAGGGATCCTGGATCGAGGCCGCCCAGACGTCCCGAAATTGGAGCAACCTGGCCCCTACCGGAACAGACTGGACGGGCCCAACCTCAAAAGGATTTAGTGGCCTCCCGGTCACCGGACGAAGAGCCTTTGGAATTTTTCTGAAAGGAGGTTTGTCTTGACTTCCAGCTTCTACCATAAGATTTTCCTGGTCTGTAGCTGCGCGCTTCCCTCGAACGATTAGTATTCTGTCTTCTTGGAAAGGAACGCTTCTGAGCGCCTGGGCGTTTATCCTGAGGGAGGAACCCAGATTTTCCACCCGTGGCCCGAGTTATGGCTGCATCCAACTTATTCCCAAAGAGGGAAGAACCCTCAAAGGGAATTCGGCACCAAGCCTGTTTGGAGGCAGCATCGGCTACCCAAGGACGAAGCCAAAGGGCACGTTTTGCCGTAACAGAGGACAGCATAACTCGGGCCAAGAGGCGAATGGTGTCCAGAGACGCCTCCCCCAAGAAGCCCGCAGCCATCTTCAGCTCCTGAATCGGGGAGCTCCGAAGAGCTTCTTCCGAAACTCCTCCAAGAGTATCTTCAAGGGCGTTGATCCAAACTTCCATTGCTTTGGAAATTGTAGCCGAGGCCAAAGCTGGCTTACAGGCCATACCGGCTGAAAGATATGCCCGTTTAAGGTCAGCATCAATCCTTCTATCCAAAGGATCCCTAAAAGATGCTGTATCTTCCATTGGAAGGGTGACATGCTTCGCAAGACGCATCACTGCGGCATCCACACTGGGGGAAGACTCCAGATACTTCACCTCTTCCTGTTTAAAAGGATACATCTTTGTCATTTTTGTGGTCATGGAATTTTTCCTCTCCACCTTGTTCCACTCCTCAGAGATTATGTCTCCCAGCTCTCCTAAAAATGGAAAGTTTAACCTCTCCTTACACAGCTGCTTGAAATATTTCTTCTGCTTAGGCGAAGAAACAGCAGGATCTTCCCAGTCAAGGGCCTCTCTAACCGCCTTCACTAACGGGGAAACGAGGCTGAACTCAAATCCAGAACCGGAGTCATCTGAATCGGATTCGGAATCTGACGGGAGAATAGAAGGATGGCTGGGCTGGGAAGACTCAAACGGATCCTGAAGCAAAAGATCTCTATCAGGGGAGTGGGACGGCCCTGCAGGAGCATTTGTCTTGTGAAAATCAGCGAGAGAGTCCTTGAGAACCCTACGCACCACCTCCTCAATATGTTGGTCTGATTTTTCTCTTTCGCCCGTAGCTTGAGCATAACAGGTTTTACATAGGGAGGAACCTTCCGGTATCACAGTGCGACATCCCCAGCATTTTTTCCCCTGCTGGCATTCCACTTGGCCATAATGTGTGGAAGAGTGGCCATCGCGTCCCCTACTATGGGGGGAGCTGCGTTTAGATTTGGATGAGGAGCGCCGGTGCTGCGATTTTGTATGTCTGTCTTCGCTGCGTGCACGTGGCTGTTGATCAGGCCTAAAAGAGCTGGAGACAGACACATATAGCAGAGTATAAGAGACACTAAAAAGACACTCAGATCAGTCTAGCTACAGGATCCAGCACATATCTTGAAAGAGCTGGCTGGCCACTAGGGGGCGGCGATGAGGTATCCATAGTATAAGCAGACTTTGTACTGAAGCTAGCTGGAGGGAGGACAGAAGACTATCAGTCCCAGTGTCATACAAAAAGACCCCAGAAAAGGAAGAATCTTACCTCGCTAAGTATACCAGAGACTGGGGGAGGCTATCGATCTGCCGACCTTCCCACCAGCCCTGGTCAATAACCCTGTTTAAATATGCCGCCCCGAGGTGATTCCGAGGTACTGCGCATGCGCGCGCGACGTCAGACATCGCGTCTGCGCATGCGCGACGAAAAGACCTATCCGGAGCACACTGCGCATGCGCAGAGGCGCCGGACAACCCGGAAGTGGCGGCCATGGCCGTGAGAAGCGGAACCGACAAAAGAAGAAACCGGTATGTTAACAGGTGACTAACTAGACCCTATAATAATGGCACTACTGTATACTACAGGAAGGAAATATAGACATGAATTTTGGCAGTACAACAGACACAATAAATAAAAAAGGATAAGAAACTTGGTCCCATATCAGGGCTTACCACCCTGCCGACGGCATAATCGAGTCCAGGAGACGCAGCACCAGCTCAAATCTTCGGGCAAAAAAAGGGCCACCCGCAGCAGCAAGGCTCTCTCGGCCAGACCACAGAGCTCCTGCTAAGGGTCTCTTCCATTGCCCCCTCCATACCCCGCTAAGAGCCAGGGCTTATCGGAGACTCCATGACTCAATCTGCCACCGTTTTTCATATAGGACCGAAGAAAGTAGGAACATAAAACTATATGTATGAGGAGGACGAAAAAAGAACACTGATGCTGAAAGGGAGCAAAGATTTATGGGAGTGGGGTCCTATGAGGTAGGAGAGGAGGCGGAGCCTACCCGAACGTATGCTGCCATGGAGTCTGTCAGGAAAGGGTTTTTTTAGTAAACATTTTTTTATTTTTTTTTCCCAAAAAAGGTTTTTTTTAGTAAACATTTTTTTTTTTAATATTTTTTTTTTAACTAAACATTTTTTTATATTTTTGTTTAAAATATTTTTTGGTTTCTTTTTTTTCTTTTTTTTGGTAAGAACGATTCAAAGGCGTGACATTACGCACAAATGGCTCCTTAGGGTCCGGATCCACCCCACACAGCTGCTCCAATAACATTATTCGTTCTCCGCACCACTTTAAATACGCCAGCATTACCTCGCTGGTGAGGTGGGTGTGCCCTGGGTAGAAAAAGACATGACAATTAGTTTTATGCAAAATGATCCTAACAAGGATTGTAATTAATGTGCCTCAACAAATATGCTTAGGAGTCTATTGGTTGGTTTTTATGAACACTCTGAAGCAAATATGCTAAATTGCTGTTGTAAACCTTGAACTCAAACTTTCAACTCTAATTGTTCAAAAGGTTACATAAGATGGCTTGGAATGTTAGTAGCAGTTCCACCAAAGCTAAGTAAAAGGCTTTTCTGCATGTAAACACAAGCAATCATTTTGAAGAATGTAAGGTGTTTTGGGTTCAATTGGTCAACATGATACATATGCACACATTTATCTCTATCACCATTGGAATCTGTGGAGCGTTCTCTCTCCCTCTTACTGTCTATAGATTGAACCTGACACATAGTAGAGACTCACCCTTTGGAATTTTGAGGGACAGTTCTGGACGGAGCAGATGTGTCTGCTCCCCTGATCTCCTTTCCGCCATCCCAGCTGTGTTAAGAGAGAAGAAAAAGTTTCTCAACAAATGGACTCATGCTAACTGTAGGTTACGCAGTCATGAAAACGCTCTAACACCCACTCCTTACCCCTCCACACTTCCCTGAAAGTTTTATTTAGACATTGATACGGTGGTGATGCAGATTTGTAAAGTGCAAGCGTCATTCTTCTGGGTGAAGCTTGTAGCGTTAAGGATACGTACTCCCTGCTTTTGTGCTGATTGTGTTTCTCTGATGTTTTTTGTGCCTCAGCCCTGCCTGTTCTAAGTGTTGGAAACATATCATTTTTGGAGGGCTGCGGAAAACTAATCAGGTTAGACTTACCCTCTCTAGGTTTTTGGGGACGAGAGAAATAACAATCCTCCTTTTTACATGGCCCCTGTACACACCTCTAGGCACCTCCCTCCTGTTGGTTGACCCCACAGCAGGCAGCTTGCTATGGAGGCACATGAGATGAAGCCAAGCACCCTGTGCCTGTTCAGGCACTAGGCTGTGAGCCAGCCTTGCCCCCCTCCCTTCCGATGGTCTCAATGATTAGGAGTGACAGCATCAGGAGGCAATATTGGCATGCTGTCACCTCAGTTAAGGAGGAGGGGGAGTCTGTTCCAGACAAGTATTTGTGCAAAATTTTAGACAGTAAGAAAATGGTCCCAGTAAGTCTTAGGGGGAATATGCACACCTATCACTTGGAATACTAATGCATAGAATGCATTCACATAAAGAACCTGCTGCCTTTAGAACAACTTGAAGCCTGATCGGGGACATACACAGTTAGCATTTCTCCACTTACTAAGTAGACACATTACTGCAAAAGCACACAACTTACCATCATCACGTTTTTTTTTGGCCCCCCGAACAGGATGGGCTTGCTGGCTCAGGAGAAACTGCACAAAAAGAACACAAATTGTGAACTGGAATGTGGTACATTACCGAGGAAGAGTATTTATGAAAGATTGATAAACACACATTTTCAGTGTTGACTAAATCAGGACAGGAGTAAATTACAATGTCCCCAAAAAATTTACAAGTACAAAGCACACCATTTCCAATGTAGAGAAACTAACACCAATTTAGAATAGGGTGGCTTGAGAAAACTTAAAAAAAATAACATGTCCTGTAATGCTCCCCAAAACCACCTTTCAAACATGAAGGTTAAGCAAGAGTGTTTCATGACCAACCTTCCTGTCACATATAGCAAAACTACACTTGCTTTGACTCCAACTTAGATTATCCTAGATACACATCATCCTAGCACACACAATACATGTGATAATCTAATTTTAGGTACTTACAGACTAGTTCAGGGGAGCCACTAACATCATCTGCCTCCACCCCTGGAGTGGGGGAGGATGGGGTAGACCCTTCATGGGGGGATGGTGTCGTATCTCCTAGAAACACAAAGACACGGATACAATCCTTGAACAAAAGCTATTTGATAAAGGCACACAGAAAGTAGTCGGGAAACATTGAAGGTAGTAGTTACAGTGGACTGGGTAAGCAGCGGCCCCTCTTCCCCAGTCCTCCACAACAAACATCCTCAATGTCAGCTGCTACATAACCCCAATGTCAAAATATATATATTACAGCCCTTATATTTCCCAGGACACATTGAACACACAAACACATGTAGAATACTTACTTCCCATTTGAGGAGAGCCCAGGTCCTCATCAGTGTCTGACCAATTGGCCTCTTCTTGGGCAACAGTGTCTTCCTGGCCCGGATCCAGGCGACTTGGCCCTGCCTGAGGCTCCTCTCTTGCTGAAGTTACATCAACCACAAAAGAAAACAAAACAAACAATCATTCCTCCAAGTTCGACCTAATACACAACACAACAGCACATCCACATTACTTACAGTGGGCCTGAGAAGTCTGAGGCTCAAGATCCTCATCACTGGTTTCTAAAAAAAATCAACAAAAAAATAAACATCAAAAATAATACATTATATATTATTTATGGACACAAATGGGCAGTAACCTCTCATCATGCTAGCACCATACTCAATGCCCCTACAATTCAGAACATAGAAGTGCACTTACACCAATGAGATGCATTGAGCATGTTTTAAAACAGGAGGGCACCATGCAAATTAAGCGGTCGCCTAAGGCCTCGCACCTACAGGGGCCTTGCAGCCAGTGGCGGAGCACCAACATTTCGAAGGGCGCAGTCAAGGAAATCGCCCAAGTAAAAGATTGCTTTCAATCCTCGGATCTAAAATTGGCAGCAGTGTGCTGCAGTCCCTTCACTGCGTCTGCCAGGTGTCTGTTGTCCGCTGACACTTACTCCTCCTTCTCTGACTGGGGATTGGCCGTCTGATCATGTTATCCTAAGATGTTGAGGAATCGGTAGGTGTGTACCTGCACCAGTAGGAAGTGACAGCCCGGTCAACTCACTCTGCTATCATCGGTTATTGCTCTGGGAGGAGAGCTCTGCCCTGGACCAGGAACATACAGGTAACCAGGCCCAGACTTGATATTTTGCAGGCTGGTCATAGATTTGTGGTGTCTACTATGCAAAGGGGGTGAGTAGCCCCAGGGAAGTTGGAAGAGTCCGAAAATGGTTGGTGGAGGAGGAGGAGAAGAAAGCCCTGGGTGGCTGGGGGACAAGGAGAGGGCCCCTGGGTGTTTTCTAGAGGAGGAAAGACCCCAATGACGCCAGAGTCAGTTGCCAGGGAAGAGAGTGGCTTTCATGTCAGATATGCAGGACTTGCTCAGCTCCAAACATGGTGGCGATGGAGCCCTTTGCCCTACACAATGACAGCACCCGAGGTGGAAGGTGAGGGGTAGCGGGTCTTTGACATTATATAGCATATGGACTCTGTCCATTATTGGTAGTTTTGTTTGGAGTTGTCCTTTAGATGTTTAACTCTGTTGTTTTTGCCCCGAGCTGTGAGGAACTGAGGTATGACAGCCCACTATGCTGGGACTTATAGTGCCCTAGAATGTGGAGGACTGAGGAATCCTTAGTCCCTAACAGAGGGCACTACAAGTCTTAGCATAGCAGGCAGTAGTTCCTCAGTCCCCTACAGAGAGCAGTACAAGTCCAAGCAGGTAGCCTTCTGCAGTGGGACTTGTTGTGCCCTTGACTGTGGTGGACTGAGGAAGGGAAGTGTAAGGGGGTCTCTGTAAGCTCAGATGTATGGGGGAGCTTTGGTGACCACAGAGTTCCCTTTTACACCAGAGTCCCCAGCTTCCCCCCTCAAATAATGGTTCCCAGAACTCTCCTTACATCAGAGTCTTCACACTTCCCTCTTACAGAGTAGTAAGTCTGGAGACTCCGATGTAAAGGGGGCTCTGTGAAATGTGATTAGAGATTTGACATTTCTACAAATAAAATTTTTCAACTTACCATCCACAATTTGTAGCTGCTGGAATGGCTCGCTCTCTCTGAACTCATATTGCAGTGTGGCCGTCCTCCTCCTCCCCTTCTTCACCAAAAGCACAAGAGGGTGTCGGCCGTCCGCTTTGGCTAGAAGCAGAAGAGAAAAAAGAAACATAAAAAAGACTAATGTACATAGTAGTATTAAAGGTTGTGAAGAGACACTTGATGGAGGTAGGAAAGGTAGGAGCGAGAGGGAGGGGAGGGGGGGGGGGTGTTGGTATTTGTGTTGTTGCATACCTAAACACATGTCCACCTACCCACAAATTTGTAACCTATCTGGTCACATGTAATGTATATTTTTACTTACCGGAGATTTGCTCCACAGCCTTTTTCAGGAGCCTGGGTGAGCGCCTTTTGGCATCACTCCAGGCCCGCTGGAGATCCACCACACGAGGCTGGAACTGGAATCTCCGCCGCAGCCTCATCCGGACACGACACATGATCTTGTGCTTTTGGTGAAGATGCATATTCACCTTGTCATACCCCCAGAGGAGGAGGAGCTGTGGAAAGAGCAATGTATGTTTGAGTCCAAGTATGTCCAAAAAAGTACAGTCTTACAAAAACATGCTAGGTGATCTTTGAGATATTGTAGAACAAAGAATCCCATTTCTGGTGATACATATACATCGATGTCCAAATCTACCTCCATGACATAGGTTGCCCCACACTGGTGATTTCCTCTACATGATATTGCCATTTTGTCAATTGGCCTTTCATTACACACCCAGGGCCGCCATCAGGGGGGGACAGCCAATACACATGTAGGGGGCCCGATGCCTGTAGGGGCCCTGGACCCGCCATCCATGAAGTGTGCAGGAGACAGTAGCCAGGTGACACATAAGGCAGGAGAAGCGCCGAAGGATAAATGCATAGTAAGCACAGTAAACTAGCTGGCAGGGCTGGGACTCAGGAGATGTTATAAGGGAGGGACTTAAGAGCCTTTCAGCTACTCATTGGCTGAGGAGGTAACAGGAGGCAGGCTGATCCGCTTCCTGCTGCCTCCTTAGCCAATGGGTACACAGGGTGCACTGTCCATCACTGCACAGCCTTGTGCTTCCTCTGCTGATGGGATAGAATTCCTCTGCCAAAAAAACATGCTGCAGAGATGGAGATTAGAGTTGAGCGGACACCTGGATGTCTGTGTTCGGCGGGTTCGGCCGAACTTTAAAAAAAAGTCCGGGTCCGTGTCCCGGACTTTTGCCGAACTTTTCCCGGACACCGAACACCATGGAACTCAATGGGGACCCGAACTTTCAGGCACTAAAATGGCTGTAAAACACCAAAGGAAAGGGCTAGAGTGCTGAAAATGGCAGCAAAACATATTTAAGAGCATGGCAAGTGCTCTGCAAACAAATGTGGATAGGGAAATAACTTAAAACAACAAAAAAAAAAACCAGAAAAATAAAACAATGTTCTTCATCTCTGAAGGACGAGGCCCATATGGAGTAGGAGGGAGGTTGAGGTGGTGGTGAATGTGGCGGTCTCATAGGCGTGCGCACAGGGTGTGCCGGATGTGCCTGGGCACACCCTAATCACCTAGGGCACATAGCATTATCGCTCTGTTTGCCAGTGAGGAGATGGGAAAGATCTCCCTCGGACCTGCTCTGCTCTATTTCACTTTGCCAGCAGGGAGAGTAATGTATCGGGGCCATGTACATGTAGGCAAACACATGCATGTGTATTTAAACTTTGGGGTGCACACCCTAATGCAATAGGCTGCGCACACCTATGGGCGGTGTAGGTGGAAGCGGCGGTGGAGGAGGACCAGGGCTGGATTAAGAGCATCATGGGCTTGGTGCTGAGGATTTTGAAGGGCCTTAAGGGCCGTGCCTTGGCATGCACCCAGAGGAGGAAGGGTGCAGCCATGCATGCCTAATTCAACATGGGATGCTGTCTCTGAAGCCCATAAACACATCCATGCATCGGCAACTGTCCCTCCTTGTCCGTCCTTCGTGTTGTGTGGGGAGGTTCTGAGGGAGCTGCCTGGGGAAGCGAGCATAGAAGCCAGACTTCTGTGTTTACAAGTGACAGAAGAGCGGTAACAGTGAATATGGCCAACCCGGGGCCTATATAAAAGGTAGGGGCCTGGAGCTGCAGCTCCAATAGCCCCTACGTTAATCTGGCCCTGAGGAGGAGGACGAGGTAGCCAACACTGCTTCTTTTCACAAATTTTAAATGAGGGTACACCCCAAAAGAGTGAGAAAGAGCAAAAATGGAACAATGGGTGGGTAAGGTCAGTATCCATCGCTATTCTGCACAAGGTACGGAAAAGTCCCGTGGGATCCATGCCTGGTTCATTTTAATGAACGTGAACTTGTCCACATTGTCTCTGGACAGGCGGCTGCGCTTGTCTGTTATAACGCCCCCAGCCGTGCTAAATACCCGTTCAGATAATACACTGGCTGCAGGGCACGCCAGCACCTCCAAGGCGTAAAGGGCAAGCTCAGGACATGTGCCCAATTTGGAGACCCAGAAGTTGAAGGGGGCAGACCCGTCATTCACTACATGTAGGCGTGTGCACACATACTGCTCCACCATGTTGGTAAAATGCTGCCTCCTGCTAAGAAGTTCCATCTGAGCTGCTGGTGCTGCTGTTTTTTGTGGCGTGCTGACAAAGCTTTTCCACATTTCGGCCATGCTAACCCTGCCTTCTGAGGTGCTGGCGGTGCCCTGGTTGCGTTGGCGACCTCTTCCTCCTCTGCCTTGTGCTTCCACTGTGGCCCCGCTGTCAGGTGGGAATGCCAGCAGCATCGCGTCTACCAGCGTGCGCTTGTACTCGCGCATCTTGCGATCGCGCTCCAGTGAGTGAATTAAGGACAGTACGTTGTCCTTGTAACGGGGATCCAGCAGCGTGGCCACCCAGTAATCAGCACAAGTTAGAATTTGGGCAACTCGGCGGTCGTTGTGGAGACACTGCAGCATGTAATCGCTCATGTGTGCCAGGCTGCCCACAGGCAACGAAAGGCTGTCCTCTGTGGGAGGTGTATCGTCTGTGTCCTCTGTATCCCCCCAGCCACGCACCAGTGATGGCCATGAGCTGGCCTGGGTGCCACCCTGCTGTGAACATGGTTCCATCTCCTCCTCCAGCTCCTCCTCCTCATCCTCCAGAACTGTGCCCCTGCTGGACAATTGTGTCCCTGGCGTTTGTGTGTGCAGGAACCCACCCTTGGAGCCCCTTGCGAATGACTGCCCTGAAAGCCTTGGAAATGTTACCTCTTCATCCTCCTCCTCCTCATCCTGTGCCACATCCTCTTCCATCATCGCCCGAATTGTTTTTTCAAGGAGGCATAGAAGTGGGATAGTTAAGCTGAGAACGGCGTCATCGCCACTGGCCATGTTGGTGGAGTACTCAAAACAGTGCAACAAGGCACACAGGTCTCGCATGGAGGCCCAGTTATTGGTGGTGAAGTGGTGCTGTTCCGCAGAGCGACTCTCGCGTGCGTGCTGCAGCTGAAACTCCACTATGGCCTGCTGCTGCTCACACAGTCTTTGCAGCATGTGCAAGGTGGTGTTCCACCTTGTGGGCACGTCACATATGAGGCGGTGAGCGGGAAGGCCGAAGTTACGCTGCAGCGCTGACAGGCGAGCAGCAGCAGGGTGAGAACGCCGAAAGTGCGCACAGACGGCCCGCACTTTCTGCAGCAGCTCTGACATATCGGGGTAGTTTTTAAGGAACCTCTGCACCACCAAATTCAGCACATGCGCCAGGCAAGGGATGTGCGTCAAACCGGCTAGGCCCAGAGCTGCTATGAGATTTCGCCCGTTATCGCACACCACCAGGCCGGGCTTGAGGCTCGCTGGCAGCAACCACTCATTTGTCTGCTGTTCCATGCTCCTCCACAACGTGTGGTTTGTCCCCCAAACAGGCAAGTTGTAAAACTGCCTGCTGTCGTTTACCCCTGGCCGCGCTGAAGTTAGTGGTGAAGGTGTTACGCTGTCCGGATGAGGAGGCGGTAGAGGATGAGGAAGCCGAGCAGGAGGAATTAGGAACAGGAGGCAAACTGAAGCGCCCTGCAATCCTCGGTGGTGGAAGGACATGCGCCAAATTGCTATCCGCCTCAGGCCCATCCGCCACTGCATATACCCAGTGTGCTGTGGGAGATATAACGCCCCTGACCGTGCTTACTGGTCCACGTATCGGTAGTTAGGTGGACCTTGGCACAGATGGCGTTGCGCAGTGCACACCTGATTTTTTCCCCCACTTGGTTGTGCAGGGAAGGGATGGCTTGCCTGGAAAAGTAGTGGCGGCTGGGCACGACGTACTGTGGGACAGCCACCGACGTAAGGTTTTTAAAACTGTGCGTCTCCACCAGACGGAATGACAGCATTTCAAAGGCCAAGAATTTTGAAATGCTGGTATTCAGGGCCAGGGATCGCGGGTGGGTAGGGGGGTACTTCCTCTTCCTCTCAAGTGTTTGGGAGATGGAAAGCTGAACGCTTCCACGGGACATTGTGGAGATGGTTGGTGACCCAGGTGGTGGTGTTGCTGACAGATCCTCTGTTTGCGGGGTGGCAGGTGCCGGTATCACTACAGATGTGGCTGGAGCGGCAGAGACTGCAGCAGAAGAGGAAGCAGGATGAGCCAGAGACGTTTCTTGGTTTTGAAGGTGTCTAAGTGCAAAGCATGAGCTGCAGTGGAGTAGATGCCTGATCATGCAGGTTGTGCTCAGGTTGAGAAGGTTTATGCCTTCAGGCTCTGCTTCAGGCTCTGATTGCACAGGGTGCAAACCACTCGTGTCCTGTCATCAGCACATTTTCTAAAGAACTTCCACACTAGAGAACTCCTTTGAGCTGACTTTGGTGCGCTCGTTCCCTTGCTGCGTTGGGCAGTAGCAGGCGTAGTGTCTAGGGCACGGGCGCTCCGCTTCTGCACCCTGCTCCCTCTTCTGCTGTGCTGGTGGCTCTGTGCGACCACCGCCTCTTCCTCCAAACTACTCAGGTCACCTGCATGACGTTCATTCCATGTGGGGTCGAGGACCTCATCGTCCTCCACATCATCTTCCACCCAGTCTTCACCCCTGCCCTCCTTGTCGGTCTCCACAATGCTGAACGCCGCAGCAGTTGGCACCTGCGTTTCGTCATCATCGGAGACGTGCTGCGATGGTCCTTGCATGTACTCATCTTGAGAAATGAGTGGTTGGGCATCGCTGCACTCAATCTCTTCCACTTCTGGGGCAGGGCTAGGTGGATGGCCCTGGGAAACCCTGCTGACAGAGTCCTCAAAAAGAACAAGAGACTGCTGTATGGCTTGGGGCTCAGACTGCTTGCCTGATTTGTAAGGGGGTGAGGTGAAAGACGGTTGGACATCGGCTGCAGGTGCCAACTCTGACCTTTCTGCAGTAGACTGGGTGGGAGACAATGTGAAGGAACTGGAGGCACTGTCAGCAGCAAACCAATCTACTATCGCCTCTACGTGTTCTGGCCTCATCACTTCTAGAGGCGTATGATGCCCTACCAAATACTGATGCAGGTTCTGTCGCCTACTCACACTTGAGGAAGGTGTTTCACTTGTGCGTGTAGCTGGCACAGATCGACCACGTCCTCTCCTTGCAACAGGAGCTCTACCAGCAGCACCACGACCCAGGCCACGGCCCCTATTTGACGGTCTCCTCATATTTCTGGAATTTAAGATCTTGCCCTAGAAAGGTGTTTATTGAATAGCGGAACAAAACAACAACAGTATCGCACGGGTGTATCTCACAGTCAAATATGCAAACTATGCCGCAATTTAATGTTTTTTACCCCAAAAGGGTGTATATTGAATAGCGGAATAGGATAAAAAATGGTGTATCTCACACGTACAAACACAGACTAGGCCCGATTAAATTTTTTTGTACCCTAAAGGGAGGATGAGGAAGAGGAGTAGGAGGAGTTGGGAACAGGAGGCAAACTGAAGCGCCCTGCAATCCTTGGCGGGGGAAGGAGATGCGCCAAATAAAATTTAAATGGTGCATCTCACACGTACCGATACAGACTATGCCGTAATTTAATTTTTTACACTCCAAAAGGGTGTATATTGAATAGCGGAATAGGAAAAATTTTATAATACGGTGTATCTCACACGTACAAACACAGACTAGGCCCCGATTACAATTTTTTGTACCCTAAAGGCAGGATGAGGAAGAGGAGTAGAAGGAGTTGGGAACAGGAGGAAAACTGAAGCGCCCTGTAATCCTCGGCGGTAGAAGGAGATGCGCCAAACAAATTTAAAAAGGTGTATCTCACATGTACCGATACAGACTATCCCGCAATTTAATTTTTTACACTCAAAGAGGGTGTATATTGAATAGCGGAATAGGACAAATTTTACAAAACGGTGTATCTCACACGTACAAACACAAACTAGGCCCCGATTACAATTTTTTGTACCCTAAAGGCAGGATGAGGAAGAGGAGTAGGAGGAGCAGGCAGGAGGCAGACTGAAGCACCCTCAAATCCTCGGCAGTATGAGATGCGCCCCAAAAATTGGAGAGGTGTATCTCACACGTACCGACACAGACTATCACGCAATTTAATTGTTTATACCCAAAGGTTTTGATTAAATAGCGGAATAGAAAATATGATCAAAAAAAAAAGTTATGTATATCACACGTACACAACCACACTAGGCCCCAATTACTATTGTTTGTACCCCTAAAAGGATGGATGAGGAGTAGGAGGAGTATGAAACAGGCAGCACCCTCAAATCTTCAGAAGTATGAGATGAACCCCAAAAACTTGGAAAGGTGGATCTCACACGTACCAACACAGACTATCCCGCAATTTAATTGATACCCAAAGGTTTTTATTGAATAGCGGAATAGGAAATATGATCAAAAAAAGTGTATGTATCTCACACATACAGAAGCACACTAGGCCCCAATTACTATTGTTTGTACCCCTAAAAGGATGGACGAGGAGTATGGAACAGGCAACACCCTCAAATCTTCAGAAGTATGAGATGAACCCCAAAAACTTGGAAAGGTGGATCTCACACGTACCAACACAGACTATCCTGCAATTTAATTGATCCCCAAAGGTTTTTATTGAATAGCAGAATAGGAAATATGATCAAAAAAAGTGTATGTATCTCACACGTACAGAAGCACACTAGGCCCCAATTACTATTGTTTGTACCCCTAAAAGGATGGATGAGGAGTAGGAGGAGTATGGAACAGGCAGCACCCTCAAATGTTCAAAAGTATGAGATGAACCCCAAAAACTTGGAAAGGTGGATCTCACACGTACCAACACAGACTATCCCCCAATTTAACTGATCCCCAAAGGTTTTTGATTAAATAGCGGAATAGAAAATATGATCAAAAAAAGTGTATGTATATCACACGTACACAACCACACTAGGCCCCAATTATTATTGTTTGTACCCCTAAAAGGCTGGATGAGGAGTAGGGGGAGTATGGAACAGGCAGCACCCTCAAATCTTCAGAAGTATGAGATGAACCCCAAAAACCCCAAATATCATTCAGCTCTGCTGCAGGCCACAACTTAATTTTTTTTAACCCAAGGCTGTATATTGAATAGTGGAATAGAAAAAAAGTGTATGATTTTTGAAACCACTCAATATTAGCACATGTGAACTGAACACAGCAGTGTATGATCAGTCATTTAGCACAGCACAGCTGAAGGAAAAAGGCTGCACACAGTGCCTGATAGAAAAATACTTTTCTCCCTCCTCCTCAGTGGGCAAAAAAGATTGTGTGCACTGCACCCCAAAAAGATTGTGTTCACTGCACCCCAAAAAGATTGTGTTCACTGCAGCCCACACACAGCAAAATGGATGTGGATCACTGACACCTGCCTATCTCCTATCCCACACCAGACAGCAATATCGATTGTAGTTTGTAGAACACACTTTCCCTAAAAATCAGCAGACTCTATCCCTAACAGGATTGATAAGATCGTAGATCGGGACTGCAAACCCCACCCCACACAGCAATATCGGTTGTAGTTTGTAGAACACACTTTCCCTAAAAATCAGCAGACTCTATCCCTAACAGGATTGATAAGATCGTAGATCGGGTGACTGCAAACCCCACCCCACACAGCAATGTCGTTTGTAGTTTGTAGAACGCACTGTCCCTAAAATCAGCAGACTCTCTCCCTAAAATGCCTACAACTCGCCCTGCCTAACACATTCCGACCTGTCCCTCAATTCTATCCGGACACAAATGTTTTTTTTTCCTGTCTGTCCCTAATCAGCAGCCAGCACGTTGATGTGTGCTCTCTCCCTGATCTAAACAGCAGAATGATGCCTCAGCGGCGCTGCCTCGAACTTATAAAGACTTGGTCACATGCTTCAGACGGCCAATCACAGCTACTGATACATTTGCAGGCATGGCTGGGATGGCTTAGGCACACCAGTTAAACGCTTGTTGATTGGCTGTTGAAAGCCCGCCATGAAAAGCGCGCCAAAGCATGCAAAACCCGGAAATAAAAACGACCGAACACGGATTTTTACCCGAATATACAGTAAAGTGTTCGGGTAACAAAAATCCAATTATTCGGTACGAACACGAATAATACAGTCCGTGTTCGCTCAACCCTAATGGAGATAAGAGAGATGAAAAATAAATGTTTCCTACTGAAGCTGCTAGATTTAGCTAGAATACATGTACAGTTTATAGCCCTTGGCATGTTAATTACAGTCACTGTATTTACAACCTTATTGTTGTCCATATAGCAGGGTGAAAGTAACTTTACACACATGTAGCATAGGTATCAACTTTTGCCACCATGTTAAAAGGACAGCAGTATGGTTAGCATTACAGTGACTGTTATTAATCCAGGCTCACTAAACTAGCCAATGCTTGGAAAAGCAAGCCATGCAGATTGCTTTTCAGGTCCCTTTTAACATGAGCCGTCTGATTGGGTGTGGCTGTTCATTTTTCACGCAGACGTGATAAGCCCCTCCATTCTCCTTTATGGAGTGTTATATGTAAATGGGATTGATTCATTTGAGATGCAGATTTAAACTATGTATGGCCAGGCTGAAGGTACCCAAGTTGATTGATCGATCAACTTGAGGACAACGTACAACCAGTCTGTCAAATTTTACACACACTTATCGCTAGCAGCTCTTGTAGCCACTAGCAATCACTGTGTTTTCCTGGCAGGGGCAGCACCGGGAGAACACAATGGCTCCGCAGGAGGGTTTCCCCTGTCTGTGTTGATGGTGGAATCAAGGCAAAATGTTTTTCCTGCAAGCCACGGAACAAACAAATAATGTTTATTTAATTAATCCATGATTTTGCCAAAATGGGAAAAAAAGATGTTTGCTTTGTATATTCTTAAGTTTGCTACATAACTAGAACATGTAACAGGGTTATATCATTGCATGAGATTTCCCCTCACTTCCTGTCTTGGTGTCACCAGGACAGGAAGTGAGGGAATCTCCCGGTGGGGATATAGCCAGCAATTCTTTCCTTTTATATATACTATGGACATTATAAGGCAACAATTGCAAGCTATTTCCCCACAGTGATATTCCCCCACTTCCTGTTCTGGTGACACTAAGACAGGAAGTGAGGGGAAATCTCATGCAATGATATAACCCTATTAGAAATTCGAGTTCCGTGTAAAAAGTATACATAAAGTAAGCACTTGGTTTCCAAAGTGGCAAAATTATGGAGGCGTTAAAACCCCATAGTGTGATCCGGGGATATGACGCTGTGATCATACACTGCTCAATGTGTCTGTTTATTATGCTGTGCTGAATTATCCTGGATTCGCAATTCCTGCAAGAGGAGGACATGGGATGGGGGGAGATGAGAATTTAATGTGGCAGAATTAGCCACACAATCACTCATAATCCTTTTTAAAGGTCCCCAGCAGAATTTGATGGCATAGTGGTTCACAGTAGTGCCATCAGATTCCAGTTAGATCTATAAATTAACAAAGCAATGGGATCTGGGGGTGTATTTAACTTGCAATGGACACCCCCATTGATTCACATATGGCAGTGTGAGATGGGTGTGTTGGGAATGTGATCCATTAAGACAAGTGATTATACACTCATGTGTTGCGTTTAGAGGTAATTTGTCCAATGCAATCCTTTGAAGACATGACCAGTCCAGATTTTTGTGATCACTCATTCCATCTCAGGTGAACAAATTAGCTGCTGTCTGCAGATCCAGCTTATGATGGTGAGTCTCAGACAAGACAAACGGTGCAGAGCTTGCACTGTGTATGTATTTAAGGGAATAATTTTGTTCCTAATGTATTTAGGGAATATAATGTTTCAAATCTTGCATATATGAAAAGGGGCAATACATTTGTCTTTATCTAGACAGATTGCCATGACGCTTTGGAATCTGTCACAGATAATTGTGTTTCATTTTGTGTAAAAGTAGAAACTAATCAAATCTATCTATATAGAGGCATACCCCACTTTAAGTACACAATGGGACCAGGGCATGTATGTAAAACAAAAATGTACTTAAAGTGAAGCAATCCCTTTTTTTCTTTTCTCAATGCATGTAAATACACCAGCTCCATAGAAAAATTTTGGCCACCTTGACATGGCCTTGCTCCCAAACCATGTGATAAGGACACCAAGCTTGGGGAGCATGTTAAGGGGATCCAGGACTATGACATGATAGATTACCTAGGCAAGCTGGCCGGCCACAAAAAGGATATGTTGTAGTCCTGGGTACCCTCTCGGTGCTCCCTAAGTTTGTTATCTCTGTCACTTATGGTTTGGGAGCAGTGTCATGCCAAGCTGAACAAGCTGTGTCCTTACTCGCGAGTGTATGTAAAGTGAGTGTACTTAAAGCGGGGTATGCCTATCTATATAGAAAGTTCCTAGATGTGAACCTGTTCCCTACTAATTATATATATATATATATATATACTATATATATATATATATATATATATATATATATATATATATATATATATATATATATATATATATATATATATACACACACACACATACATACACACACACACATATATATATTTTTATACGTCTGCATTATGACACATTTTAGACTGTGAGCACACAGAGATTATGAGGTCTCATTGTACTCATTTATGTTAGAGAGATCCGTATGTGATCCGACAAATATTGTAATGTATTTGTATTCAATTGTATCAATTTGTGCAATATCTCTGTGTGTATTATGCCAACAAAATATTTTTATATGTTCTGTATCTTTGGAATAAATTCCTTTGTCCAGGTAACCTCATTTAAAGTCCCACATTCTTGTTTTTATTATATATATATATATATACATACATACATACATATACACACACACACACACACATTATATACTATATATATATATTGAGAGAGAGAGAGAGCGAGCGAGAGTAGGGAACAGGTTCACATCTAGGAACTTTCTATAACAGGAAGCTTCTATCTCACGTCTAATAGGCAGAAAGTGCATGCGCCTATCAGTAGACCAAAAGTTACTTGCACACCCGCTAGATAAGCGACGCCCCCCCGCCCCCAGCCCCCATCTCGCACATTCACCCCCCCCTCCTTACCTTACAGATAAATGCCACAGAGCTGGAGCCATAATGCACGGACCTGTACAGTTTCCGGAAACGTGTGCACCCACAAATAGTTTAGTTTCCGGTTGCATTTACAAATGTGAGAACGCTGTTTTTTATGTTCGCGAATTCGCCAAAAATAGTCACCTTACACAACCATTAAGCATATCTAACATAACGAACAAAAAAAATAAAAAACACACATTTGTGGACACCAGAAAACTTTATTTATACACATGAAGACATTTTGAAAAAACATTTGAAACATGCTGTTTATTACAAAGAGGATACACATCTCAAACATTTCACATGACATATTTTTGGCACAGTCTCCACAGTATCCCATTGAAGCCACAGAATTGTATTTTTTTTAACAAAAACAACCTTTGTACAACATTTATACCATATACATCAACAAAGAGCCAATAATCTTCAGATACATGTGCAGATTGACAGAATACACAATTATGTTAACACCAATAAATACTTACAGAGAGTCAAGTGGGCTATGTGTCTTTGGACATAACAGACAACACAGCCAAATCCCACCTCCATAAATAATAAAGGCCCCCAAATGTTAACCATAAAGCATGTGACACACAATATATTGGACCTCTTGCCAGGCCAAATCTTTGCTCCTGTCTGAGTGATCTATATATAATCAAGGGAAACACACACCCAGTAATGGTAACTCCCAGGCAAAAATTTAACTGTGTGTGTCCTGTGTGTTTTGGAGCATGCTCAATTGCCAAAAAAAGGGAAATAGAAATGAGGAGAGAGACCTAAACAACCCAAATACATGTATGTATGTATGTATGTATGTATGTGTGTATATATGTGAATTGAGAAAATTCTCTCTTCAAGTTTGCTAGTCATTATTTAGAATGTTTAGATACAGGAATACATACATATATATACAATTACATGAGAGAGCGAAATATATATTTAGGGAAAGAATTGAAACACACCTTTTTGGATTTGGGAGTTGAGATTGTGAAGATTGAACAGATATGCAAGCCAATAATCTGACTCATCACTCATGAACATCCATAATCTTGGCGTGGCAATTATATCAGGTGTTCTTATGGGCGTTTTTGCTGGCGTTTTCCCAGGCGTTTTGACATGCATTTTTTGGGCAGGCATTTTTATATGAAATAACCTAAAAAAGACCCAAAAACAGACCACAACACCTACATGTGAACGTAGCCCGTTTGGGGGCGTTTGGGGGGGGATTTGTACAGCTCGAGGATCAACTCCCAAAACAGCCAAAAAGTCCAATCCTATTCTGTTCAATGGCCCCTGTTCCCATGTGAGCATTTTGATGGCATGAGGAAAACACCCAACGCTCACAAGAGGACATGAGCTTCTTTAATGCCAGTAAGGACTGAGAAATAGCACAATAATTAGGGAGTCTGCCTTCCTGCTGTAGGTTTGTAAGTTCGAATCCAGAAGGAGCCCTCTGTATGGGCAACACTTGGAGGTCTCCAAACCTCCAAATGTTAACATCAATAATTTTGCTCATGTTTGAAAAAGGCATGTGTATCAGCAAACTTTTAATCTAAAGACATTAACTAAATACAAAAGATGCCACATAAAGTCAATATGTAGCAATATTGTGAGCTAAAGCTATATTTGTTTGTTGGGCATACTTTGCTAATTAGCCAAGTATGGGGATATATATATATATATATATATATATATATATATATATATATATATATATATACACCTTCAGTTAAATGTGTACTCAAATGCTAACACTTGGCCATACCCATATGGCAGAAAATGTTGTATTTGCAATATATTTAGAAAAACATTCTTTTGAAACACATAGAATATTGGCAAAATTGTGATATTTCCTTTATATTTGTGAAATGCTAATAATCTTTATTTGAAATATGTTTTACATCTATTTTTGTACTATCTGACTACCCGTTCCCCAATGTAATATTTTGTGGGATAATTTAGATAACGTGGAGGTTCTATATAAACACTGTAGATTTCACTGTTATTATTTCAGAGTTACCAGGAAAGGTGTATGGAACGTGAGTTTACTAAGGGATCCCTTGTTAGAAGTGGGCATGTTTTTCTAATCCGCCGTTTTTTTTCCATTTTATATGGGCGAGACAGCGGATTTTTAGCTCGTATTCAAAAAAGAGATTGCTCAAATTCGCGAAAGCGGAATTTTTTTGGCCCAGTTGGCGTTGCGCATGCGCACATTCGCGCGCTCGCAGCTTGAGGAGCTTTTTTTACCTTCTACACTTTTGCAGATATCTCTCTTTCTAAGTCAGTTTTTGACATTTTTTAAAAGCTAGTCATCTCCAAATTCTTCTCCACACCTTCCACAGTGATTTGGGATTTTTGGGGGTACAGGGGAAAATTTGGCAAAACATTAGTCGAGCTTTTAGCTGACGTGTTGCTTCTGTTCATCCCTAGTAGGGATGATCAAACTTTTGAAAAGATTGGTTCGGCCAGAACTTCCCGAAAGTTTGGTTCGGATTCCCGAACCCCATTGAAATCAATGGGACCCGAACTTCGGGAATCAAAAAACACAATTTGGAAGCCCTAAAACCCAATAAACCTAAAAAGTGCCTAGGGTTCTGGGTCATGCCCCAGGGACTATTAATCACACAAAAAAAGTTCTTAAAAATTGTCGTTTTTGATAGAGAGCCAATTATTGAAAAAACAAAAAACAAAGATTAGATTTCTTTGGATTTAGTGTCTGGGGGGTCTAAAAAGTGTACCTGTGAAGTTTCAGCTCTGTAGCATGTCCAGAACCAGAAAAAAAAGATAATTTTTCTTAGAATTTCAATAGCGCAGGGATGGTGTTACCCTCCTTTCACACCTATATGTGATTATATATATATATATATGTGTGTGTGTGTGTGTGTGTGTGTGTGTGTGTGTGTGTGTGTGTGTGTGTGTGTGTGTGTGTGTGTGTGTGTGTGTGTAATATATATACACACATACACATACCCCTATACAGAAGTTCAGATGTCATGCCTGCCTCCAAAAACGTCCACAAAAAAGCCCAATAAACGCCTGAAACAAAAACAACCAGGTGTGAAAAGGAGCGGAACCCCATCCCTGCTCTACTAAAAATTCTAAGAAAAATTATCTTTTTTTTCTGGCGGTCACCCTGACATGGATGAGTTCGGTCACCCTGGCATAGCAGTCAGAGTCAGTTCACCCTAAACTACACTACGGTCACCCTGACACTTAACACTTTCCCTACAGAAACTAGATTATTGAATGCAACTATAGTGGTATATAGTACCCTAACTAAACTGCATATCCCTTTCCTCACACTAATAATTGCAAAATGACACTGGAGCAGCAGGAGTAACAGAAATGCTTCCACTCTATTCCACAGCCTCTCTATTACAGTGCTAGAGATTTGGCGGGGCTATGTTATATACTGGGGGGCGTATTCACTACTGATTGGCCTTTGGACCCCATAGTCACTCCAATCACATTCCTAGCAGACTCCTGCCCTCTCAATTGGCTTTTACTGATGTTTCTGGTCCAATCATGGGCTTTTAAAGCCCAGTTCCTGTCCCATTGCATTTTGGGCGGTTCTGGTGGCCGAATTCCGAACTTTTACCGCAAAAAGTTCAGAATTCGGCCGAATTTTGAACAGCCAATGTTCGGGTCCAACTGATGGTCGACCCCAACCGTTCGATCATCCCTAATCCCTAGCAATAAAACCCACCCCCAGCTACCTCTCCACTCTCTACTGTAAAGTCAAAAGAGCAGGTACTATTTTTGGAGAAATAGCTTTTTTTTTTTAATTAATGAAGGATTTTAGGTAAATACAGTATACTAGTTGAGTTGGGGTATGTGTACTCAATAAAGGGATTTGCATGCAATTTCTATGTGGTTATCAGGACAGAAAAAGAAGAGAATTGCTCCACTAAAAATACAGAACAGAATAAGAAAAAACAAAACAGTTGAATATGAACCTCCTAACTGTCCCTCATCTGGAGGAACTTTCCCTTTTTCCTCCTCTGTTGTCCCTCTTTTTGATCAGATGTAAATACCGATATAAAAAGTGTGCAACGGGGCAGCCAGTCCCATAGAAACTGAGCCGGACCTGAAAGATTGCAGTTATCGCTGTAGTAGTGCTGAATATTATATATAGATAAAATATAGATTTCCAGCACCCCCAGCAGCCCATCGGGTATAAGATATGCATACTAACATTGTGCACACCTGGACCGATGTAAGTAAGCAAAACAAATAATTCCTGGAGTTCAGCTTTAAATCTCCTTTACAGAGAAATTCTACGTATGGATATTTTTACACAGTTACACTGGTCAAGCTTGGATCAATGCAACTATGCATATACCATACCTGTGGGATCACTCCAGAAGCTGGAAATTACTGTAGTAGACACCACAACTCCAATGTTCTACACTAGCTTCTGGGTTCCATGCCTGATGACTGCCCTGTACAGGAAGTTGTTCACTCGGCAGGGGTGCCATACAGAGAACACTTTGTATCTTCTCAACCAATGTATTGTCTCATTGGACAAGGCATTTCTCGTGCCAAGCTACTTGTGAACACATGAGGTTGCCCATCTGGCACTTTCAGAGAATGCTTTGCATTTTCTTAATGAATGCAAAGCTTTTTCTGTTTGGATGAGGTCGAGTGGCAGCACGTCATGTCACAATGTCCACAATCATTTAAAAGTTGCGAAACCTTCTCTGTATGGCACCCTTTCAAGCAACTCCTGTGTAGCAAGGCAGTCACTTGGCACGGGAACTGGAAGCTAGTGATTTCCAGCTTTCAGCAGTGCCATATTAAGAGCATTAAAGGGCCCCGGGCAATGCAGTGCACTGGGGCCCTGCCTACACAATCACCCCCGAAAATAAAAATGCAAATTATTAATAAGGCTATATTTATTGATACAGCAGTGCCAGGCAAATCACAGCTTCCAAGTTCAGTGGCTGGGTCCGGTGAACACACACACGGATAAGAGTCAGACTCGACTGTCCTGTGTGTGTTTGTTCCCGTGGAGGGTGAGAGGCATCCCTGCAGTTGTGGGCTCCCCCTCCACGGTCCAGATGGCCTGACAGCAGCGCAGGGATGACAGGCGCCTACCACCTCCTAAGTTCAGCGGCGGGATGCACACGGGAATCAGGACTAATGCTTGGCCCGTGCGAAGTGTGTCCATTCAGGGCCTGGGCGACAAAAGGGTGCCCCCCCAAGGCGTAGCTTTCGCTCGCGGGCCACCCCATAATAAACTTCCACTGTGGGCGAAAAGAGAAAAGAAAAAGGGGAAAAAAAAAATTACATTTATATATAAATACACACACCCCGACCAAACACAGATGAGATGAAATGAGATGGTGTGCTTACCGCCCGTGCGAAGTGTGTCCATTCAGGGCCTGGGCCACAAAAGGGTGCCCCCCCAAGGCGTAGCTTTCGCTCGCGGGCCGCCCCATAATAAACTTCCACTGTGGGCGAAAACAGAAAAGAAAAAGGGGGAAAAAAATTACATTTATATATAAATACACACACCCCGACCAAACACGGATGAGATGAGATGAGAGATGAGATGGTGTGCTTACCGCCCGTGAGAAGTGTGTCCATTTGGGGCCTGGGCCACAAAAGGGTGCCCCCCAAGGCGTAGCTTTCACTCGCGGGCCGCCCCATAATAAACTTCCACTGTGGGCGAAAACAGAAAAGAAAAAAGAAAAAAAAAAATTACATTTATATATAAATACACACACCCCGAACAAACACGGATGAGATGAGATGGTGTGCTTACCGCCCGTGAGAAGTGTGTCCATTCGGGGCCTGGGCCACAAAAGGGTGCCCCCCAAGGCGTAGCTTTCGCTTGCGGGCCGCCCCATAATAAACTTCCACTGTGGGCGAAAACAGAAAAGAAAAAGGGAAAAAAAAAAAATTACATTTATATATATATATATAAATACACACACCCCGACCAAACACGGATGAGATGAGATGGTGTGCTTACCGCCCGTGAGAAGTGTGTCCATTCGGGGCCTGGGCCACAAAAGGGTTCCCCCCAAGGCGTAGCTTTCGCTCGCGAGCCGCCCCATAATAAACTTCCACTGAAAACAGAAAAGAAAAAGGGGAAAAAAAACAAACATTACATTTATATAGAAATACACACACCCCGACCAAACACGGATGAGATGAGATGGTGTGCTTACCGCCCGTGAGAAGTGTGTCCATTCGGGGCCTGGGCCACAAAAGGGTGCCCCCCAAGGCGTAGCTTTCGCTCGCGGGCCACCCCATAATAAACTTCCACTGTGGGCGAAAACAGAAAAGAAAAAGGGGAAAAAAAATTACATTTATATATAAATACACACACCCCGACCAAACACGGATGAGATGAGATGGTGTGCTTACCGCCCGTGAGAAGTGTGTCCATTCGGGGCCTGGGCCACAAAAGGGTTCCCCCCAAGGCGTAGCTTTCGCTCGCGGGCCGCCCCATAATAAACTTCCACTGTGGGCGAAAACAGAAAAGAAAAAGAAAAAGGGGGAAAAAAAATTACATTTATATATAAATACACACACCCCGACCAAACACGGATGAGATGAGATGGTGTGCTTACCGCCCGTGAGAAGTGTGTCCATTCGGGGCCTGGGCCACAAAAGGGTGCCCCCCAAGGAGTAGCTTTCCCTTCGGGCCGCCCCATAATAAACTTCCACTGTGGGCGAAAACAGAAAAGAAAAAAAGGGGAAAAAAAAATTACATTTATATATAAATACACACAGCCCGACCAAACACGGATGAGATGAGATGAGATGGTGTGCTTACCGCCCGTGAGAAGTGTGTCCATTCGGGGCCTGGGCCACAAAAGGGTGCCCCCCAAGGCGTAGCTTTCACTCGCGGGCCGCCCCATAATAAACTTCCACTGAAAACAGAAAAGAAAAAGGGGAAAAAAAATAAACATTACATTTATATATAAATACACACACCCCGACCAAACACGGATGAGATGAGATGAGATAAGATGGTGTGCTTACCGCCCGTGAGAAGTGTGTCCATTCGGGGCCTGGGCCTCAAAAGGGTGCCCCCCAAGGCGTAGCTTTCGCTCGCGGGCCGCCCCATAATAAACTTCCACTGTGGGCGAAAACAGAAAAGAAAAAGGGGGAAAAAAAATTACATTTATATATAAATACACACACCCCGACCAAACACGGATGAGATGAGATGGTGTGCTTACCGCCCGTGAGAAGTGTGTCCATTCGGGGCCTGGGCCACAAAAGGGTGCCCCCCAAGGAGTAGCTTTCCCTCGCGGGCCGCCCCATAATAAACTTCCACTGAGGGCGAAAACAGAAAAGAAAAAAAGGGGAAAAAAAAATTACATTTATATATAAATACACACACCCCGACCAAACACGGATGAGATGAGATGAGATGGTGTGCTTACCGCCCGTGAGAAGTGTGTCCATTCGGGGCCTGGGCCACAAAAGGGTGCCCCCCAAGGAGTAGCTTTCGCTCGCGGGCCGCCCCATAATAAACTTCCACTGTGGGCGAAAACAGAAAAGAAAAAGGGGGAAAAAAAATTTACATTTATATATAAATACACACACCCCGACCAAACACGGATGAGAGGAGATGAGATGAGAGATGGTGTGCTTACCGCCCGTGAGAAGTGTGTCCATTCGGGGCCTTGGCCACAAAAGGGTGCCCCCCAAGGCGTAGCTTTCGCTCGCGGGCCGCCCCATAATAAACTTCCACTGTGGGCGAAAACAGAAAAGAAAAAAGGGGAAAAACAAAATTACATTTATATATAAATACACACACCCCGACCAAACACGGATGAGATGAGATGGTGTGCTTACCGCCCATGAGAAGTGTTTCCATTCGGGGCCTGAGCCACAAAAGGGTTCCCCCCAAGGCGTAGCTTTCGCTCGCGGGCCGCCCCATAATAAACTTCCACTGTGGGCGAAAACAGAAAAGAAAAAGGGAGAAAAAAAATTACATTTATATATATATAAATACACACACCCCGACCAAACACGGATGAGATGAGATGGTGTGCTTACCGCCCGTGAGAAGTGTGTCCATTCGGGGCCTGGGCCTCAAAAGGGTGCCCCCCCAAGGCGTAGCTTTCGCTCGCGGGCCGCCCCATAATAAACTTCCACTGAAAACAGAAAAGAAAAAGGGGAAAAAAAACAAACATTACATTTATATAGAAATACACACACCCCGACCAAACACGGATGAGATGAGATGGTGTGCTTACCGCCCGTGAGAAGTGTGTCCATTCGGGGCCTGGGCCACAAAAGGGTGCCCCCCAAGGCGTAGCTTTCGCTCGCGGGCCGCCCCATAATAAACTTCCACTGTGGGCGAAAACAGAAAAGAAAAAGGGGAAAAAAAATTACATTTATATATAAATACACACACCCCGACCAAACACGGATGAGATGAGATGGTGTGCTTACCGCCCGTGAGAAGTGTGTCCATTCGGGGCCTGGGCCACAAAAGGGTGCCCCCCAAGGAGTAGCTTTCCCTTCGGGCCGCCCCATAATAAACTTCCACTGTGGGCGAAAACAGAAAAGAAAAAGGGGAAAAAAAATTACATTTATATATAAATACACACACCCCGACCAAACACGGATAAGATGAGATGGTGTGCTTACCGCCCGTGAGAAGTGTGTCCATTCGGGGCCTGAGCCACAAAAGGGTTCCCCCCAAGGCGTAGCTTTCGCTCGCGGGCCGCCCCATAATAAACTTCCACTGTGGGCGAAAACAGAAAAGAAAAAGGGGGAAAAAAAACACATATATATATTTAAATACACACACCCCGACCAAACACGGATGAGATGAGATGGTGTGCTTACCGCCCGTGAGAAGTGTGTCCATTCGGGGCCTGGGCCACAAAAGGGTCCCCCCCAAGGAGTAGCTTTCCCTTCGGGCCGCCCCATAATAAACTTCCACTGTGGGCGAAAACAGAAAAGAAAAAAGGGGAAAAAAAAATTACATTTATATATAAATACACACAGCCCGACCAAACACGGATGAGATGAGATGGTGTGCTTACCGCCCGTGAGAAGTGTGTCCATTTGGGGCCTGGGCCACAAAAGGGTGCCCCCCAAGGAGTAGCTTTCCCTCACGGGCCGCCCCATAATAAACTTCCACTGTGGGCGAAAACAGAAAAGAAAAAAGGGGAAAAAAAAAAAATTACATTTATATATAAATACACACCCCGACCAAACACGGATGAGATGAGATGGTGTGCTTACCGCCCGTGAGAAGTGTGTCCATTTGGGGCCTGGGCCACAAAAGGGTGCCCCCCAAGGAGTAGCTTTCCCTCACGGGCCGCCCCATAATAAACTTCCACTGTGGGCGAAAACAGAAAAGAAAAAGGGGGAAAAAAAAATTACATTTATATATAAATACACACACCCCGACCAAACACGGATGAGATGAGATGGTGTGCTTACCGCCCGTGAGAAGTGTGTCCATTTGGGGCCTGGGCCACAAAAGGGTGCCCCCCAAGGAGTAGCTTTCCCTCACGGGCCGCCCCATAATAAACTTCCACTGTGGGCGAAAACAGAAAAGAAAAAAGGGGAAAAAAAAAAAATTACATTTATATATAAATACACACCCCGACCAAACACGGATGAGATGAGATGGTGTGCTTACCGCCCGTGAGAAGTGTGTCCATTTGGGGCCTGGGCCACAAAAGGGTGCCCCCCAAGGAGTAGCTTTCCCTCACGGGCCGCCCCATAATAAACTTCCACTGTGGGCGAAAACAGAAAAGAAAAAGGGGAAAAAAAATTACATTTATATATAAATACACACACCCCGACCAAACACGGATGAGATGAGATGGTGTGCTTACCGCCCGTGAGAAGTGTGTCCATTCGGGGCCTGGGCCACAAAAGGGTGCCCCCCAAGGAGTAGCTTTCCCTTCGGGCCGCCCCATAATAAACTTCCACTGTGGGCGAAAACAGAAAAGAAAAAGGGGAAAAAAAATTACATTTATATATAAATACACACACCCCGACCAAACACGGATAAGATGAGATGGTGTGCTTACCGCCCGTGAGAAGTGTGTCCATTCGGGGCCTGAGCCACAAAAGGGTTCCCCCCAAGGCGTAGCTTTCGCTCGCGGGCCGCCCCATAATAAACTTCCACTGTGGGCGAAAACAGAAAAGAAAAAGGGGGAAAAAAAACACATATATATATTTAAATACACACACCCCGACCAAACACGGATGAGATGAGATGGTGTGCTTACCGCCCGTGAGAAGTGTGTCCATTCGGGGCCTGGGCCACAAAAGGGTCCCCCCCAAGGAGTAGCTTTCCCTTCGGGCCGCCCCATAATAAACTTCCACTGTGGGCGAAAACAGAAAAGAAAAAAGGGGAAAAAAAAATTACATTTATATATAAATACACACAGCCCGACCAAACACGGATGAGATGAGATGAGATGGTGTGCTTACCGCCCGTGAGAAGTGTGTCCATTCGGGGCCTGGGCCACAAAAGGGTGCCCCCCAAGGCGTAGCTTTCGCTCGCGGGCCGCCCCATAATAAACTTCCACTGAAAACAGAAAAGAAAAAGGGGAAAAAAAATAAACATTACATTTATATATAAATACAAACACCCCGACCAAACACGGATGAGAGGAGATGAGATGAGAGATGGTGTGCTTACCGCCCGTGAGAAGTGTGTCCATTCGGGGCCTTGGCCACAAAAGGGTGCCCCCCAAGGCGTAGCTTTCGCTCTCGGGCCGCCCCATAATAAACTTCCACTGTGGGCGAAAACAGAAAAGAAAAAAGGGGAAAAAAAAAAAATTACATTTATATATAAATACACACCCCGACCAAACACGGATGAGATGAGATGGTGTGCTTACCGCCCGTGAGAAGTGTGTCCATTTGGGGCCTGGGCCACAAAAGGGTGCCCCCCAAGGAGTAGCTTTCCCTCGCGGGCCGCCCCATAATAAACTTCCACTGTGGGCAAAAACAGAAAAGAAAAAGGGGGAAAAAAAATTACATTTATATATAAATACACACACCCCAACCAAACATGGATGAGATGAGATGGTGTGCTTACCGCCCGTGAGAAGTGTGTCCATTTGGGGCCTGGGCCACAAAAGGGTGCCCCCCAAGGAGTAGCTTTCCCTCATGGGCCGCCCCATAATAAACTTCCACTGTGGGCGAAAACAGAAAAGAAAAAGGGGAAAAAAAATTACATTTATATATAAATACACACACCCCGACCAAACACGGATGAGATGAGATGGTGTGCTTACCGCCCGTGAGAAGTGTGTCCATTCGGGGCCTGGGCCTCAAAAGGGTGCCCCCCAAGGCGTAGCTTTCGCTCGCGGGCCGCCCCATAATAAACTTCCACTGTGGGCGAAAACAGAAAAGAAAAAGGGGGAAAAAAAATTACATTTATATATAAATACACACCCCGACCAAACACGGATGAGATGAGATGGTGTGCTTACCGCCCGTGAGAAGTGTGTCCATTCGGGGCCTGGGCCACAAAAGGGTGCCCCCCAAGGAGTAGCTTTCCCTTCGGGCCGCCCCATAATAAACTTCCACTGTGGGCGAAAACAGAAAAGAAAAAAGGGGAAAAAAAAATTACATTTATATATAAATACACACAGCCCGACCAAACACGGATGAGATGAGATGAGATGGTGTGCTTACCGCCCGTGAGAAGTGTGTCCATTCGGGGCCTGGGCCACAAAAGGGTGCCCCCCAAGGCGTAGCTTTCGCTCGCGGGCCGCCCCATAATAAACTTCCACTGAAAACAGAAAAGAAAAAGGGGAAAAAAAATAAACATTACATTTATATATAAATACACACACCCCGACCAAACACGGATGAGAGGAGATGAGATGAGAGATGGTGTGCTTACCGCCCGTGAGAAGTGTGTCCATTCGGGGCCTGGGCCACAAAAGTGTTCCCCCCAAGGCGTAGCTTTCGCACTCGAGCGGCCCCATAATAAACTTCCACTGTGGGCGAAAACAGAAAAGAAAAAAGGGGAAAAAAAAAAATTACATTTATATATAAATACACACCCCGACCAAACACGGATGAGATGAGATGGTGTGCTTACCGCCCATGAGAAGTGTGTCCATTTGGGGCCTGGGCCACAAAAGGGTGCCCCCCAAGGAGTAGCTTTCCCTCGCGGGCCGCCCCATAATAAACTTCCACTGTGGGCGAAAACAGAAAAGAAAAAGGGGAAAAAAAATACATTTATATATAAATACACACACCCCGACCAAACACGGATGAGATGAGATGGTGTGCTTACCGCCCGTGAGAAGTGTGTCCATTCGGGGCCTGGGCCACAAAAGGGTTCCCCTCAAGGCATAGCTTTCGCTCGCGGGCCGCCCCATAATAAACTTCCACTGTGGGCGAAAACAGAAAAGAAAAAGGGGGAAAAAAAATTACATTTATATATAAATACACACACCCCAACCAAACATGGATGAGATGAGATGGTGTGCTTACCGCCCGTGAGAAGTGTGTCCATTCGGGGCCTGGGCCACAAAAGGGTTCCCCCTACGGCGTAGCTTTCGCTCGCGGGCCGCCCCATAATAAACTTCCACTGTGGGCGAAAACAGAAAAGAAAAAGGGGGAAAAAAAATTACATATAAATACACACACCCCAACCAAACATGGGTGAGATGAGATGGTGTGCTTACCGCCCGTGAGAAGTGTGTCCATTTGGGGCCTGGGCCACAAAAGGTTGCCCCCCAAGGAGTAGCTTTCCCTCACGGGCCGCCCCATAATAAACTTCCACTGTGGGCGAAAACAGAAAAGAAAAAGGGGAAAAAATATTACATTTATATATAAATACACACACCCCGACCAAACACAGATGAGATGAGATGGTGTGCTTACCGCCCGTGAGAAGTGTGTCCATTCGGGGCCTGGGCCACAAAAGGGTGCCCCCCAAGGAGTAGCTTTCCCTTCGGGCCGCCCCATAATAAACTTCCACTGTGGGCGAAAACAGAAAAGAAAAAAGGGGAAAAAAAAAATTACATTTATATATAAATACACACAGCCCGACCAAACACGGATGAGATGAGATGAGATGGTGTGCTTACCGCCCGTGAGAAGTGTGTCCATTCGGGGCCTTGGCCACAAAAGGGTGCCCCCCAAGGCGTAGCTTTCGCTCGCGGGCCGCCCCATAATAAACTTCCACTGAAAACAGAAAAGAAAAAGGGGAAAAAAAATAAACATTACATTTATATATAAATACACACACCCTGACCAAACACGGATGAGATGAGATAAGATGGTGTGCTTACCGCCCATGAGAAGTGTGTCCATTCGGGGCCTTGGCCACAAAAGGGTGCCCCCCAAGGCGTAGCTTTCGCTCGCGGGCCGCCCCATAATAAACTTCCACTGTGGGCGAAAACAGAAAAAAAAAAGGGGAAAAAAATTACATTAATATATAAATACACAAACCCCGACCAAACACGGATGAGATGAGATGAGATGGTGTGCTTACCGCCCGTGAGAAGTGTGTCCATTCGGGGCCTGGGCCACAAAAGGGTGCCCCCCCAAGGCGTAGCTTTCGCTCGCGGGCCGCCCCATAATAAACTTCCACTGAAAACAGAAAAGAAAAAGGGGAAAAAAAATAAACATTACATTTATATATAAATACACACACCCCGACCAAACACGGATGAGATGAGATGAGATGGTGTGCTTACTGCCCATGAGAAGTGTGTCCATTCGGGGCCTGGGCCACAAAAGGGTGCCCCCCAAGGCGTAGATTTTGCTCGCGGCCCACCCCATAATAAACTTCCACTGTGGGTGAAAACAGAAAAGAAAAAGGGGGAAAAAAAATTACATTTATATATAAATACACACAGCCCAACCAAACACGGATGAGATGAGATGGTGTGCTTACCGCCCGTGAGAAGTGTGTCCATTCGGGGCCTGGGCCACAAAAGGGTGCCCCCCAAGGAGTAGCTTTCCCTCGCGGGCCGCCCCATAATAAACTTCCACTGTGGGCGAAAACAGAAAAGAAAAAGGGGGGAAAAAAAATTACATTTATATATAAATACACACACCCCGACCAAACACGGATGAGATGAGATGAGAGGAGATGGTGTGCTTACCGCCCGTGAGAAGTGTGTCCATTTGGGGCCTGGGCCACAAAAGGGTGCCCCCCAAGAATAAGATTTCGCTCTCGGGCCGCCCCATAATAAACTTCCACTGTGGGCGAAAACAGAAAAAAAAAAGGGGAAAAAAATTACATTTATATATAAATACACACACCCTGACCAAACACGGATGAGATGAGATGAGAGATGAGAGATGAGATGGTGTGCTTACCGCCCGTGAGAAGTGTGTCCATTCGGGGCCTGGGCCACAAAAGGGTGCCCCCCAAGGCGTAGCTTTCACTCGCGGGCCGCCCCATAATAAACTTCCACTGTGGGCGAAAACAGAAAAGAAAAAAGAAAAAAAAAAATTACATTTATATATAAATACACACACCCCGAACAAACACGGATGAGATGAGATGGTGTGCTTACCGCCCGTGAGAAGTGTGTCCATTCGGGGCCTGGGCCACAAAAGGGTGCCCCCCAAGGCGTAGCTTTCGCTTGCGGGCCGCCCCATAATAAACTTCCACTGTGGGCGAAAACAGAAAAGAAAAAGGGAAAAAAAAAATTACATTTATATATATATATATAAATACACACACCCCGACCAAACACGGATGAGATGAGATGAGATGGTGTGCTTACCGCCCGTAAGAAGTATGTCCATTCGAGGTTTGGGCCACAAAAGGAAGCCCCCCAAGGCGTAGCTTTCGCTCGCGGGCCGCCCCATAATAAACTTCCACTGTGGGCGAAAACAGAAAAGAAAAAGGGGAAAAAAAAATTACATTTATATATAAATACACACACCCCGACCAAACACGGATGAGATGAGATGGTGTGCTTACCGCCCGTGAGAAGTGTGTCCATTCGGGGCCTGGGCCACAAAAGGGTGCCCCCCAAGGCGTAGCTTTCGCTCGCGGGCCGCCCCATAATAAACTTCCACTGAAAACAGAAAAGAAAAAAAGGGGAAAAAAGATTAACATTACATTTATATAGAAATACACACACCCCGACCAAACACGGATGAGATGAGATGGTGTGCTTACCGCCCGTGAGAAGTGTGTCCATTCGGGACCTGGGCCACAAAAGGGTGCCCCCCAAGGTGTAGCTTTCGCTCACGGTCCGCCCCATAAAACTTCCAGTGTGGGCGAAAACAGAAAAGAAAAAGGGGAAAAAAAGTTACATTTATATATAAATACACACACCCCGACCAAACACGGATGAGATGAGATGGTGTGCTTACCGCCCGTGAGAAGTGTGTCCATTCGGGGCCTGGGCCACAAAAGGGTTCCCCCCAAGGCGTAGCTTTCGCTCGCGGGCCGCCCCATAATAAACTTCCACTGAAAACAGAAAAGAAAAAAGGGGAAAAAAAATAAACATTACATTTATATAGAAATACACACACCCCGACCAAACACGGATGAGATGAGATGAGATGGTGTGCTTACCGCCCGTGAGAAGTGTGTCCATTCGGGGCCTGGGCCACAAAAGGGTGCCCCCCAAGGCGTAGCTTTCGCTCGCGGGCCACCCCATAATAAACTTCCACTGTGGGCGAAAACAGAAAAGAAAAAGGGGGAAAAAAAATTACATTTATATATAAATACACACAGCCCGACCAAACACGGATGAGATGAGATGGTGTGCTTACCGCCCGTGAGAAGTGTGTCCATTCGGGGCCTGGGCCACAAAAGGGTTCCCCCCAAGGCGTAGCTTTCGCTCGCGGGCCGCCCCATAATAAACTTCCACTGTGGGCGAAAACAGAAAAGAAAAAGGGGAAAAAAAAAAATTACATTTATATATAAATACACACACCCCGACCAAACAAGGATGAGATGAGATGGTGTGCTTACCGCCCGTGAGAAGTGTGTCCATTTGGGGCCTGGGCCACAAAAGGGTGCCCCCCAAGGAGTAGCTTTCCCTCGCGGGCCGCCCTATAATAAACTTCCACTGTGGGCGAAAACAGAAAAGAAAAAGGGGAAAAAAAATTACATTTATATATAAATACACACACCCCGACCAAACACGGATGAGATGAGATGGTGTGCTTACCGCCCGTGAGAAGTGTGTCCATTTGGGGCCTGGGCCACAAAAGGGTTCCCCCCAAGGCGTAGCTTTCGCTCGCGGGCCGCCCCATAATAAACTTCCACTGAAAACAGAAAAGAAAAAGGGGAAAAAAAAATAAACATTACATTTATATATAAATACACACACCCCGACCAAACACGGATGAGATGAGATAAGATGGTGTGCTTACCGCCCGTGAGAAGTGTGTCCATTCGGGGCCTGGGCCACAAAAGGGTGCCCCCCAAGGCGTAGCTATCGCTCGCGGGCCGCCCCATAATAAACTTCCACTGTGGGCGAAAACAGAAAAGAAAAAGGGGGAAAAAAAATTTACATTTATATATAAATACACACACCCCGACCAAACACGGATGAGAGGAGATGAGATGAGAGATGGTGTGCTTACCGCCCGTGAGAAGTGTGTCCATTCGGGGCCTTGGCCACAAAAGGGTGCCCCCCAAGGCGTAGCTTTCGCTCGCGGGCTGCCCCAAAATAAACTTCCACTGTGGGCGAAAACAGAAAAGAAAAAAGGGGAAAAACAAAATTACATTTATATATAAATACACACCCCGACCAAACACGGATGAGATGAGATGGTGTGCTTACCGCCCGTGAGAAGTGTGTCCATTTGGGGCCTGGGCCACAAAAGGGTGCCCCCCAAGGAGTAGCTTTCCCTCGCGGGCCGCCCCATAATAAACTTCCACTGTAGGCGAAAACAGAAAGGGGAAAAAAAATTACATTTATATATAAATACACACAGCCCGACCAAACACGGATGAGATGAGATGGTGTGCTAACCGCCCGTGAGAAGTGTGTCCATTCGGGGCCTGGGCCACAAAAGGGTTCCCCTCAAGGCATACCTTTCGCTCGCGGGCCGCCCCATAATAAACTTCCACTGTGGGCGAAAACAGAAAAGAAAAAGGGGGAAAAAAAATTACATTTATATATAAATACACACACCCCGACCAAACACGGATGAGATGAGATGGTGTGCTTACCGCCCGTGAGAAGTGTGTCCATTTGGGGCCTGGGCCACAAAAGGGTGCCCCCCAAGGAGTAGCTTTCCCTTGCGGGCCGCCCCATAATAAACTTCCACTGTGGGCGAAAACAGAAAAGAAAAAGGGGAAAAAAAATTACATTTATATATAAATACACACACCCCGACCAAACACGGATGAGATGAGATGGTGTGCTTACCACCCGTGAGAAGTGTGTCCATTCGGGGCCTGGGCCACAAAAAGGGTGCCCCCCAAGGTGTGGCTTTCGCTCGCGGGCCGCCCCATAATAAACTTCCACTGTGGGCGAAAACAGAAAAAAAAAAGGGGAAAAAAATTACATTAATATATAAATACACACACCCCGACCAAACACGGATGAGAGGAGATGAGATGAGAGATGGTGTGCTTACCGCCCGTGAGAAGTGTGTCCATTCGGGGCCTGGGCCACAAAAGGGTGCCCCCCAAGGAGTAGCTTTCCCTCACGGGCCACCCCATAATAAACTTCCACTGTGGGCGAAAACAGAAAAGAAAAAGGGGAAAAAAAAATTACATTTATATATAAATACACACAGCCCGACCAAACACGGATGAGATGAGATGAGATGGTGTGCTTACCACCCGTGAGAAGTGTGTCCATTCGGGGCCTGGGCCACAAAAAGCGTGCCCCCCAAGGTGTGGCTTTCGCTCGCGGGCCGCCCCATAATAAACTTCCACTGTAGGCGAAAACAGAAAGGGAAAAAGGGGAAAAAAAATTACATTTATATATAAATACACACACCCCGACCAAACACGGATGAGATGAGATGGTGTGCTTACCGCCCGTGAGAAGTGTGTCCATTTGGGGCCTGGGCCACAAAAGGGTGCCCCCCAAGGAGTAGCTTTCCCTCGCGGGCCGCCCCATAATAAACTTCCACTGTGGGCGAAAACAGAAAAGAAAAAAGGGGGAAAAAAAATTACATTTATATATAAATACACACACCCCGACCAAACACGGATGAGATGAGATGAGATGAGATGGTGTGCTTACCGCCCGTGAGAAGTGTGTCCATTCGGGGCCTGGGCCACAAAAGGGTTCCCCCCAAGGCGTAGCTTTCGCTCGCGGGCCGCCCCATAATAAACTTCCACTGTGGGCGAAAACAGAAAAGAAAAAGGGGAAAAAAAAAATTACATTTATATATAAATACACACACCCCGACCAAACAAGGATGAGATGAGATGGTGTGCTTACCGCCCGTGAGAAGTGTGACCATTCGGGGCCTGGGCCTCAAAAGGGTGCCCCCCAAGGCGTAGCTTTCGCTCGCGGGCCGCCCCATAATAAACTTCCACTGTGGGCGAAAACAGAAAAGAAAAAGGGGGAAAAAAAATTACATTTATATATAAATACACACACCCCGACCAAACACGGATGAGATGAGATGGTGTGCTTACCGCCCGTGAGAAGTGTGTCCATTTGGGGCCTGGGCCACAAAAGGGTGCCCCCCAAGGAGTAGCTTTCCCTCGCGGGCCGCCCTATAATAAACTTCCACTGTGGGCGAAAACAGAAAAGAAAAAGGGGAAAAAAAATTACATTTATATATAAATACACACACCCCGACCAAACACGGATGAGATGAGAAGGTGTGCTTACCGCCCGTGAGAAGTGTGTCCATTTGGGGCCTGGGCCACAAAAGGGTTCCCCCCAAGGCGTAGCTTTCGCTCGCGGGCCGCCCCATAATAAACTTCCACTGAAAACAGAAAAGAAAAAGGGGAAAAAAAATAAACATTACATTTATATATAAATACACACACCCCGACCAAACACGGATGAGATGAGATGAGATAAGATGGTGTGCTTACCGCCCGTGAGAAGTGTGTCCATTCGGGGCCTGGGCCACAAAAGGGTGCCCCCCAAGGCGTAGCTATCGCTCGCGGGCCGCCCCATAATAAACTTCCACTGTGGGCGAAAACAGAAAAGAAAAAGGGGGAAAAAAAATTTACATTTATATATAAATACACACACCCCGACCAAACACGGATGAGAGGAGATGAGATGAGAGATGGTGTGCTTACCGCCCGTGAGAAGTGTGTCCATTCGGGCCCTTGGCCACAAAAGGGTGCCCCCCAAGGCGTAGCTTTCGCTCGCGGGCTGCCCCAAAATAAACTTCCACTGTGGGCGAAAACAGAAAAGAAAAAAGGGGAAAAACAAAATTACATTTATATATAAATACACACCCCGACCAAACACGGATGAGATGAGATGGTGTGCTTACCGCCCGTGAGAAGTGTGTCCATTTGGGGCCTGGGCCACAAAAGGGTGCCCCCCAAGGAGTAGCTTTCCCTCGCGGGCCGCCCCATAATAAACTTCCACTGTAGGCGAAAACAGAAAGGGGAAAAAAAATTACATTTATATATAAATACACACAGCCCGACCAAACACGGATGAGGTGAGATGAGATGAGATGGTGTGCTTACCGCCCGTGAGAAGTGTGTCCATTCGGGGCCTGGGCCACAAAAGGGTTCCCCCCAAGGCGTAGCTTTCGCTCGCGGGCCACCCCATAATAAACTTCCACTGAAAACAGAAAAGAAAAAGGGGAAAAAAAACAAACATTACATTTATATATAAATACACACAGCCCGACCAAACACGGATGAGATGAGATGGTGTGCTTACCGCCCGTGAGAAGTGTGTCCATTTGGGGCCTGGGCCACAAAAGGGTGCCCCCCAAGGAGTAGCTTTCCCTTGCGGGCCGCCCCATAATAAACTTCCACTGTGGGCGAAAACAGAAAAAAAAAAGGGGAAAAAAATTACATTAATATATAAATACACACACCCCGACCAAACACGGATGAGAGGAGATGAGATGAGAGATGGTGTGCTTACCGCCCGTGAGAAGTGTGTCCATTCGGGGCCTGGGCCACAAAAGGGTTCCCCCCAAGGCGTAGCTTTCGCTCGCGGGCCGCCCCATAATAAACTTCCACTGAAAACAGAAAAGAAAAAGGGGAAAAAAAATAAACATTACATTTATATATAAATACACACACCCCGACCAAACACGGATGAGATGAGATGAGATAAGATGGTGTGCTTACCGCCCGTGAGAAGTGTGTCCATTCGGGGCCTGGGCCACAAAAGGGTGCCCCCCAAGGCGTAGCTATCGCTCGCGGGCCGCCCCATAATAAACTTCCACTGTGGGCGAAAACAGAAAAGAAAAAGGGGGAAAAAAAATTTACATTTATATATAAATACACACACCCCGACCAAACACGGATGAGAGGAGATGAGATGAGAGATGGTGTGCTTACCGCCCGTGAGAAGTGTGTCCATTCGGGGCCTGGGCCACAAAAGGGTGCCCCCCAAGGCGTAGCTTTCGCTCGCGGGCCACCCCATAATAAACTTCCACTGTGGGCGAAAACAGAAAAGAAAAAGGGGGAAAAAAAATTACATTTATATATAAATACACACACCCCGACCAAACACGGATGAGATGAGATGAGATGAGATGGTGTGCTTACCGCCCGTGAGAAGTGTGTCCATTCGGGGCCTGGGCCACAAAAGGGTTCCCCCCAAGGCGTAGCTTTCGCTCGCGGGCCGCCCCATAATAAACTTCCACTGTGGGCGAAAACAGAAAAGAAAAAGGGGAAAAAAAAAAAATTACATTTATATATAAATACACACACCCCGACCAAACAAGGATGAGATGAGATGGTGTGCTTACCGCCCGTGAGAAGTGTGTCCATTTGGGGCCTGGGCCACAAAAGGGTGCCCCCCAAGGAGTAGCTTTCCCTCGCGGGCCGCCCCATAATAAACTTCCACTGTGGGCGAAAACAGAAAAGAAAAAGGGGAAAAAAAATTACATTTATATATAAATACACACACCCCGACCAAACACGGATGAGATGAGATGGTGTGCTTACCGCCCGTGAGAAGTGTGTCCATTCAGGGCCTGGGCCACAAAAGGGTTCCCCCCAAGGCGTAGCTTTCGCTCGCGGGCCGCCCCATAATAAACTTCCACTGAAAACAGAAAAGAAAAAGGGGAAAAAAAATAAACATTACATTTATATATAAATACACACAACCCGACCAAACACGGATGAGATGAGATGAGATAAGATGGTGTGCTTACCGCCCGTGAGAAGTGTGTCCATTCGGGGCCTGGGCCACAAAAGGGTGCCCCCCAAGGCGTAGCTATCGCTCGCGGGCCGCCCCATAATAAACTTCCTCTGTGGGCGAAAACAGAAAAGAAAAAGGGGGAAAAAAAATTTACATTTATATATAAATACACACACCCCGACCAAACACGGATGAGAGGAGATGAGATGAGATGGTGTGCTTACCGCCCGTGAGAAGTGTGTCCATTCGGGGCCTGGGCCACAAAAGGGTGCCCCCCAAGGCGTAGCTTTCACTCGCGGGCCGCCCCATAATAAACTTCCACTGAAAACAGAAAAGAAAAAGGGGAAAAAAAATAAACATTACATTTATATATAAATACACACACCCCGACCAAACACGGATGAGATGAGATAAGATGGTGTGCTTACCGCCCGTGAGAAGTGTGTCCATTCGGGGCCTGGGCCTCAAAAGGGTGCCCCCCAAGGCGTAGCTTTCGCTCGCGGGCCGCCCCATAATAAACTTCCACTGTGGGCGAAAACAGAAAAGAAAAAGGGGGAAAAAAAATTACATTTATATATAAATACACACACCCCGACCAAACACGGATGAGATGAGATGGTGTGCTTACCGCCCGTGAGAAGTGTGTCCATTCGGGGCCTGGGCCACAAAAGGGTGCCCCCCAAGGAGTAGCTTTCCCTCGCGGGCCGCCCCATAATAAACTTCCACTGAGGGCGAAAACAGAAAAGAAAAAAAGGGGAAAAAAAAATTACATTTATATATAAATACACACAGCCCGACCAAACACGGATGAGATGAGATGGTGTGCTTACCGCCCATGAGAAGTGTGTCCATTTGGGGCCTGGGCCACAAAAGGGTGCCCCCCAAGGAGTAGCTTTCCCTCGCGGGCCGCCCCATAATAAACTTCCACTGTGGGCGAAAACAGAAAAGAAAAAGGGGAAAAAAAATTACATTTATATATAAATACACACACCCCGACCAAACACGGATGAGATGAGATGGTGTGCTTACCGCCCGTGAGAAGTGTGTCCATTCGGGGCCTGGGCCACAAAAGGGTGCCCCCCAAGGCGTAGCTTTCGCTCGCGGGCCGCCCCATAATAAACTTCCACTGTGGGCGAAAACAGAAAAGAAAAAGGGGGAAAAAAAAATTACATTTATATATAAATACACACACCCCGACCAAACACGGATGAGATGAGATGGTGTGCTTACCGCCCGTGAGAAGTGTGTCCATTCGGGGCCTGGGCCACAAAAGGGTGCCCCCCAAGGTGTAGCTTTCCCTTCGGGCCGCCCCATAATAAACTTCCACTGTGGCCGAAAACAGAAAAGAAAAAAGGGGAAAAAAAAATTACATTTATATATATATATATACACACACCCCGACCAAACACGGATGAGAGGAGATGAGATGAGAGATGGTGTGCTTACCGCCCGTGAGAAGTGTGTCCATTCGGGGCCTTGGCCACAAAAGGGTGCCCCCCAAGGCGTAGCTTTCGCTCGCGGGCCGCCCCATAATAAACTTCCACTGTGGGCGAAAACAGAAAAGAAAAAGGGGAAAAAAAAAAATTACATTTATATATATAAATACACACCCCGACCAATCACGGATGAGATGAGATGGTGTGCTTACCGCCCGTGAGAAGTGTGTCCATTTGGGGCCTGGGCCACAAAAGGGTGCCCCCCAAGGAGTAGCTTTCCCTCACGGGCCGCCCCATAATAAACTTCCACTGTGGGCGAAAACAGAAAAGAAAAAGGGGGAAAAAATATTACATATAAATACACACACCCCAACCAAACATGGGTGAGATGAGATGGTGTGCTTACCGCCCGTGAGAAGTGTGTCCATTTGGGGCCTGGGCCACAAAAGGTTGCCCCCCAAGGAGTAGCTTTCCCTCACGGGCCGCCCCATAATAAACTTCCACTGTGGGCGAAAACAGAAAAGAAAAAGGGGGAAAAAAAATTACATTTATATATATAAATACACACACCCCGACCAAACACGGATGAGATGAGATGGTGTGCTTACCAACCGTGAGAAGTGTGTCCATTTGGGGCCTGGGCCACAAAAGGGTGCCCCCCAAGGAGTAGCTTTCCCTTCGGGCCGCCCCATAATAAACTTCCACTGTGGGCGAAAACAGAAAAGAAAAAAGGGGAAAAAAAAATTACATTTATATATAAATACACACAGCCCGACCAAACACGGATGAGATGAGATGAGATGGTGTGCTTACCACCCGTGAGAAGTGTGTCCATTCGGGGCCTGGGCCACAAAAGGGTGCCCCCCAAGGCGTAGCTTTCGCTCGCGGGCCGCCCCATAATAAACTTCCACTGAAAACAGAAAAGAAAAAGGGGAAAAAAAATAAACATTACATTTATATATAAATACACACACCCCGACCAAACACGGATGAGAGGAGATGAGATGAGAGATGGTGTGCTTACCGCCCGTGAGAAGTGTGTGTCCATTCGGGGCCTTGGCCACAAAAGGGTGCCCCCCAAGGCGTAGCTTTCGCTCGCGGGCCGCCCCATAATAAACTTCCACTGTGGGCGAAAACAGAAAAGAAAAAGGGGGAAAAAAAAATTACATTTATATATAAATACACACACCCCGACCAAACACGGATGAGATGAGATGGTGTGCTTACCGCCCGTGAGAAGTGTGTCCATTTGGGGCCTGGGCCACAAAAGGGTGCCCCCCAAGGAGTAGCTTTCCCTCACGGGCCGCCCCATAATAAACTTCCACTGTGGGCGAAAACAGAAAAGAAAAAGGGGAAAAAAAATTACATTTATATATAAATACACACACCCCGACCAAACACGGATGAGATGAGATGGTGTGCTTACCGCCCGTGAGAAGTGTGTCCATTCGGGGCCTGGGCCACAAAAGTGTTCCCCCCAAGGCGTAGCTTTCGCTCTCGGGCCGCCCCATAATAAACTTCCACTGTGGGCGAAAACAGAAAAGAAAAAAGGGGAAAAAAAAAATTACATTTATATATAAATACACACACCCCGACCAAACACGGATGAGATGAGATGGTGTGCTTACCGCCCGTGAGAAGTGTGTCCATTCGGGGCCTGGGCCACAAAAGGGTTCCCCTCAAGGCATACCTTTCGCTCGCGGGCCGCCCCATAATAAACTTCCACTGTGGGCGAAAACAGAAAAGAAAAAGGGGGAAAAAAAATTACATTTATATATAAATACACACACCCCAACCAAACATGGATGAGATGAGATGGTGTGCTTACCGCCCGTGAGAAGTGTGTCCATTTGGGGCCTGGGCCACAAAAGGGTTCCCCCTAAGGCGTAGCTTTCGCTCGCGGGCCGCCCCATAATAAACTTCCACTGTGGGCGAAAACAGAAAAGAAAAAGGGGGAAAAAAAATTACATATAAATACACACACCCCAACCAAACATGGGTGAGATGAGATGGTGTGCTTACCGCCCGTGAGAAGTGTGTCCATTTGGGGCCTGGGCCACAAAAGGTTGCCCCCCAAGGAGTAGCTTTCCCTCACGGGCCGCCCCATAATAAACTTCCACTGTGGGCGAAAACAGAAAAGAAAAAGGGGAAAAAAAATTACATTTATATATAAATACACACACCCCGACCAAACACGGATGAGATGAGATGGTGTGCTTACCGCCCGTGAGAAGTGTGTCCATTCGGGGCCTGGGCCACAAAAGGGTGCCCCCCAAGGAGTAGCTTTCCCTTCGGGCCGCCCCATAATAAACTTCCACTGTGGGCGAAAACAGAAAAGAAAAAAGGGGAAAAAAAAAATTACATTTATATATAAATACACACAGCCCGACCAAACACGGATGAGATGAGATGAGATGAGATGAGATGGTGTGCTTACCGCCCGTGAGAAGTGTGTCCATTCGGGGCCTGGGCCACAAAAGGGTGCCCCCCAAGGCGTAGCTTTCGCTCGCGGGCCGCCCCATAATAAACTTCCACTGAAAACAGAAAAGAAAAAGGGGAAAAAAAATAAACATTACATTTATATATAAATACACACACCCCGACCAAACACGGATGAGATGAGATAAGATGGTGTGCTTACCGCCCGTGAGAAGTGTGTCCATTCGGGGCTTTGGCCACAAAAGGGTGCCCCCCAAGGCGTAGCTTTCGCTCGCGGGCCGCCCCATAATAAACTTCCACTGAAAACAGAAAAGAAAAAGGGGAAAAAAAATAAACAAACATTACATTTATATATAAATACACACACCCCGACCAAACACGGATGAGAGGAGATGAGATGAGAGATGGTGTGCTTACCGCCCGTGAGAAGTGTGTCCATTCGGGGCCTTGGCCACAAAAGGGTGCCCCCCAAGGCGTAGCTTTCGCTCGCGGGCTGCCCCAAAATAAACTTCCACTGTGGGCGAAAACAGAAAAGAAAAAGGGGAAAAAAAATTACATTTATATATAAATACACACACCCCGACCAAACACGGATGAGATGAGATGGTGTGCTTACCACCCCTGAGAAGTGTGTCCATTCGGGGCCTGGGCCACAAAAGGGTTCCCCCCAAGGCGTAGCTTTCGCTCGCGGGCCGCCCCATAATAAACTTCCACTGTGGGCGAAAACAGAAAAGAAAAAGGGGGAAAAAAAATTACATATAAATACACACACCCCAACCAAACATGGATGAGATGAGATGGTGTGCTTACCGCCCGTGAGAAGTGTGTCCATTTGGGGCCTGGGCCACAAAAGGGTGCCCCCCAAGGAGTAGCTTTCCCTCACGGGCCGCCCCATAATAAACTTCCACTGTGGGCGAAAACAGAAAAGAAAAAGGGGAAAAAAAATTACATTTATATATAAATACACACACCCCGACCAAACACGGATGAGATGAGATGGTGTGCTTACCGCCCGTGAGAAGTGTGTCCATTCGGGGCCTGGGCCTCAAAAGGGTTCCCCCTAAGGCGTAGCTTTCGCTCGCGGGCCGCCCCATAATAAACTTCCACTGTGGGCGAAAACAGAAAAGAAAAAGGGGGAAAAAAAATTACATATAAATACACACACCCCAACCAAACATGGGTGAGATGAGATGGTGTGCTTACCGCCCGTGAGAAGTGTGTCCATTTGGGGCCTGGGCCACAAAAGGTTGCCCCCCAAGGAGTAGCTTTCCCTCACGGGCCGCCCCATAATAAACTTCCACTGTGGGCGAAAACAGAAAAGAAAAAGGGGAAAAAATATTACATTTATATATAAATACACACACCCCGACCAAACACGGATGAGATGAGATGGTGTGCTTACCGCCCGTGAGAAGTGTGTCCATTCGGGGCCTGGGCCACAAAAGGGTGCCCCCCAAGGAGTAGCTTTCCTTTCGGGCCGCCCCATAATAAACTTCCACTGTGGGCGAAAACAGAAAAGAAAAAAGGGGAAAAAAAAAATTACATTTATATATAAATACACACAGCCCGACCAAACACGGATGAGATGAGATGGTGTGCTTACCGCCCGTGAGAAGTGTGTCCATTCGGGGCCTGGGTCACAAAAGGGTGCCCCCCAAGGCGTAGCTTTTGCTCGCGGGCCGCCCCATAATAAACTTCCACTGAAAACAGAAAAGAAAAAGGGGAAAAAAAATAAACATTACATTTATATATAAATACACACACCCCGACCAAACACGGATGAGATGAGATGAGATAAGATGGTGTGCTTACCGCCCGTGAGAAGTGTGTCCATTCGGGGCCTTGGCCACAAAAGGGTGCCCCCCAAGGTGTAGCTTTCGCTCGCGGGCCGCCCCATAATAAACTTCCACTGTGGGCGAAAACAGAAAAGAAAAAGGGGGAAAAAAAAATTACATTTATATATAAATACACACACCCCGACCAAACATGGATGAGATGAGATGGTGTGCTTACCGCCCGTGAGAAGTGTGTCCATTCGGGGCCTGGGCCACAAAAGGGTGCCCCCCAAGGAGTAGCTTTCCCTCACGGGCCACCCCATAATAAACTTCCACTGTGGGCGAAAACAGAAAAGAAAAAGGGGAAAAAAAAAATTACATTTATATATAAATACACACACCCCGACCAAACACGGATGAGATGAGATGGTGTGCTTACAGCCCGTGAGAAGTGTGTCCATTCGGGGCCTGGGCCACAAAAGTGTTCCCCTCAAGGCGTAGCTTTCGCTCGCGGGCCGCCCCATAATAAACTTCCACTGTGGGCGAAAACAGAAAAGAAAAAGGGGGAAAAAAAATTACATTTATATATAAATACACACACCCCGACCAAACAAGGATGAGATGAGATGAGATGAGGTGCTTACCGCCCGTGAGAAGTGTGTCCACTCGGGGCCTGGGCCTCAAAAGGGTGCCCCCCAAGGCGTAGCTTTCGCTCGCGGGCCGCCCCATAATAAACTTCCACTGTGGGCGAAAACAGAAAAGAAAAAGGGGGAAAAAAAATTACATTTATATATAAATACACACACCCCGACCAAACACGGATGAGATGAGATGGTGTGCTTACCGCCCGTGAGAAGTGTGTCCATTTGGGGCCTGGGCCACAAAAGGGTGCCCCCCAAGGCGTAGCTTTCGCTCGCGGGCCGCCCCATAATAAACTTCCAATGAAAACAGAAAAGAAAAAGGGGAAAAAAATAAACATTACATTTATATATAAATACACACACCCCGACCAAACACGGATGAGATGAGATGAGATGGTGTGCTTACTGCCCATGAGAAGTGTGTCCATTCGGGGCCTGGGCCACAAAAGGGTGCCCCCCAAGGCGTAGATTTTGCTCGCGGCCCACCCCATAATAAACTTCCACTGTGGGTGAAAACAGAAAAGAAAAAGGGGGAAAAAAAATTACATTTATATATAAATACACACAGCCCGACCAAACACGGATGAGATGAGATGGTGTGCTTACCGCCCGTGAGAAGTGTGTCCATTCGGGGCCTGGGCCACAAAAGGGTGCCCCCCAAGGAGTAGCTTTCCCTCACGGGCCACCCCATAATAAACTTCCACTGTGGGCGAAAACAGAAAAGAAAAAGGGGAAAAAAAAAAATTACATTTATATATAAATACACACACCCCGACCAAACACGGATGAGGTGAGATGAGATGGTGTGCTTACCGCCCGTGAGAAGTGTGTCCATTCGGGGCCTGGGCCACAAAAGGGTGCCCCCCAAGGCGTAGCTTTCGCTCGCGGGCCACCCCATAATAAACTTCCACTGTGGGCGAACACAGAAAAGAAAAAGGGGGAAAAAAAATTACATTTATATATAAATACACACAGCCCGACCAAACACGGATGAGATGAGATGGTGTGCTTACCGCCCGTGAGAAGTGTGTCCATTCGGGGCCTGGGCCACAAAATGGTGCCCCCCAAGGAGTAGCTTTCCCTCACAGGCCGCCCCATAATAAACTTCCACTGTGAGCGAAAACAGAAAAGAAAAAGGGGGAAAAAAAAATTACATTTATATATAAATACACACACCCCGACCAAACACGGATGAGATGAGATGGTGTGCTTACCGCCCGTGAGAAGTGTGTCCATTTGGGGCCTGGGCCACAAAAGGGTGCCCCCCAAGGAGTAGCTTTCCCTCGCGGGCCGCCCCATAATAAACTTCCACTGTGGGCGAAAACAGAAAAGAAAAAGGGGGAAAAAAAATTACATTTATATATAAATACACACACCCCGACCAAACACGGATGAGATGAGATGAGATGAGATGGTGTGCTTACCGCCCGTGAGAAGTGTGTCCATTCGGGGCCTGGGCCACAAAATGGTGCCCCCCAAGGAGTAGCTTTCCCTCACAGGCCGCCCCATAATAAACTTCCACTGTGAGCGAAAACAGAAAAGAAAAAGGGGGAAAAAAAAAATTACATTTATATATAAATACACACACCCCGACCAAACACGGATGAGATGAGATGGTGTGCTTACCGCCCGTGAGAAGTGTGTCCATTTGGGGCCTGGGCCACAAAAGGGTGCCCCCCAAGGAGTAGCTTTCCCTCGCGGGCCGCCCCATAATAAACTTCCACTGTGGGCGAAAACAGAAAAGAAAAAGGGAGAAAAAAAATTACATTTATATATAAATACACACACCCCGACCAAACACGGTTGAGATGAGATGAGATGGTGTGCTTACCGCCCGTGAGAAGTGTGTCCATTCGGGGCCTGGGCCACAAAAGGGTTCCCCCCAAGGCGTAGCTTTCGTTCGCGGGCCGCCCCATAATAAACTTCCACTGTGGGCGAAAACAGAAAAGAAAAAGGGGAAAAAAAAAAATTACATTTATATATAAATACACACACCCCGACCAAACACGGATGAGATGAGATGGTGTGCTTACCGCCCGTGAGAAGTGTGTCCATTTGGGGCCTGGGCCACAAAAGGGTGCCCCCCAAGGAGTAGCTTTCCCTCGCGGGCCGCCCCATAATAAACTTCCACTGTGGGCGAAAACAGAAAAAAAAAAGGGGAAAAAAAATTACATTTATATATAAATACACACACCCCGACCAAACACGGATGAGATGAGATGGTGTGCTTACCGCCCGTGAGAAGTGTGTCCATTCGGGGCCTGGGCCACAAAAGGGTTCCCCCCAAGGCGTAGCTTTCGCTCGCGGGCCGCCCCATAATAAACTTCCACTGAAAACAGAAAAGAAAAAGGGGAAAAAAAAATAAACATTACATTTATATATAAATACACACACCCCGACCAAACACGGATGAGATGAGATGAGATAAGATGGTGTGCTTACCGCCCGTGAGAAGTGTGTCCATTCGGGGCCTGGGCCACAAAAGGGTGCCCCCCAAGGCGTAGCTATCGCTCGCGGGCCGCCCCATAATAAACTTCCACTGTGGGCGAAAACAGAAAAGAAAAAGGGGGAAAAAAAATTTACATTTATATATAAATACACACACCCCGACCAAACACGGATGAGAGGAGATGAGATGAGAGATGGTGTGCTTACCGCCCGTGAGAAGTGTGTCCATTCGGGGCCTTGGCCACAAAAGGGTGCCCCCCAAGGCGTAGCTTTCGCTCGCGGGCTGCCCCAAAATAAACTTCCACTGTGGGCGAAAACAGAAAAGAAAAAGGGGAAAAAAAATTACATTTATATATAAATACACACACCCCGACCAAACACGGATGAGATGAGATGGTGTGCTTACCGCCCCTGAGAAGTGTGTCCATTCGGGGCCTGGGCCACAAAAGGGTTCCCCCCAAGGCGTAGCTTTCGCTCGCGGGCCGCCCCATAATAAACTTCCACTGTGGGCGAAAACAGAAAAGAAAAAGGGGGAAAAAAAATTACATTTATATATAAATACACACACCCCGACCAAACACGGATGAGATGAGATGAGATGGTGTGCTTACCGCCCGGGAGAAGTGTGTCCATTCGGGGCCTGGGCCTCAAAAGGGTGCCCCCCAAGGCGTAGCTTTCGCTCGCGGGCCGCCCCATAATAAACTTCCACTGTGGGCGAAAACAGAAAAGAAAAAGGGGGAAAAAAAATTACATTTATATATAAATACACACACCCCGACCAAACACGGATGAGATGAGATGGTGTGCTTACCGCCCGTGAGAAGTGTGTCCATTCGGGGCCTGGGCCACAAAAGGGTGCCCCCCAAGGAGTAGCTTTCCCTTCGGGCCGCCCCATAATAAACTTCCACTGTGGGCGAAAACAGAAAAGAAAAAAGGGGAAAAAAAAATTACATTTATATATAAATACACACAGCCCGACCAAACACGGATGAGATGAGATGAGATGGTGTGCTTACCGCCCGTGAGAAGTGTGTCCATTCGGGGCCTGGGCCACAAAAGGGTGCCCCCCAAGGCGTAGCTTTCGCTCGCGGGCCGCCCCATAATAAACTTCCACTGAAAACAGAAAAGAAAAAGGGGAAAAAAAATAAACATTACATTTATATATAAATACACACACCCCGACCAAACACGGATGAGATGAGATGAGATAAGATGGTGTGCTTACCGCCCGTGAGAAGTGTGTCCATTCGGGGCCTGGGCCTCAAAAGGGTGCCCCCCAAGGCGTAGCTTTCGCTCGCGGGCCGCCCCATAATAAACTTCCACTGAGGGCGAAAACAGAAAAGAAAAAAAGGGGAAAAAAAAAATTACATTTATATATAAATACACACAGCCCGACCAAACACGCATGAGATGAGATGAGATGGTGTGCTTACCGCCCGTGAGAAGTGTGTCCATTTGGGGCCTGGGCCACAAAAGGGTGCCCCCCCAAGGAGTAGCTTTCCCTCGCGGGCCGCCCCATAATAAACTTCCACTGTGGGCGAAAACAGAAAAGAAAAAGGGGAAAAAAAATTACATTTATATATAAATACACACACCCCGACCAAACACGGATGAGATGAGATGGTGTGCTTACCGCCCGTGAGAAGTGTGTCCATTCGGGGCCTGGGCCACAAAAGGGTGCCCCCCAAGGCGTAGCTTTCGCTCGCGGGCCGCCCCATAATAAACTTCCACTGTGGGCGAAAACAGAAAAGAAAAAGGGGGAAAAAAAATTACATTTATATATAAATACACACACCCCGACCAAACACGGATGAGATGAGATGGTGTGCTTACCGCCCGTGAGAAGTGTGTCCATTCGGGGCCTGGGCCACAAAAGGGTGCCCCCCAAGGAGTAGCTTTCCCTTCGGGCCGCCCCATAATAAACTTCCACTGTGGGCGAAAACAGAAAAGAAAAAAGGGGAAAAAAAAAATTACATTTATATATAAATACACACAGCCCGACCAAACACGGATGAGATGAGATGAGATGGTGTGCTTACCGCCCGTGAGAAGTGTGTCCATTCGGGGCCTGGGCCACAAAAGGGTGCCCCCCAAGGCGTAGCTTTCACTCGCGGGCCGCCCCATAATAAACTTCCACTGAAAACAGAAAAGAAAAAGGGGAAAAAAAATAAACATTACATTTATATATAAATACACACACCCCGACCAAACACGGATGAGATGAGATGAGATAAGATGGTGTGCTTACCGCCCGTGAGAAGTGTGTCCATTCAGGGCCTGGGCCTCAAAAGGGTGCCCCCCAAGGCGTAGCTTTCGCTCGCGGGCCGCCCCATAATAAACTTCCACTGTGGGCGAAAACAGAAAAGAAAAAGGGGGAAAAAAAATTACATTTATATATAAATACACACAGCCCGACCAAACACGGATGAGATGAGATGAGATGGTGTGCTTACCGCCCGTGAGAAGTGTGTCCATTTGGGGCCTGGGCCACAAAAGGGTGCCCCCCCAAGGAGTAGCTTTCCCTCGCGGGCCGCCCCATAATAAACTTCCACTGTGGGCGAAAACAGAAAAGAAAAAGGGGAAAAAAAATTACATTTATATATAAATACACACACCCCGACCAAACACGGATGAGATGAGATGGTGTGCTTACCACCCGTGAGAAGTGTGTCCATTCGGGGCCTGGGCCACAAAAGGGTGCCCCCCAAGGCGTAGCTTTCGCTCGCGGGCCGCCCCATAATAAACTTCCACTGTGGGCGAAAACAGAAAAGAAAAAGGGGGAAAATAAATTTACATTTATATATAAATACACACACCCCGACCAAACACGGATGAGATGAGATGGTGTGCTTACCGCCCGTGAGAAGTGTGTCCATTCGGGGCCTGGGCCACAAAAGGGTGCCCCCCAAGGAGTAGCTTTCCCTTCGGGCCGCCCCATAATAAACTTCCACTGTGAGCGAAAACAGAAAAGAAAAAAGGGGAAAAAAAATTACATTTATATATAAATACACACAGCCCGACCAAACACGGATGAGATGAGATGAGATGAGATGGTGTGCTTACCGCCCGTGAGAAGTGTGTCCATTCGGGGCCTGGGCCACAAAAGGGTGCCCCCCAAGGCGTAGCTTTCGCTCGCGGGCCGCCCCATAATAAACTTCCACTGAAAACAGAAAAGAAAAAGGGGAAAAAAAATAAACATTACATTTATATATAAATACACACACCCCGACCAAACACGGATGAGATGAGATGAGATAAGATGGTGTGCTTACCGCCCGTGAGAAGTGTGTCCATTCGGGGCCTGGGCCACAAAAGGGTGCCCCCCAAGGCGTAGCTTTCGCTCGTGGGCCGCCCCATAATAAACTTCCACTGTGGGCGAAAACAGAAAAGAAAAAGGGGGAAAAAAAAATTACATTTATATATATATATATATATATATATACACACACCCCGACCAAACACGGATGAGAGGAGATGAGATGAGAGATGGTGTGCTTACCGCCCGTGAGAAGTGTGTCCATTCTGGGCCTTGGCCACAAAAGTGTGCCCCCCAAGGCGTAGCTTTCGCTCGCAGGCCGCCCCATAATAAACTTCCACTGTGGGCGAAAACAGAAAAGAAAAAGGGGGAAAAAAAATTACATTTATATATAAATACACACAGCCCGACCAAACACGGATGAGATGAGATGAGATGAGATGGTGTGCTTACCGCCCGTGAGAAGTGTGTCCATTCGGGGCCTGGGCCTCAAAAGGGTGCCCCCCAAGGCGTAGCTTTCGCTCGCGGGCCGCCCCATAATAAACTTCCACTGTGGGCGAAAACAGAAAAGAAAAAGGGGGAAAAAAAATTACATTTATATATAAATACACACACCCCGACCAAACATGGATGAGATGAGATGGTGTGCTTACCGCCCGTGAGAAGTGTGTCCATTCGGGGCCTGGGCCACAAAAGGGTTCCCCCCAAGGCGTAGCTTTCGCTCGCGGGCCGCCCCATAATAAACTTCCACTGTGGGCGAAAACAGAAAAGAAAAAAGGGGAAAAACAAAATTACATTTATATATAAATACACACAGCCCGACCAAACACGGATGAGATGAGATGGTGTGCTTACCGCCCATGAGAAGTGTGTCCATTTGGGGCCTGGGCCACAAAAGGGTGCCCCCCAAGGAGTAGCTTTCCCTCGCGGGCCGCCCCATAATAAACTTCCACTGTGGGCGAAAACAGAAAAGAAAAAGGGGAAAAAAAATTACATTTATATATAAATACACACACCCCGACCAAACACGGATGAGATGAGATGGTGTGCTTACCGCCCGTGAGAAGTGTGTCCATTCGGGGCCTGAGCCACAAAAGGGTTCCCCCCAAGGCGTAGCTTTCGCTCGCGGGCCGCCCCATAATAAACTTCCACTGTGGGCGAAAACAGAAAAGAAAAAGGGGGAAAAAAAATTACATTTATATATATAAATACACACACCCCGACCAAACACGGATGAGATGAGATGAGATGGTGTGCTTACCGCCCGTGAGAAGTGTGTCCATTCGGGGCCTGGGCCTCAAAAGGGTGCCCCCCAAGGCGTAGCTTTCGCTCGCGGGCCGCCCCATAATAAACTTCCACTGTGGGCGAAAACAGAAAAGAAAAAGGGGGAAAAAAAAGTTACATTTATATATAAATACACACACCCCGACCAAACACGGATGAGATGAGATGGTGTGCTTACCGCCCGTGAGAAGTGTGTCCATTCGGGGCCTGGGCCACAAAAGGGTGCCCCCCAAGGAGTAGCTTTCCCTTCGGGCCGCCCCATAATAAACTTCCACTGTGGGCGAAAACAGAAAAGAAAAAAGGGGAAAAAAAAATTACATTTATATATAAATACACACAGCCCGACCAAACACGGATGAGATGAGATGAGATGGTGTGCTTACCGCCCGTGAGAAGTGTGTCCATTCGGGGCCTGGGCCACAAAAGGGTGCCCCCCAAGGCGTAGCTTTCGCTCGCGGGCCGCCCCATAATAAACTTCCACTGAAAACAGAAAAGAAAAAGGGGAAAAAAAATAAACATTACATTTATATATAAATACACACACCCCGACCAAACACGGATGAGAGGAGATGAGATGAGAGATGGTGTGCTTACCGCCCGTGAGAAGTGTGTCCATTCGGGGCCTTGGCCACAAAAGGGTGCCCCCCAAGGCGTAGCTTTCGCTCGCGGGCCGCCCCATAATAAACTTCCACTGTGGGCGAAAACAGAAAAGAAAAAGGGGGAAAAAAAATTACATTTATATATAAATACACACACCCCGACCAAACACGGATGAGATGAGATGGTGTGCTTACCGCCCGTGAGAAGTGTGTCCATTTGGGGCCTGGGCCACAAAAGGGTGCCCCCGAAAGAGTAGCTTTCCCTCACGGGCCGCCCCATAATAAACTTCCACTGTGGGCGAAAACCGAAAAGAAAAAGGGGAAAAAAAATTACATTTATATATAAATACACACACCCCGACCAAACACGGATGAGATGAGATGGTGTGCTTACCGCCCGTGAGAAGTGTGTCCATTCGGGGCCTGGGCCACAAAAGTGTTCCCCCCAAAGCGTAGCTTTCGCTCTCGGGCCGCCCCATAATAAACTTCCACTGTGGGCGAAAACAGAAAAGAAAAAAGGGGGAAAAAAAAAATTACATTTATATATAAATACACACCCCGACCAAACACGGATGAGATGAGATGGTGTGCTTACCGCCCGTGAGAAGTGTGTCCATTTGGGGCCTGGGCCACAAAAGGGTGCCCCCCAAGGAGTAGCTTTCAATCGCGGGCCGCCCCATAATAAACTTCCACTGTGGGCGAAAACAGAAAAGAAAAAGGGGAAAAAAAATTACATTTATATATAAATACAAACACCCCGACCAAACACGGATGAGATGAGATGGTGTGCTTACCGCCCGTGAGAAGTGTGTCCATTCGGGGCCTGGGCCACAAAAGGGTTCCCCCTAAGGCGTAGCTTTCGCTCGCGGGCCGCCCCATAATAAACTTCCACTGTGGGCGAAAACAGAAAAGAAAAAGGGGGAAAAAAAAATTACATATAAATACACACACCCCAACCAAACATGGGTGAGATGAGATGGTGTGCTTACCGCCCGTGAGAAGTGTGTCCATTCGGGGCCTGGGCCACAAAAGGGTGCCCCCCAAGGAGTAGCTTTCCCTTCGGGCCGCCCCATAATAAACTTCCACTGTGGGCGAAAACAGAAAAGAAAAAAGGGGAAAAAAAAAATTACATTTATATATAAATACACACAGCCCGACCAAACACGGATGAGATGAGATGAGATGGTGTGCTTACCGCCCGTGAGAAGTGTGTCCATTCGGGGCCTGGGGCACAAAAGGGTGCCCCCCAAGGCGTAGCTTTCGCTCGCGGGCCGACCCATAATAAACTTCCACTGAAAACAGAAAAGAAAAAGGGGAAAAAAAATAAACATTACATTTATATATAAATACACACACCCCGACCAAACACGGATGAGATGAGATAAGATGGTGTGCTTACCGCCCGTGAGAAGTGTGTCCATTCGGGGCTTTGGCCACAAAAGGGTGCCCCCCAAGGCGTAGCTTTCGCTCGCGGGCCGCCCCATAATAAACTTCCACTGAAAACAGAAAAGAAAAAGGGGAAAAAAAATAAACAAACATTACATTTATATATAAATACACACACCCCGACCAAACACGGATGAGAGGAGATGAGATGAGAGATGGTGTGCTTACCGCCCGTGAGAAGTGTGTCCATTCGGGGCCTTGGCCACAAAAGGGTGCCCCCCAAGGCGTAGCTTTCGCTCGCGGGCTGCCCCAAAATAAACTTCCACTGTGGGCGAAAACAGAAAAGAAAAAGAAAAAGGGGGAAAAAAAATTACATTTATATATAAATACACACACCCCGACCAAACACGGATGAGATGAGATGGTGTGCTTACCGCCCGTGAGAAGTGTGTCCATTCGGGGCCTGGGCCAAAAAGGGTGCCCCCCAAGGAGTAGCTTTCCCTTCGGGCCGCCCCATAATAAACTTCCACTGTGGGCGAAAACAGAAAAGAAAAAGGGGAAAAAAAATTACATTTATATATAAATACACACACCCCGACCAAACACGGATGAGATGAGATGGTGTGCATACCGCCCGTGAGATGTGTGTCCATTCGGGGCCTGGGCCACAAAAGGGTTCCCCCCAAGGCGTAGCTTTCGCTCGCGGGCCGCCCCATAATAAACTTCCACTGTGGGCGAAAACAGAAAAGAAAAAAGGGGAAAAACAAAATTACATTTATATATAAATACACACACCCCGACCAAACACGGATGAGATGAGATGGTGTGCTTACCGCCCATGAGAACTGTGTCCATTTGGGGCCTGGGCCACAAAAGGGTGCCCCCCAAGGAGTAGCTTTCCCTCGCGGGCCGCCCCATAATAAACTTCCACTGTGGGCGAAAACAGAAAAGAAAAAGGGGAAAAAAAATTACATTTATATATAAATACACACACCCCGACCAAACACGGATGAGATGAGATGGTGTGCTTACCGCCCGTGAGAAGTGTGTCCATTCGGGGCCTGAGCCACAAAAGGGTTCCCCCCAAGGCGTAGCTTTCGCTCGCGGGCCGCCCCATAATAAACTTCCACTGTGGGCGAAAACAGAAAAGAAAAAGGGGGAAAAAAAATTACATTTATATATATAAATACACACACCCCGACCAAACACGGATGAGATGAGATGGTGTGCTTACCGCCCGTGAGAAGTGTGTCCATTCGGGGCCTGGGCCTCAAAAGGGTGCCCCCCAAGGCGTAGCTTTCGCTCGCGGGCCGCCCCATAATAAACTTCCACTGTGGGCGAAAACAGAAAAGAAAAAAGGGGAAAAAAAAATTACATTTATATATAAATACACACAGCCCGACCAAACACGGATGAGATGAGATGAGATGGTGTGCTTACCGCCCGTGAGAAGTGTGTCCATTCGGGGCCTGGGCCACAAAAGGGTGCCCCCCAAGGCGTAGCTTTCGCTCGCGGGCCGCCCCATAATAAACTTCCACTGAAAACAGAAAAGAAAAAGGGGAAAAAAAATAAACATTACATTTATATATAAATACACACACCCCGACCAAACACGGATGAGAGGAGATGAGATGAGAGATGGTGTGCTTACCGCCCGTGAGAAGTGTGTCCATTCGGGGCCTGGGCCACAAAAGGGTGCCCCCCAAGGCGTAGCTTTCGCTCGCGGGCCGCCCCATAATAAACTTCCACTGTGGGCGAAAACAGAAAAGAAAAAGGGGGAAAAACAAAATTACATTTATATATAAATACACACACCCCGACCAAACACGGATGAGATGAGATGGTGTGCTTACCGCCCGTGAGAAGTGTGTCCATTTGGGGCCTGGGCCACAAAAGGGTGCCCCCCAAGGAGTAGCTTTCCCTCACGGGCCGCCCCATAATAAACTTCCACTGTGGGCGAAAACAGAAAAGAAAAAGGGGAAAAAAAATTACATTTATATATAAATACACACACCCCGACCAAACACGGATGAGATGAGATGGTGTGCTTACCGCCCGTGAGAAGTGTGTCCATTCGGGGCCTGGGCCACAAAAGTGTTCCCCCCAAGGCGTAGCTTTCGCTCTCGGGCCGCCCCATAATAAACTTCCACTGTGGGCGAAAACAGAAAAGAAAAAAGGGGAAAAAAAAAAAATTACATTTATATATAAATACACACTCCGACCAAACACGGATGAGATGAGATGGTGTGCTTACCGCCCGTGAGAAGTGTGTCCATTTGGGGCCTGGGCCACAAAAGGGTGCCCCCCAAGGAGTAGCTTTCCCTCGCGGGCCGCCCCATAATAAACTTCCACATGTGGGCGAAAACAGAAAAGAAAAAGGGGAAAAAAAATTACATTTATATATAAATACACACTCCGACCAAACACGGATGAGATGAGATGGTGTGCTTACCGCCCGTGAGAAGTGTGTCCATTCGGGGCCTGGGCCACAAAAGGGTTCCCCTCAAGGCATAGCTTTCGCTCGCGGGCCGCCCCATAATAAACTTCCACTGTGGGCGAAAACAGAAAAGAAAAAGGGGGAAAAAAAATTACATTTATATATAAATACACACACCCCAACCAAACATGGATGAGATGAGATGGTGTGCTTACCGCCCGTGAGAAGTGTGTCCATTTGGGGCCTGGGCCACAAAAGGGTGCCCCCCAAGGAGTAGCTTTCCCTCACGGGCCGCCCCATAATAAACTTCCACTGTGGGCGAAAACAGAAAAGAAAAAGGGGAAAAAAAATTACATTTATATATAAATACACACACCCCGACCAAACACGGATGAGATGAGATGGTGTGCTTACCGCCCGTGAGAAGTGTGTCCATTCGGGGCCTGGGCCACAAAAGGGTTCCCCCTAAGGCGTAGCTTTCGCTCGCGGGCCGCCCCATAATAAACTTCCACTGTGGGCGAAAACAGAAAAGAAAAAGGGGAAAAAAAATTACATTTATATATAAATACACACACCCCGACCAAACACGGATGAGATGAGATGGTGTGCTTACCGCCCGTGAGAAGTGTGTCCATTCGGGGCCTGGGCCACAAAAGGGTGCCCCCCAAGGCGTAGCTTTCGCTCGCGGGCCGCCCCATAATAAACTTCCACTGAAAACAGAAAAGAAAAAGGGGAAAAAAAATAAACATTACATTTATATATAAATACACACACCCCGACCAAACAAGGATGAGATGAGATAAGATGGTGTGCTTACCGCCCGTGAGAAGTGTGCCCATTCGGGGCCTGGGCCACAAAAGGGTGCCCCCCAAGGCGTAGCTTTCGCTCGTGGGCCGCCCCATAATAAACTTCTACTGTGGGCGAAAACAGAAAAGAAAAAGGGGGAAAAAAAAAAATTACATTTATATATATATATATATATATACACACACCCCGACCAAACACGGATGAGAGGAGATGAGATGAGAGATGGTGTGCTTACCGCCCGTGAGAAGTGTGTCCATTTGGGGCCTGGGCCACAAAAGGGTGCCCCCCAAGGAGTAGCTTTCCCTCACGGGCCGCCCCATAATAAACTTCCACTGTGGGCGAAAACAGAAAAGAAAAAGGGGAAAAAAAATTACATTTATATATAAATACACACACCCCTACCAAACACGGATGAGATGAGATGGTGTGCTTACCGCCCGTGAGAAGTGTGTCCATTCGGGGCCTGGGCCACAAAAGGGTTCCCCCTAAGGCGTAGCTTTCGCTCGCGGGCCGCCCCATAATAAACTTCCACTGTGGGCGAAAACAGAAAAGAAAAAGGGGGAAAAAAAATTACATATAAATACACACACCCCGACCAAACACGGATGAGATGAGATGGTGTGCTTACTGCCCATGAGAAGTGTGTCCATTCGGGGCCTGGGCCACAAAAGGGTGCCCCCCAAGGCGTAGATTTTGCTCGCGGCCCACCCCATAATAAACTTCCACTGTGGGTGAAAACAGAAAAGAAAACAGGGGAAAAAAAATTACATTTATATATAAATACACACAGCCCGACCAAAAACACGGATGAGATGAGATGGTGTGCTTACCGCCCGTGAGAAGTGTGTCCATTCGGGGCCTGGGCCACAAAAGAGTGCCCCCCAAGGAGTAGCTTTCCCTCGCGGGCCGCCCCATAATAAACTTCCACTGTGGGCGAAAACAGAAAAGAAAAAGGGGAAAAAAAAATTACATTTATATATAAATACACACACCCCGACCAAACACGGATGAGATGAGATGGTGTGCTTACCACCCGTGAGAAGTGTGTCCATTCGGGGCCTGGGCCACAAAAAGGGTGCCCCCCAAGGTGTGGCTTTCGCTCGCGGGCCGCCCCATAATAAACTTAAACTGTGGGCGAAAACAGAAAAGAAAAAGGGGAAAAAAAATTACATTTATATATAAATACACACACCCCGACCAAACACGGATGAGATGAGATGAGAGGAGATGGTGTGCTTACCGCCCGTGAGAAGTGTGTCCATTTGGGGCCTGGGCCACAAAAGGGTGCCCCCCCAAGAATAAGATTTCGCTCTCGGGCCGCCCCATAATAAACTTCCACTGTGGGCGAAAACAGAAAAAAAAAAGGGGAAAAAAATTACATTAATATATAAATACACACACCCCGACCAAACACGTATGAGAGGAGATGAGATGAGAGATGGTGTGCTTACCGCCCGTGAGAAGTGTGTCCATTCGGGGCCTTGGCCACAAAAGGGTGCCCCCCAAGGCGTAGCTTTCGCTCGCGGGCCGCCCCATAATAAACTTTTACTGTGGGCGAAAACAGAAAAGAAAAAGGGGGGAAAAAAAAAATTACATTTATATATAAATACACACACCCCGACCAAACACGGATGAGATGAGATGGTGTGCTTACCGCCCGTGAGAAGTGTGTCCATTCGGGGCCTGGGCCACAAAAGGGTGCCCCCCAAGGAGTAGCTTTCCCTCGCTGGCCGCCCCATAATAAACTTCCACTGTGGGCGAACACAGAAAAGAAAAAGGGGGAAAAAAAATTACATTTATATATAAATACACACACCCCGACCAAACACGGATGAGGTGAGATGAGATGGTGTGCTTACCGCCCGTGAGAAGTGTGTCCATTCGGGGCCTGGGCCACAAAAGGGTGCCCCCCAAGGCGTAGCTTTCGCTCGCGGGCCACCCCATAATAAACTTCCACTGTGGGCGAACACAGAAAAGAAAAAGGGGGAAAAAAAATTACATTTATATATAAATACACACAGCCCGACCAAACACGGATGAGATGAGATGGTGTGCTTACCGCCCGTGAGAAGTGTGTCCATTCGGGGCCTGGGCCACAAAATGGTGCCCCCCAAGGAGTAGCTTTCCCTCACAGGCCGCCCCATAATAAACTTCCACTGTGAGCGAAAACAGAAAAAAAAAAAGGGGGAAAAAAAAATTACATTTATATATAAATACACACAGCCCGACCAAACACGGATGAGATGAGATGGTGGTCTTACCGCCCGTGAGAAGTGTGTCCATTCGGGGCCTGGGCCACAAAAGGGTGCCCCCCAAGGAGTAGCTTTCCCTTCGGGCCGCCCCATAATAAACTTCCACTGTGGGCGAAAACAGAAAAGAAAAAAGGGGAAAAAAAAATTACATTTATATATAAATACACACAGCCCGACCAAACACGGATGAGATGAGATGAGATGGTGTGCTTACCGCCCGTGAGAAGTGTGTCCATTCGGGGCCTGGGCCACAAAAGGGTGCCCCCCAAGGCGTAGCTTTCGCTCGTGGGCCGCCCCATAATAAACTTCCACTGAAAACAGAAAAGAAAAAGGGGAAAAAAAATAAACATTACATTTATATATAAATACACCCACCCCGACCAAACACGGATGAGATGAGATGAGATAAGATGGTGTGCTTACCGCCCGTGAGAAGTGTGTCCATTCGGGGCCTGGGCCACAAAAGGGTGCCCCCCAAGGCGTAGCTTTCGCTCGCGGGCCGCCCCATAATAAACTTCCACTGTGGGCGAAAACAGAAAAGAAAAAGGGGGAAAAAAAATTACATTTATATATAAATACACACACCCCGACCAAACACGGATGAGAGGAGATGAGATGAGAGATGGTGTGCTTACCGCCCGTGAGAAGTGTGTCCATTCGGGGCCTTGGCCACAAAAGGGTGCCCCCAAGGAGTAGCTTTCCCTCACGGGCCGCCCCATAATAAACTTCCACTGTGGGCGAACACAGAAAAGAAAAAGGGGGAAAAAAATTACATTTATATATAAATACATACAGCCCGACCAAACACGGATGAGATGAGATGGTGTGCTTACCGCCCGTGAGAAGTGTGTCCATTCGGGGCCTGGGCCACAAAATGGTGCCCCCCAAGGAGTAGCTTTCCCTCACAGGCCGCCCCATAATAAACTTCCACTGTGAGCGAAAACAGAAAAGAAAAAGGGGGAAAAAAAAAATTACATTTATATATAAATACACACACCCCGACCAAACACGGATGAGATGAGATGGTGTGCTTACCGCCCGTGAGAAGGGTGTCCATTTGGGGCCTGGGCCACAAAAGGGTGCCCCCCAAGGAGTAGCCTTCCCTCGCGGGCCGCCCCATAATAAACTTCCCCTGTGGGCGAAAACAGAAAAGAAAAAGGGGGAAAAAAAAATTACATTTATATATAAATACACACACCCCGACCAAACACGGATGAGATGAGATGAGATGAGATGGTGTGCTTACCGCCCTTGAGAAGTGTGTCCATTCATGGCCTGGGCCACAAAAGGGTGCCCCCCAAGGCGTAGCTTTCGCTCGCGGGCCGCCCCATAATAAACTTCCACTGTGGGCGAAAACAGAAAAGAAAAAGGGGGAAAAAAAATTACATTTATATATAAATACACACACCCCGACCAAACACGAATGAGATGAGATGGTGTGCTTACCGCCCGTGAGAAGTGTGTCCATTCGGGGCCTGGGCCACAAAAGGGTGCCCCCCAAGGCGTAGATTTCGCTTGCGGGCCGCCCCATAATAAACTTCCACTGTGGGCGAAAACAGAAAAGAAAAAAGGGGAAAAAAAAAAATTACATTTATATATAAATACACACACCCCGACCAAAAACGGATGAGATGAGTTGGTGTGCTTACCGCCTGTGAGAAGTGTGTCCATTTGGGGCCTGGGCCACAAAAGGGTGCCCCCCAAGGAGTAGCTTTCCCTCGCGGGCCGCCCCATAATAAACTTCCACTGTGGGCGAAAACAGAAAAGAAAAAGGGGAAAAAAAAATTACATTTATATATAAATACACACACCCCGACCAAACACGGATGAGATGAGATGGTGTGCTTACCGCCCGTGAGAAGTGTGTCCATTCGGGGCCTGGGCCACAAAAGGGTTCCCCTCAAGGCGTAGCTTTCGCTCGCGGGCCGCCCCATAATAAACTTCCACTGTGGGCGAAAACAGAAAAGAAAAAGGGGGAAAAAAAATTACATTTATATATAAATACACACACCCCGACCAAACAAGGATGAGATGAGATGAGATGAGATGGTGTGCTTACCGCCCGTGAGAAGTGTGTCCATTCAGGGCCTGGGCCTCAAAAGGGTGCCCCCCAAGGCGTAGCTTTCGCTCGCGGGCCGCCCCATAATAAACTTCCACTGTGGGCGAAAACAGAAAAGAAAAAGGGGGAAAAAAATTACATTTATATATAAATACACACACCCCGACCAAACACGGATGAGATGAGATGGTGTGCTTACCGCTCGTGAGAAGTGTGTCCATTCGGGGCCTGGGCCACAAAAGGGTGCCCCCCAAGGAGTAGCTTTCCCTCGCGGGCCGCACCATAATAAACTTCCACTGTGGGCGAAAACAGAAAAGAAAAAGGGGAAAAAAAATAAACATTACATTTATATAGAAATACACACACCCTGACCAAACACGGATGAGATGAGATGAGATGGTGTGCTTACCACCCGTGAGAAGTGTGTCCATTCGGGACCTGGGACACAAAAGGGTGCCCCCCAAGGCGTAGCTTTCGCTCGCGGCCCACCCCATAATAAACTTCCACTGTGGGCGCAAACAGAAAAGAAAAAGGGGGGAAAAAAATTACATTTATATATAAATACACACACCCCGACCAAACACGGATGAGAGGAGATGAGATGAGAGATGGTGTGCTTACCGCCCGTGAGAAGTGTGTCCATTCGGGGCCTTGGCCACAAAAGGGTGCCCCCCAAGGCGTAGCTTTCGCTCGCGGGCCGCCCCATAATAAACTTCCACTGTGGGCGAAAACAGAAAAGAAAAAGGGGGGAAAAAAATTACATTTATATATAAATACACACACCCCGACCAAACACGGATGAGATGAGATGAGATTATGTGCTTACCACCCGTGAGAAGTGTGTCCGTTCGGGGCCTGGGCCACAAAAAACGTGCCCCCCAAGGTGTGGCTTTCGCTCGCGGGCCGCCCCATAATAAACTTCCACTGTGGGCGAAAACAGAAAAGAAAAAGGGGGAAAAAAAAATTACATTTATATATTAATACACACACCCAGACCAAACACGGATGAGATGAGATGGTGTGCTTACCGCCCGTGAGAAGTGTGTCCATTCGGGGCCTGGGCCACAAAAGGGTGCCCCCCAAGGAGTAGCTTTCCCTCGCTGGCCGCCCCATAATAAACTTCCACTGTGGGTGAAAACAGAAAAGAAAAAGGGGGGAAAAAAATTACATTTATATATAAATACACACACCCCGACCAAACACGGATGAGATGAGATGAGATGAGATGGTGTGCTTACCACCCGTGAGAAGTGTGTCCATTCGGGGCCTGGGCCACAAAAGGGTTCCCCCCAAGGTGTAGCTTTCGCTCGCGGGCCGCCCCATAATAAACTTCCACTGTGGGCGAAAACAGAAAAGAAAAAGGGGAAAAAAATTACATTTATATATAAATACACACACCCTGACCAAACACGGATGAGATGAGATGAGATGGTGTGCTTACCGCCCGTGAGAAGTGTGTCCATTCGGGGCCTGGGCCACAAAAGGTTGCCCCCCAAGGTGTAGCTTTCGCTCGCGGGCCGCCCCATAATAAACTTCCACTGTGGGCAAAAACAGAAAAGAAAAAAAGGGGAAAAAAAAATTACATTTATATATAAATACACACACCCCGACCAAACACGGATGAGATGAGATGGTGTGCTTACCGCCCGTGAGAAGTGTGTCCATTCGGGGCCTGGGCCACAAAAGGGTGCCCCCCAAGGCGTAGCTTTCGCTCGCGGGCCACCCCATAATAAACATCCACTGTGGGCGAAAACAGAAAAGAAAAAGGGGGAAAAAAAATTACATTTATATATAAAAACACACAGCCCGACCAAACACTGATGAGATGAGATGGTGTGCTTACCGCCCGTGAGAAGTGTGTCCATTTGGGGCCTGGGCCACAAAAGGGTGCCCCCCAAGGAGTAGCTTTCCCTCGTGGGCCGCCCCATAATAAACTTCCACTGTGGGCGAAAACAGAAAAGAAAAAGGGGAAAAAAAATTACATTTATATATAAATACACACACCCCGACCAAACACGGATGAGATGAGATGGTGTGCTTACCACTCGTGAGAAGTGTGTCCATTCGGGGCCTGGGCCACAAAAAGGGTTCCCCCCAAGGCGTAGATTTCGCTCACGGGCCGCCCCATAATAAACTTCCACTGTGGGTGAAAACAGAAAAGAAAAAAGGAAAAAAAAAAAAAAAATTACATTTATATATAAATACACACACCCCGACCAAACACAGATGAGATGAGATGAGATGAGATGGTGTGCTTACCACCCGCGAGAAGTGTGTCCATTCGGGGCCTGGGCCACAAAAAGCGTGCCCCCCAAGGTGTGGCTTTCGCTCGCGGGCCGCCCCATAATAAACTTCCACTGTAGGCGAAAACAGAAAAGAAAAAGAGGAAAAAAAATTATATTTATATATAAATACACACACCCCGACCAAACACGGATGAGAGGAGATGAGATGAGAGATGGTGTGCTTACCGCCCGTGAGAAGTGTGTCCATTCGGGGCATGGGCCACAAAAGGGTGCCCCCCAAGGCGTAGCTTTTGCTCGCGGGCCGCCCCATAATAAACTTCCACTGTGGGCGAAAACAGAAAAGAAAAAGGGGAAAAAAAAAATTACATTTATATATAAATACACACACCCCGACCAAACACGGACGAGATGAGATGGTGTGCTTACCGCCCGTGAGAAGTGTGTCCATTCGGGGCCTGGGCCACAAAAGGGTGCCCCCCAAGGAGTAGCTTTCCCTCACGGGCCGCCCCATAATAAACTTCCACTGTGGGCGAAAACAGAAAAGAAAAAAAGGGGAAAAAAAATTACATTTATATATAAATACACACACCCCGACCAAACACGGATGAGATGAGATGAGATGGTGTGCTTACCGCCCGTGAGAAGGGTGTCCATTCGGGGCCTGGGCTACAAAAGGGTGCCCCCCAAGGCGTAGCTTTCGCTCGCGGGCCGCCCCATAATAAACTTCCACTGTGGGCGAAAACAAAAGAAAAAGGGGGAAAAAAAATTACATTTATATATAAATACACACACCCCGACCAAACACAGATGAGATGAGATGAGATGAGATGGTGTGCTTACCGCCCGTGAGAAGTGTGTCCATTCGAGGCCTGGGCCACAAAAGGGTTCCCCCCCAAGGCGTAGCTTTCAATCGCGGTCCGCCCCATAATAAACTTCCACTGTGGGCGAAAACAGAAAAGAAAAAGGGGAAAAAAAAAAAATTACATTTATATATAAATACACACACCCCGACCAAACACGGATGAGATGAGAGGAGATGGTGTGCTTACCGCCCATGAGAAGTGTGTCCATTCGGGGCCTGGGCCACAAAAGGGTGCCCCCAATTCGTAGCTTTCGCACGCGGGCCGCCCCATAATAAAACTTCCACTGTGGGCAAAAACAGAAAAGAAAAAGGGGAAAAAAAAATTACATTTATATATAAATACACACACCCCGACCAAACACGGATGAGATGAGATGGTGTGCTTACCGCCCGTGAGAAGTGTGTCCATTCGGGGCCTGGGCCACAAAAGGGTGCCCCCCAAGGCGTAGCTTTCAATCGCGGTCCGCCCCATAATAAACTTCCACTGTGGGCGAAAACAGAAAAGAAATAGGGGAAAAAAAAAAATTACATTTATATATAAATACACACCCCGACCAAACACGGATGAGATGAGATGGTGTGCTTACCGCCCATGAGAAGTGTGTCCATTCGGGGCCTGGGCCACAAAAGGTTGCCCCCCAAGGTGTAGCTTTCGCTCGCGGGCCGCCCCATAATAAACTTCCACTGTGGGCGAACAGAAAAGAAAAAAAGGGGAAAAAAAAATTACATTTATATATAAATACACACACCCCGACCAAACACGGATGAGATGAGTTGGTGTGCTTACCGCCCGTGAGAAGTGTGTCCATTCGGGGCCTGGGCCACAAAAGGGTGCCCCCCAAGGCGTAGCTTTCGCTCGCGGGCCGCCCCATAATAAACTTCCACTGTGAGCAAAAACAAAAGAAAAAGGGGGAAAAAAAATTACATTTATATATAAATACACACACCCCGACCAAACACAGATGAGATGAGATGAGATGGTGTGCTTACCGCCCGTGAGAAGTGTGTCCATTCGAGGCCTGGGCCACAAAAGGGTTCCCCCCAAGGCGTAGCTTTCAATCGCGGTCCGCCCCATAATAAACTTCCACTGTGGGCGAAAACAGAAAAGAAAAAGGGGAAAAAAAAAAAATTACATTTATATATAAATACACACACCCCGACCAAACACGGATGAGATGAGAGGAGATGGTGTGCTTACCGCCCATGAGAAGTGTGTCCATTCGGGGCCTGGGCCACAAAAGGGTGCCCCCAATTCGTAGCTTTCGCACGCGGGCCGCCCCATAATAAAACTTCCACTGTGGGCAAAAACAGAAAAGAAAAAGGGGAAAAAAAATTACATTTATATATAAATACACACACCCCGACCAAACACGGATGAGATGAGATGGTGTGCTTACCGCCCGTGAGAAGTGTGTCCATTCGGGGCCTGGGCCACAAAAGGGTGCCCCCCAAGGCGTAGCTTTCAATCGCGGTCCGCCCCATAATAAACTTCCACTGTGGGCGAAAACAGAAAAGAAATAGGGGAAAAAAAAAATTACATTTATATATAAATACACACCCCGACCAAACACGGATGAGATGAGATGGTGTGCTTACCGCCCATGAGAAGTGTGTCCATTCGGGGCCTGGGCCACAAAAGGTTGCCCCCCAAGGTGTAGCTTTCGCTCGCGGGCCACCCCATAATAAACTTCCATTGTGGGCGAACAGAAAAGAAAAAAAGGGGAAAAAAAAATTACATTTATATATAAATACACACACCCCGACCAAACACGGATGAGATGAGTTGGTGTGCTTACCGCCCGTGAGAAGTGTGTCCATTCGGGGCCTGGGCCACAAAAGGGTGCCCCCCAAGGCGTAGCTTTCGCTCGCGGGCCGCCCCATAATAAACTTCCACTGTGGGCGAAAACAAAAGAAAAAGGGGAATAAAAATGAGATGAGATGGTGTGCTTACCGCCTGTGAGAAGTGTGTCCATTCGGGGCCTGGGCCACAAAAGGGTTCCCCCCAAGGCATAGCTTTCGCTCGCGGGCCGCCCCATAATAAACTTCCACTGTGGGCGAAAACAGAAAAGAAAAAGGGGAAAAAAAATTACATTTATATATAAATACACACACCCCGACCAAACACTGATGAGATGAGATGGTGTGCTTACCGCCCGTGAGAAGTGTGTCCATTGGGGGCCTGGGCCACAAAAGGGTGCCCCCCAAGGCGTAGCTTTCGCTCGCGGGCCGCCCCATAATAAACTTCCACTGTGGGCGAAAACTGGAAAGAAAAAGGGGAAAAAAAATTACATTTATGTATAAATACACACACGTCGACCAAACACGGATGAGATGGTGTGCTTACCGCCCGTGAGAAGTGTGTCCATTCGGGGCCTGGGCCACAAAAGGGTGCCCCCCCAAGGCGTAGCTTTCGCTCGCGGGCCGCCCCATAATAAACTTCCACTGTGGGCGAAAACAAAAGAAAAAGGGGAATAAAAATGAGATGAGATGGTGTGCTTACCGCCTGTGAGAAGTGTGTCCATTCGGGGCCTGGGCGACAAAAGGGTGCCCCCCAAGGCGTAGCTTTCGCTCGTGGGCCGCCCCATAATAAACTTCCACTGTGGGCGAAAACAGAAAAGAAAAAGGGGAAAAAAAATTACATTTATATTTAAATACACACACCCCGACCAAACACGGATGAGATGAGATGGTGTGCTTACCGCCTGTGAGAAGTGTGTCCATTCGGGGCCTGGGCCACAAAAGGGTTCCCCCCAAGGCGTAGCTTTCGCTCGCGGGCCGCCCCATAATAAACTTCCACTGTGGGCGAAAACAGAAAAGAAAAAAGGGGAAAAAAAAATTACATTTATATATAAATACACACACCGCGACCAAACACTGATGAGATGAGATGGTGTGGTTACCGCCCGTGAGAAGTGTGTCCATTGGGGGCCTGGGCCACAAAAGGGTGCCCCCCAAGGCGTAGCTTTCGCTCGCGGGCCGCCCCATAATAAACTTCCACTGTGGGCGAAAACTGGAAAGAAAAAGGGGAAAAAAATTACATTTATGTATAAATACACAAACCCCGACCAAACACGGATGAGATGATGAGATGAGATGAGATGAGATGGTGTGCTTACCGCCCGTGAGAAGTGTGTCCATTCGGGGCCTGGGCCACAAAAGCATGCCCCCCAAGGTGTAGCTTTCGCTCGCGGGCCGCCCCATAATAATCTTCCACTGTGGGCGAAAACAGAAAAGAAAAAAGGGGGAAAAAAATTACATTTATATATATATATATATATATATATATATATATATATATATATATATATATATATATATATATATATATATATATATATATAAATACACAAACCCCGACCAAACACGGATGAGATGAGATGGTGTGCTTACCGATCGTGAGGAGTGTGTCCATTCGGGGCCTGGGCCACAAAAGGGTGCCCCCCAAGGCGTAGCTTTCGCTCGCGGGCCGCCCCATAATAAACTTCCACTGTGGGCGAAAACAGAAAAGAAAAAAAGGGGAAAAAAATTACATTTATATATAAATACACACACCCCGACCAAACACGGATGAGATGAGATGGTGTGCTTACCGCCCGTGAGAAGTGTGTCCATTCGGGGCCTGGGCCACAAAAGGGTGCCCCCCAAGGCATAGCTTTCACTGGCGGGCCGCCCCATCATAAACTTCCACTGTGGGCGAAAACAAAAGAAAAAGGGTAAAAAAAAATTAGATGAGATGGAGTGCTTACCGCCCGTGAGAAGTGTGTCCATTCGGGGCCTGGTCCACAAAAGGTTGCCCCCCAAGGTGTAGCTTTCGCTCGCGGGCCGCCCCATAATAAACTTCCACTGTGGGCGAACAGAAAAGAAAAAAAGGGGAAAAAAAAATTACATTTATATATAAATACACACCCCGACCAAACACGGATGAGATGAGATGGTGTGCTTACCGCCCATGAGAAGTGTGTCCATTCGGGGCCTGGGCCACAAAAGGTTGCCCCCCAAGGTGTAGCTTTCGCTCGCGGGCCGCCCCATAATAAACTTCCACTGTGGGCGAACAGAAAAGAAAAAAAGGGGAAAAAAAAATTACATTTATATATAAATACACACACCCCGACCAAACACGGATGAGATGAGTTGGTGTGCTTACCGCCCGTGAGAAGTGTGTCCATTCGGGGCCTGGGCCACAAAAGGGTGCCCCCCAAGGCATAGCTTTCGCTCGCGGGCCGCCCCATAATAAACTTCCACTGTGGGCGAACAGAAAAGAAAAAAAGGGGAAAAAAAAATTACATTTATATATAAATACACACAGCCCGAACAAACACGGATGAGATGAGATGAGATGGTGTGCTTACCGCCCGTGAGAAGTGTGTCCATTCGGGGCCTGGGCCACAAAAGGGTGCCCCCCAAGGCGTAGCTTTCGCTCGCGGGCCGCCCCATAATAAACTTCCACTGTGAGCGAAAACAAAAGAAAAAGGGGGAAAAAAAAATTACATTTATATATAAATACACACACCCCGACCAAACACAGATGAGATGAGATGGTGTGCTTACCGCCCGTGAGAAGTGTGTCCATTCGGGGCCTGGGCCACAAAAGGGTGCCCCCCAAGGCGTAGCTTTCGCTCGCGGGCCGTCCCATAATAAACTTCCACTGTGGGCGAAAACAGAAAAGAAAAAAGGGGAAAAAAATTACATTTATATATAAATACACACACCCCGACCAAACACGGATGAGATGGTGTGCTTACCGCCCGTGAGAAGTGTGTCCATTCGGGGCCTGGGCCACAAAAGGGTGCCCCCCAAGGCGTAGCTTTGGCTCGCGGGCCGCCCCATAATCAAACTTCCACTGTGGGCGAAAACAAAAGAAAAAAGGGGGAAAAAAAGGAGATGAGATGGGATGGTGTGCTTACCGCCCGTGAGAAGTGTGTCCATTCGGGGCCTGGGCCACAAAAGGGTGCCCCCCAAGGCGTAGCATTCGCTCGCGGGCCGCCCCATAATAAACTTACACTGTGGGCGAAAACAGAAAAGAAAAAGGGGGAAACAAAATTACATTTACATATAAATACACATCCCGACCAAACACGGATGAGATGAGATGAGATGGTGTGCTTACCGTCCATGAGAAGTGTGTCCATTCGGGGCCTGGGCCACAAAAGGGTGCCCCCCAAGGCGTAGCTTTCGCTCGCGGGCCGCCCCATAATAAACTTCCACTGTGAGCAAAAACAAAAGAAAAAGGGGGAAAAAAAAATTACATTTATATATAAATACACACACCCCGACCAAACACAGATGAGATGATGAGAAGAGATGGTGAGCTTACCGCCCGTGAGAAGTGTGTCCATTCGGGGGCCTGGGCCACAAAAGCATGCCCCCCAAGGCGTAGCTTTCGCTCGCGGGCCGCCCCATAATAAACTTCCACTGTGGGCGAAAACAAAAGAAAAAGGGGAATAAAAATGAGATGAGATGGTGTGCTTACCGCCTGTGAGAAGTGTGTCCATTCGGGGCCTGGGCGACAAAAAGGTGCCCCCCAAGGCGTAGCTTTCGCTCGTGGGCCGCCCCATAATAAACTTCCACTGTGGGCGAAAACAGAAAAGAAAAAGGGGAAAAAAAATTACATTTATATATAAATACACACACCCCGACCAAACACGGATGAGATGGTGTGCTTACCGCCCGTGAGAAGTGTGTCCATTCGGGGCCTGGGCCACAAAAGGGTGCCCCCCCAAGGCGTAGCTTTCGCTCGCGGGCCGCCCCATAATAAACTTCCACTGTGGGAGAAAACAAAAGAAAAAGGGGAATAAAAATGAGATGAGATGGTGTGCTTACCGCCTGTGAGAAGTGTGTCCATTCGGGGCCTGGGCCACAAAAGGGTTCCCCCCAAGGCGTAGCTTTCGCTCGCGGGCCGCCCCATAATAAACTTCCACTGTGGGCGAAAACAGAAAAGAAAAAGGGGAAAAAAAAATTACATTTATATATAAATACACACACCCCGACCAAACACTGATGAGATGAGATGGTGTGGTTTCCGCCCGTGAGAAGTGTGTCCATTGGGGGCCTGGGCCACAAAAGGGTGCCCCCCAAGGCGTAGCTTTCGCTCGCGGGCCGCCCCATAATAAACTTCCACTGTGGGCGAAAACTGGAAAGAAAAAGGGGAAAAAAAATTACATTTATGTATAAATACACAAACCCCGACCAAACACGGATGAGATGATGAGATGAGATGAGATGGTGTGCTTACCGCCTGTGAGAAGTGTGTCCATTCGGGGCCTGGGCCACAAAAGCATGCCCCCCAAGGTGTAGCTTTCGCTCGCGGGCCGCCCCATAATAATCTTCCACTGTGGGCGAAAACAGAAAAGAAAAAAGGGGAAAAAAAATTACATTTATATATATATATATATATATATATAAATACACAAACCCCGACCAAACACGGATGAGATGAGATGGTGTGCTTACCGATCGTGAGGAGTGTGTCCATTCGGGGCCTGGGCCACAAAAGGGTGCCCGCCAAGGCGTAGCTTTCGCTCGCGGGCCGCCCCATAATAAACTTCCACTGTGGGAGAAAACAGAAAAGAAAAAAAGGGGAAAAAAAATTACATTTATATATAAATACACACACCCCGACCAAACACGGATGAGATGAGATGGTGTGCTTACCGCCCGTGAGAAGTGTGTCCATTCGGGGCCTGGGCCACAAAAGGGTGCCCCCCAAGGCATAGCTTTCACTGGCGGGCCGCCCCATCATAAACTTCCACTGTGGGCGAAAACAAAAGAAAAAGGGTAAAAAAAAATTAGATGAGATGGAGTGCTTACCGCCCGTGAGAAGTGTGTCCATTCGGGGCCTGGGCCACAAAAGGGTGGCTCCCAAGGCGTAGCTTTCGCTCACGGGCCGCCCCATAATAAACTTCCACTGTGGGCGAAAACAAAAGAAAAAGGGGAATAAAAATGAGATGAGATGGTGTGCTTACCGCCCGTGAGAAGTGTGTCCATTCGGGGCCTGGGCCACAAAAGGGTGCCCCCCAAGGCGTAGCTTTCGCTCGTGGGCCGCCCCATAATAAACTTCCACTGTGGGAGAAAACAGAAAAGAAAAAGGGGAAAAAAAATTACATTTATATATAAATACACACACCCCGACCAAACACGGATGAGATGAGATGGTGTGCTTACCGCCCGTGAGAAGTGTGTCCATTCGGGGCCTGGGCCACAAAATGGTGCCCCCCAAGGCGTAGCTTTCCCTCGCGGGCCGCCCCATAATAAACTTACATTTACATATAAATACACACCCCGACCAAACACGGATGAGATGAGATGAAATGGTGTGTTTACCGCCCGTGAGAAGTGTGTCCATTCGGGGCCTGGGCCACAAAAGGGTGCCCCCCAAGGCGTAGCTTTCGCTCGCGGGCCGCCCCATAATAATCTTCCACTGTGGGCGAAAACAGAAAAGAAAAAGGGGGAAAAAAATTACATTTATATATACAAATACACACAGCCCGACCAAACACGGATGAGATGATGAGATGAAATGAGATGAGATGAGATGGAGCGCTTACCGCCCATGAGAAGTGTGTCGTTTCGGGGCCTGGGCCACAAAAGGGTGCCCCCCAAGGCGTAGCTTTCGCTCGCGGGCCGCCCCATGATAATCTTCCACTGTGGACGAAAACAGAAAAGAAAAAGGGGAAAAAAAAATTAAATTTATATATAAATACACACACCCCGACCAAACACGGATGAGATGAGATGGTGTGCTTACCGCCCGTGAGAAGTGTGTCCATTCGGGGCCTGTGCCACAAAAGGGTGCCCCCCAAGGCGTAGCTTTCGCTCGCGGGCCGCCCCATAATAAACTTCCACTGTGGGCGAAAACAAAAGAAAAAGGGGGAAAAAAAAATTACATTTATATATAAATACACACACCCCGACCAAACACAGATGAGATGAGATGAGATGGTGTGCTTACCGCCCATGAAAAGGGTGTCCATTCGGGGCCTGGGCCACAAAAGGGTGCCCCCAATTCGTAGCTTTCGCTCGCGGGCAGCCCCATAATAAACTTCCACTGTGGGCGAAAACAAAAGAAAAAGGGGGAAAAAAAAATTACATTTATATATAAATAAACACACCCCGACCAAACACGGATGAGATGAGATGGTGTGCTTACCGCCCGTGAGAAGTGTGTCCATTCGGGGCCTGGGCCACAAAAGGGTGCCCCCCAAGGCGTAGCTTTCGCTCGCGGGCCGCCCCATAGTAAACTTCCACTGTGGGCGAAAACAGAAAAGAAAAAGGGGAAAAAAATTACATTTATATATAAATACACACACCCCGACCAAACACGGATGAGATGAGATGAGATGGTGTGCTTACCGCCCGTGAGAAGTGTGTCCATCCGGGGCCTAGGCCACAAAAGGGTGCCCCCCAAGGCGTAGCTTTCGCTCGCAGGCCGCCCCATAATAAACTTCCACTGTGGGCGAAAACAGGAAAGAAAAAAGGGGAAAAAAAAATTACATTTATATATAAATACACACACGCCGACCAAACACGGATGAGATGAGATGGTGTGCTTACCGCCCGTAAGAAGTGTGTCCATTCGGGGCCTGGGCCACAAAAGGGTGCCCCCCAAGGCGTAGCTTTCGCTCGCGGGCCGCCCCATAATAAACTTCCACTGTTACCGAAAACAAAAGAAAAAGGGGGAAAAAAAATTACATTTATATATAAATACACACACCCCGACCAAACACAGATGAGATGAGATGAGATGGTGTGCTTACCGCCCATGAAAAGGGTGTCCATTCGGGGCCTGGGCCACAAAAGGGTGCCCCCAATTCGTAGCTTTCGCTCGCGGGCAGCCCCATAATAAACTTCCACTGTGGGCGAAAACAAAAGAAAAAGGGGGAAAAAAAATTACATTTATATATAAATACACACACCCCGACCAAACACGGATGAGATGAGATGGTGTGCTTACCGCCCGTGAGAAGTGTGTCCATCCGGGGCCTAGGCCACAAAAGGGTGCCCCCCAAGGCGTAGCTTTCGCTCGCAGGCCGCCCCATAATAAACTTCCACTGTGGGCGAAAACAGAAAAGAAAAAGGGGGAAAAAAAATTACATTTATATATAAATACACACACCCCGAAAAAACACGGATGAGATGAGATGGTGTGCTTACCGCCCGTGAGAAGTGTGTCCATTCGGGGCCTGGGCCACAAAAGGGTGCCCCCTAAGGCGTTGCTTTCGCTCAAGGGCCGCCCCATAATATACTTCCACTGTGGGCGAAAACAGAAAAGAAAAAGGGGGGGGAAAAAATTACATTTATATATAAATAAGCACACCATCTCATCTCATCCGTGTTTGGTCGGGGTGTGTGTAACGCCCGTGAGAAGTGTGTCCATTCGGGGCCTGGGCCACAAAAGGGTGCCCCCCAAGGCGTAGCTTTCGCTCGCGGGCTACCCCATAATAAACTTCCACTGTGGGCAAAAACAAAAGAAATAGGGGAATAAAAATGAGATGAGATGGTGTGCTTACCGCCCGTGAGAAGTGTGTCCATTCGGGGCCTGGGCCACAAAAGGGTGCCCCCCAAGGCATAGCTTTAGCTGGCGGGCCGCCCCACAATAAACTTCCACTGTGGGCGAAAACAGAAAAAAAAATTACATTTAAATATAAATACACACAGCCCGACCAAACACAGATGAGATGAGATGAGATGGTGTGCTTACCGCCTATGAGAAGGGTGTCCATTCGGGGCCTGGGCCACAAAAGGGTGCCCCCCCAAGGCGTAGCTTTCGCTCGCGGGCCACCCCATAATAAACTTCCACTGTGGGCGAAAACAGAAAAGAAAAATGGGGAAAAAAAAATTACATTTATAAATAAATACACACACCCCGACCAAACACGGATGAGATGAGATGGTGTGCTTACCGCCCATGAGAAGTGTGTCCATTCGGGGCCTGGGCCAAAAAAAGGGTGCACCCCAAGGTGTAGCTTTCGCTCGCGGGCCGCCCCATAATAATCTTCCACTGTGGGCGAAAACAGAAAAGAAAAAGGGGAAAAAAATGAGATGAGATGGGGTGGTGTGCTTACCGCCCGTGAGAAGTGTGTCCATTCGGGGCCTGGGCCACAAAAGGGTGCCCCCCAAGGAGTAGCTTTCGCTCGCGGGCCGCCCCATAATAAACTTCCACTGTGGGCGAAAACAAAAGAAAAAGGGGAATAAAAATGAGATGAGATGGGATGGTGTGCTTACCGCCCGTGAGAAGTGTGTCCATTAGGGGCCTGGGCCACAAAAGGGTGCCCCCCAAGGTGTAGCTTTAGCTCGCGGGCCGCCCCATAATAAACTTCCACTGTGGGCGAAAACAGGAAAGAAAAAGGGGAAAAAAATTACATTTATATATAAATACACACACGCCGAGCAAACACGGATCAGATGAGATGAGATGGTGTACTTACCGCCCGTGAGGAGTGTGTCCATTCGGGGCCTGGGCCACAAAAGGGTGCCCCCCAAGGCGTAGCTTTCGCTCGCGGGCAGCCCCATAATAAACTTCCACTGTGGGCAAAAACAGAAAAGAAAAAGGGGAAAAAAAATAATTACATAAAATCACACACCCCGACCAAGCACGGATGAGATGAGATGGTGTGCTTACCGCCCGTGAGAAGTGTGTCCATTCGGGGCCTGGGCCACAAAAAGGTGCCCCCCAAGGCGTAGCTTTCGCTGGCGGGCCGCCCCATAATAAACTTCCACTGTGGGCGAAAACTGGAAAGAAAAAGGTAAAAAAAAATTACATTTATATATAAATACGCACACGCCGACCAAACACGGATGAGATGAGATGAGATGAGATGAGATGGTGTGCTTACCGCCGTGAGAAGTGTGTCCATTCGGGGCCTGGGCCACAAAAGGGTGCCCCCCAAGGCGTAGCTTTCGCTCGCGGGCCGCCCCATAATAAACTTCCCCTGTGGGCGAAAACAAAAGAAAAAGGGGGAAAAAAAAATAGATGAGATGGTGTGCTTAACGCCCGTGAGAAGTGTGTCCATTCGGGGCCTGGGCCACAAAAGGGTGCCCCCCAAGGCGTAGCTTTCTCTCGCGGGCCGCCCCATAATAAACTTCCACTGTGGGCGAAAACAGAAAAGAAAAAAAGGGGGAAAAAAAATAATTACATTTATATATAAATACACACACCCGACCAAACACGGATGAGATGAGATGGTGTGCTTACCGCCCATGAGAAGTGTGTCCATTCGGGGCCTGGGCCACAAAAGGGTGCCCCCTAAGGCGTAGCTTTCGCTCGCGGGCCGCCCCATAATAAACTTCCACTGTGGGTGAAAACAGAAAAGAAAAAGGGGGAAAAAAATTACATTTATATATAAATACACACCCGACCAAACACGGATGAGATGAGATGAGATGGTGTGCTTACCGCCCGTGGCCTGGGCCACAAAAGGGTGCCCCCTAAGGCGTAGCTTTCGCTCGCGGGCCGCCCCATAATAAACTTCCACTGTGGGCGAAAACAGAAGAGAAAAAGGGGGAAAAAAAAATTACATTTATATATAAATACATACACCCCGACCAAACACAGATGAGATGAGATGAGATGGTGTGCTTACCGCCCGTGAGAAGTGTGTCCATGCGGGGCCTGGGCCACAAAAGGGTGCCCCCCAAGGCTTAGCTTTCGCTCACGGGCCCATAATAAACTTCCACTGTGTGTGAAAACAGAAAAGAAAAGAAAAGGGAAAAATTACATTTATATATAAATACACACACCCCGACGAGACGAGACGAGACGTGACGACACCTGGGTGCATTGTGGGTTAACAGCTCAAATGGGGGGGGGGGGGTAGGGGGGTCACCTTTCCTGGGGAACAAAAAAAAAAAAAAGTCTGGCAGCAAAAAAGTTATTTTAAAACTGTTTTGCAGACACTTCTTTATTTAAATGTTGAAATTCAAAAAACAAGGGATGGAGGAGGAGAATGAGGATGAGGTGGCATTAAGGATGAGGATAAGGATGTACAGAAATGGAAGGTTGCCCTGGGACTTTAAATGAGGCAAACACAGGTGGCCACTCAATCAAGTAAATTTAACTCATTCCATGGGTTTAACTGACAGCAAAGAACTTTGTTTTTGATGGCTAGAGGTACAGTAGGCGTTCACAGTACACAGAAGTAAGTGGCTTCCTATATAGGCTCCAAAAATTATCTCACATGGGTTGAACTGACAGCAAAGAACGTAGTATATGATGGCTAGAGGTACAGTAGGCATTCACAGTACACAGAACAGCAAGTGTCAGTCTGTATAGGCTGCAAAAATTAGCTCACATGGGTTGCACTGACAGCAAAGAACTTTGTTTTTGATGGCTAGAGGTACAGTAGGCATTCACAGTACACAGAACAGTAAGTGTCGGCCTGTATAGGCGGCAAAAATTAGCCATTCAATGGACATGAAATGCCTTTTAGGCCGCTGTATTTAGCGAAGACAAGGACCAGGAATTGTTGTGGGTTGATGGCGGTCTGGCAGATATTTGTGGCCTGTGATGAGGAATTGAATGAAACATGGTCTACTGGTGGTCACATGTGTTGAATTCCTACACTGTCATGAGCTATGCGAGTGCGCTTATCGGTCACGATCCCCCCTGCTGCGCTGAACGTCCTTTCAGACAGGACACTGGACGGGGGGCAAGCCAACAGTTCCATTGCAAATTGTGCAAGCTCTGGCCAGAGGTCAAGCCTGCCCACCCAGGGGTTCATCACTCCTCAGAGCGTCCACATCGGCCATTAACCCGATGTAGTCGGACACCTTTTTGTACGCTCCAACATTTGTGCCACAAAAGCCTGCCTTTTTCCAGAACAACGTGATGACAGCATCATGGACAACTGAGGAGACAGGAGAAGGAGAAGAGGCTGGACGGTGAGAGCATGGAGTGTGGCTTTGGGGGTTCTGATGGTGTTGCTCCCACTGGGCTTGGCGACGGCAGATTTCAGGCAGGGCCGGACTGAGCATCGGGCACAGCGGGCATATGCCCGGTGGGCCGCCGAGGGTATTGTAATTTCTAATGGAAGAGACAAGAGACAGTGACACTAGAGTCCGGCCGTTGCTTGCCTCTCCGCGGCCGATTCCGCGGAGTCTGATTGCCGCGGCCGCCGCATTACCGCAATCTGGCCGCCCGCCACTGCCCCCGACCCCGCATTATGGCAATCTGGCCGCCCGCTATCCCCGACTCCAGTCCCCACTCCTTGCTCAGCTCAGCTGGCCTGGCAGCCGGCTCCGCAGCGGCATCCAGGCTCCAGCGTAGCTCAGGAGGGGGTGGAGTCGGTGGGTGGACCGTGTGACGGTGTGACCGACCGTCATGTGACTAAGGCCGGGGGTGGAGCTAGAGGCCGGCGGGGACCCCATGCTGCCTTTTCACAGGAAGAAGCGGGAAGTGACCGGCGCCGCACAGACAGACACTGACAGTGTGTCTGAGTGAGTGAGTCTGTCTCAGTCTGAGAGTGAGAGTGAGAGACAGTGAGTCAGAGACGAGTGTGGAGTCCTGTGGAGGAGTCGTCAAATTTCAAGTCTAGTGCCTGCCTGCCCTGGAGGAGCTGCATTAACACCACCAGCACTGCACCACCCACGACCAGGACAGGAGCCAAGGCCTCAACAGGTAAGGAAAGAATGGCAGCAGGCCAGCAGCACAATTTACAACACCACAGACCACACACCACTGTCACCCCTGGGATTTGTGGTTCTGGGTGGCCTCCGGCAGAGCAGGGTTCTGGTCTGGAACTTCTGGCTTAGCAGCAGGCAGGCCACAGGTGTAAAAAACAGATCACTGCACTGCTAGAAAACATGTGCCATGCCAGTTTGCTTGTTACATGTGATGTGACAGCCAGGTGCACATTTTCAAGTTGAAAATGTGCACCTGGCTGTCACATCACATGTAACAAGCAAACTGGCATGGCACATGTTTTCAAGCAGTCACAGTGTTGTAGCTGACTGTTATCTGTTTTTTACACTTGCGGCCTGCCTGCTGCTAAGCCAGAAGTGAACCATGCTCTGCCAGAGGCCAGAACCACAAATGCCAGCATTGTTGTCGTGTTTGTTTTTGTGCCCTTTCCTTACATGGCACATGTTCTAGCAGTGACCGTGTGTAGCGGTTTTCAAAACCGCTACACACACACTGTCACTGGCTGCTGCTAGAAAACATGTGCCATGCCAGTTTGCTTGTTACATGTGATGTGACAGCCAGGTGCATATTTTCAACTTGAAAATGTGCACCTGGCTGTCACATCACATGTAACAAGCAAACTGGCATGCCGCATGGCACATGTTTTCTAGCAGCAGCCAGTGACAGTGTGTGTTTAGCTGTTTTCAAAACCGCTACACACGGTCACTGCTAGAACATGTGCCATGTAAGTAGAGATGCACCGAAATTTTGGCAACCAATATTTTCGGCCAAAAATTAGCCTATCCCATTTCTGCCGATAAGAAGTTAAAGATGCCAAAAATGTATGACCGCTACTATGTGTAAAAACTGAGCCCTTCACTTCCCTGTCATCTCCAGGTATCTTTGCTGACCGATCTGATCTGATCCTCTGCCGGTGCAACGTTAAAAAACCATACCCCGTGAAGAAACCATACCCTCGTCACTTCCTGTTAAGAAACATCTGAGCAGCGCAGCGGTGCGCATGCTCAGAGCCCCGGATACCTAATTGAACATCAAAGAATTTGACAAGTGCGCATGCTCGGAGGGCATGAAATAATCATGGCACGGTGTGAAATGTTATACTTGCGGCGGGTACATTAAAACAGGTGTGAAGGTGCAGGAATTGGGGTGATCTGAGGTGTGAAGGTGCAGGAATTGGGGTGATCTGAGGTGTGAAGGTGCAGGAATTGGGGTGATCTGAGGTGTGATAGTGCAGGAATTGGGGTGATCTGAGGTGTGAAGGTGCAGGAATTGGGGTGATCTGAGGTGTGATAGTGCAGGAATTGGGGTGATCTGAGGTGTGATAGTGCAGGAATTGGGGTGATCTGAGGTGGAAGGTGCAGGAATTGGGGTGATCTGAGGTGTGAAGGTGCAGGAATTGGGGTGATCTGAGGTGTGATAGTGCAGGAATTGGGGTGATCTGAGGTGTGATAGTGCAGGAATTGGGGTGATCTGAGGTGGAAGGTGCAGGAATTGGGGTGATCTGAGGTGTGAAGGTGCAGGAATTGGGGCTGATCTGAGGTGTGAAGGTGCAGGAATTGGGGTGATCTGAGGTGTGATAGTGCAGGAATTGGGGTGATCTGAGGTGGAAGGTGCAGGAATTGGGGTGATCTGAGGTGTGAAGGTGCAGGAATTGGGGTGATCTGATTTGTGAAGGTGCAGGAATTGGGGTGATCTGAGGTGTGAAGGTGCAGGAATTGGGGTGATCTGAGGTGTGAAGGTGCAGGAATTGGGGTGATCTGAGGTGTGAAGTTTCAGGAATTGGGGTGATCTGATGTGTGAAGGTGCAGGAATTGGGGTGATCTGAGGTGTGAAGGTGCAGCAATTGGGGTGATCTGAGGTGTGAAGGTGCAGGAATTGGGGTGATCTGAGGTGTGATAGTGCAGGAATTGGGGTGATCTGAGGTGTGAAGGTGCAGGAATTGGGGTGATCTGAGGTGTGATAGTGCAGGAATTGGGGTGATCTGAGGTGTGATAGTGCAGGAATTGGGGTGATCTGAGGTGGAAGGTGCAGGAATTGGGGTGATCTGAGGTGTGAAGGTGCAGGAATTGGGGTGATCTGAGGTGTGATAGTGCAGGAATTGGGGTGATCTGAGGTGTGATAGTGCAGGAATTGGGGTGATCTGAGGTGGAAGGTGCAGGAATTGGGGTGATCTGAGGTGTGAAGGTGCAGGAATTGGGGCTGATCTGAGGTGTGAAGGTGCAGGAATTGGGGTGATCTGAGGTGTGATAGTGCAGGAATTGGGGTGATCTGAGGTGGAAGGTGCAGGAATTGGGGTGATCTGAGGTGTGAAGGTGCAGGAATTGGGGTGATCTGATTTGTGAAGGTGCAGGAATTGGGGTGATCTGAGGTGTGAAGGTGCAGGAATTGGGGTGATCTGAGGTGTGAAGGTGCAGGAATTGGGGTGATCTGAGGTGTGAAGTTTCAGGAATTGGGGTGATCTGATGTGTGAAGGTGCAGGAATTGGGGTGATCTGAGGTGTGAAGGTGCAGGAATTGGGGTGATCTGAGGTGTGAAGGTGCAGGAATTGGGGTGATCTGATGTGTGAAGGTGCAGGAATTGGGGTGATCTGATGTGTGAAGGTGCAGGAATTGGGGTGATCTGATGTGTGAAGGTGCAGGAATTGGGGTGATCTGAGGTGTGAAGGTGCAAAGCTCACTTGATTTCTTACTATTATTCAAGCGGTTTACAGCAGTTACTTTATATGACGTTGACAGTTGTTTTTTATGTATCTGGCACTCCTAATTTCTTTGATAACATTTTTCGGCACACTGTGCCCAAAAAGGTTGTCTACCCCTTGATTAGAGTAACCCTCATCTTGCGCTGCTTCATAATATTTTTAGGACTCAACCATCAAAACAGGATTTAAAGTAAGACAAAAAAAACAGCATCATATGGCAGCTCTGATCTAAATTGGACCCAGTCTGTCAGATTAAACTAAAAAAAAGGTACCGTAATCGAATCCACACATCCTGGAACATTAAATCCTGTCATCAACCATCCCGACGAACGTCACGCCCCCCGTCACGCCCCCGTCACGCCCCCGCCACGCCCCCCTCCTGGGCTGCTCAGTCCAAAATGCCCGGGCCTATTTTTTGTCCCAGTCCGGGCCTGATTTCAGGTGCCTTCTTAAAGCGGTTGTTGTCCCTAGGTGAGTGTTGGACTTATGCGTTGACTGCTAAGGCTGCAGATGGCAACACTGGTGTCAGCAACCGACACATTAAAAAAAGCCAACACTGCGGAGCCATGTGCCGGCATCCTGGGAGCGCCAGATGTGACTGTACATGGTTGATGGCTCACTCCTGATACATTTGCAGTCTGCTTTGTACCTCTTGTGCAATGCAAGTTCTGCCTGCCTCTCCTCCCCATCTGCTGATCCATCAGTTCTACAAATAATTGGCCAGTAACTGTTGTCACTGTGTGTAGCACTGTTCACACAGCAAGAGGCCAAATTTTTGCAGGACTAAAATACAATCTTAGAAAATTATACTGTTAAATAACACCCCACTTCAATGTGGTATTGGGGAGTCATTGGTGTCCAACCTTGGCAGCTCATCTACAGGTAAAGGGAGATTACTTAGTTGGGTGGGTGGTGGATGGCTCTGTGAGCCTCATTTGCTCAGGCACTACAGCCAATTCATTTAAAAAGGGGCTGCTGTGCCTGTGTTTCAGGCAGGAAAAAAAAAAGTTCCTGCACCATGCTCTTTCCCAGCGATTCCCACATCTATAAATGCGCTGCATTTTTAGATGTGTGGGGGTACCATTAAGAATAAATTGCAGCCCCATGCGCCTGTAAAGAGAAGTGCGTTTTAGACGAGACAGGAACCATCTGACTTTCTGCCTGTGTGTGCAGCTTCATGCTGGAAAAGAAGCATCTGATCGGCTTCCAATCAATGCCAATGGCTGCGAGCCCTATCACTGTGTTTTGGCAGGAGGTAGTCCCCTGTCAGAACACAATAGCACAGTGGGGAGATCGCTGTACTAACATTGCTTATGTTAGTACAGCAATCTGTCAATTTTTTTATTTTTTCATTCTGCCCGCTGGGCTGAGTGGAACAAAAACCTCAGTGTGTACCCTGAATTAGACTGGGGTGCCTCGAGACTGAATATACTTTCAAAGGGTGCCTTGACTGAAAAAAGGTTGAGAAACACTGTTTGGCAGCAGCCAAGGTTGGACACAAGCTACTATAGCAAACAAATGTTGTACCTCCCAGAGCACAGAGGAGCTCATATGCAGCCTGCTGAATAACCTCCTCACTGTCTTCTTTTTCACCCCTCTCACACACCTACATGTGCCTCCCCATCTACACCAACGCAGGAGCAGGAAGCATCACAGCCCAGAAACCATCAGAGCTGACCCAGAAAGTTGTGCAGGTGCCCCCGCCTGCCCTTAGCAAATGATGATGACATTGGTTGGCAGGACGCGGGTGGGCAGCCTGGTCAGCTTTCTGAGTGCTTGTGGCAGCTGCAGGCACGTTTAAGACAGCGGACCGGCACCACTGTACTAACAAATAGATTTAACTGCCGACTATTAGAATCTTTTACTAGATGCCTGCTTAGTTGGGGGAAGTTTTTCAATATTTCCGTGGCACCCCTGGGGACTCTCTGCGGCATCCCATTGTGCCGCAGCACCCCGGTTGAGAAAATCCTGCCCTAGACAATATTAGCAGTTAACCCCTCCAGCAGGAAGGAGGGGGGGGGGACACATTGCAGGTAAATGTAGCTTTAAGAGCCTAGAACATATCAAGTACATTCTGGACTTCTTCCCCCCTGAACTTACACACACGACACGTAGCTCCCAACAGTCAATAATTTCAAGGGACCGTCCACGATTTGGAACAAAATCCCTCCGTCCTTCTTTCCTCATTTGTCCCGATCTATATAGTTGTATATAAAATGCACTTCATTTCTAAAAGTGTTTCCCAGTGCTAAACCTTTCATCCAATTTCTAAATTGCTGCATCTGTAAATTTCAAAAGCCAGTATATTTAAAAAAAAAAAAAAAAACCCACATGCACTTTTGGGTGTAGCTAAATTCCCCCCCCCCCCCCCCCATAATTCTCCTTTAAGGCAGTGTGGCAGGGGATGTGTCCTATGCCTACATACTTTGCTTATAGGTGTCCCTCATTCTCATCTCAAAAAGTTGGGAGGTATTGCATATTGCGTCAGACAGCCCATACCATATTCCCCCCTGGATCACACCAGCCCGCACACCATACCATCCCCCCGGCTCACTCACCCTACCCTGGACTGACATGGAGGGCAGGCAGCGGGGGCTTCCCCTGCGTCTCCTCCCTCCTCCTTGGCCAATAGCATGGCCTCTCCTTTCGGCCAATTGGGAAATGGGTCTCAGGACCCGCTTCCTGATTGGCTGGGAGGAGGATCTGCGTGATAATATTCATTCACTATTGTCACACAACTGGGTGGGCTTGGGGCGCAGTGCTCTACGCCAAACCCCTTTTTATGGAGACTATTAGAGCCTCTGGAGGATGAGGAGACGACATGGGATGATGACGATGACAAGGAGGAGGATGACGATGAGGAGGAGGATGATGATGACATGGAGGAGGAGGAGGAGGATGATGATGACATGGAGGAGGAGGATGATGATGACATGGAGGAGGAGGATGATGATGACATGGAGGAGGAGGAGGAGGAGGATGATGATGACGAAGACATGGAGGAGGATGATGATGATGACGAAGACATGGAGGAGGAGGAGGATGATGATGATGATGACGACGACGACATGGAGGAGGAGGAGGATGATGATGATGATGATGACGACGACATGGAGGAGGAGGAGGATGATGATGACGACATGGAGGAGGAGGAGGAGGAGGATGACGATGACGATGATGATGACGACATGGAGGAGGATGATGATGATGACATGGAGGAGGAGGAGGATGATGATGACATGGAGGAGGAGGAGGATGATGATGACGACATGGAGGATGAGGAGGAGGATGAGGATGAGGATGATGATGACATGGAGGAGGAGGAGGATGATGATGATAGACATGGAGGAGGAGGATGATGATGGACATGGAGGAGGATGAGGAGGAGGAGGATGATGATGGACATGGAGGAGGATGAGGAAGAGGAGGAGGATGATGATGACATGGAGGAGGAGGATGATGATGATGACATGGAGGAGGAGGATGATGATGACATGGAGGAGGAGGAGGAGGAGGAGGAGGAGGAGGATGACGACATGGAGGAGGAGGATGATGACATGGAGGATGATGATGATGATGACATGGAGGAGGAGGATGATGATGATGATGACATGGAGGAGGAGGAGGATGATGATGATGACATGGAGGAGGAGGAGGAGGATGATGATGATGACATGGAGGAGGAGGATGAGGAGGATGATGATGACGACGACATGGAGGAGGAGGATGATGACATGGAGGAGGAGGATGATGATGATGATGACATGGAGGAGGAGGATGATGATGATGACGACATGGAGGAGGAGGATGATGATGACGACATGGAGGAGGAGGATGATGATGACGACATGGAGGAGGAGGAGGAGGAGGAGGAGGAGGAGGAGGATGATGACGACATGGAGGAGGATGAGGATGATCATGATGACATGGAGGAGGATGAGGATAAGGATGATGATGACATGGAGGAGGAGGAGGATGATGATGATGGACATGGAGGAGGAGGAGGAGGATGATGATGACATGGAGGAGGAGGAGGAGGATGATGATGACATGGAGGAGGATGAGGAGGAGGAGGATGATGATGACATGGAGGAGGAGGAGGATGATGACATGGAGGAGGAGGAGGATGATGATGACATGGAGGAGGAGGAGGATGATGACATGGAGGAGGAGGATGAGGATGATGATGATGATGACATGGAGGAGGAGGAGGATGATGATGACGACATGGAGGAGGAGGAGGATGATGACATGGAGGAGGAGGATGATGATGATGATGATGACGACATGGAGGAGGAGGATGATGATGACGACATGGAGGAGGAGGAGGAGGATGATGATGACGACATGGAGGAGGATGAGGATGATCATGATGACATGGAGGAGGATGAGGATGATGGACATGGAGGAGGAGGAGGAGGATGATGATGACATGGAGGAGGATGAGGAGGAGGAGGATGATGATGACATGGAGGAGGAGGAGGATGATGATGACATGGAGGAGGATGAGGAGGAGGAGGAGGAGGATGATGACATGGAGGAGGAGGAGGAGGATGATGATGACATGGAGGAGGAGGATGATGATGATGATGACTACATGGAGGAGGAGGATGATGACGACATGGAGGAGGATGATGACGACATGGAGGAGGATGATGATGATGACGACATGGAGGAGGAGGAGGAGGATGATGACACGGAGGAGGAGGATGATGATGACATGGAGGAGGAGGAGGATGATGATGACATGGAGGAGGAGGAGGAGGATGATGATGGACATGGAGGAGGAGGAGGAGGAGGAGGATGATGATGACATGGAGGAGGAGGAGGATGGTGACATGGAGGAGGAGGAGGATGATGATGACATGGAGGAGGATGAGGAGGAGGAGGAGGATGATGATGACATGGAGGAGGAGGAGGATGACATGGAGGAGGATGAGGAGGAGGAGGAGGATGATGATGACATGGAGGAGGAGGAGGATGATGACGATGATGATGACATGGAGGAGGAGGAGGAGGAGGAGGAGGATGACGACATGGAGGAGGAGGAGGATGATGATGATGACATGGAGGAGGAGGATGATGATGATGATGACATGGAGGAGGAGGATGATGATGATGATGACATGGAGGAGGAGGATGATGATGATGATGACTACATGGAGGAGGAGGATGATGACGACATGGAGGAGGATGATGACGACATGGAGGAGGATGATGATGACGACATGGAGGAGGAGGATGATGACGACATGGAGGAGGAGGATGATGATGACGACATGGAGGAGGAGGATGATGATGATGACATGGAGGAGGATGAGGATGATCATGATGACATGGAGGAGGATGAGGATGAGGATGAGGATGAGGATGAGGATGATGATGACATGGAGGAGGAGGATGATGATGGACATGGAGGAGGAGGAGGAGGATGATGACATGGAGGAGGAGGAGGAGGAGGATGATGACATGGAGGAGGAGGAGGAGGAGGAGGATGATGACATGGAGGAGGAGGAGGATGATGACATGGAGGAGGAGGAGGATGATGACATGGAGGAGGAGGAGGATGATGACATGGAGGAGGAGGAGGATGATGACATGGAGGAGGAGGAGGATGATGACATGGAGGAGGAGGAGGATGATGACATGGAGGAGGAGGAGAAGGAGGAGGAGGAGGAGGAGGAGGAGGAGGAGGAGGAGGGAGGATGACATGGAGGAGGAGGAGGAGGATGATGACATGGAGGAGGGGGATGATGATGATGACATGGAGGAGGGGGATGATGATGATGATGATGACATGGAGGAGGAGGATGATGATGATGATGATGACATGGAGGAGGATGATGATGATGATGATGATGACATGGAGGAGGATGATGATGATGATGATGACATGGAGGAGGAGGATGATGATGATGACATGGAGGAGGAGGATGATGACGAAATGGAGGAGGAGGATGATGATGATGATGACATGGAGGAGGATGATGATGACGACATGGAGGAGGAGGATGATGATGACGACATGGAGGAGGAGGAGGAGGAGGATGATGATGATGACATGGAGGTGGAGGATGATGATGGACATGGAGGAAGTGGAGGAGGAGGAGGATGATGACATGGAGGAGGAGGAGGAGGAGGATGATGACGAGGAGGAGGAGGAGGAGGAAGAGGAGGATGATGACATGGAGGAGGAGGAGGAGGAGGATGATGACATGGAGGAGGAGGAGGAGGATGATGACATGGAGGAGGAGGAGGAGGATGATGACATGGAGGAGGAGGAGGAGGAGGAGGAGGATGATGACATGGAGGAGGAGGATGATGACATGGAGGAGGAGGAGGAGGATGATGACATGGAGGAGGAGGAGGAGGAGGAGGAGGATGATGACATGGAGGAGGAGGATGATGACATGGAGGAGGAGGAGGAGGAGGAGGATGATGACATGGAGGAGGAGGAGGAGGAGGATGATGACACGGAGGAGGAGGAGGAGGAGGAGGATGATGACATGGAGGAGGAGGAGGAGGAGGATGATGACATGGAGGAGGAGGAGGAGGAGGATGATGACATGGAGGAGGAGGAGGAGGAGGAGGAGGGAGGATGACATGGAGGAGGAGGAGGAGGAGGATGATGACATGGAGGAGGGGGATGATGATGATGACATGGAGGAGGAGGATGATGATGATGATGACATGGAGGAGGAGGATGATGATGATGATGATGACATGGAGGAGGAGGGTGATGATGATGATGACATGGAGGAGGAGGGTGATGATGATGATGACATGGAGGAGGAGGGTGATGATGATGATGACATGGAGGAGGAGGATGATGACGAAATGGAGGAGGAGGATGATGACGACATGGAGGAGGATGATGATGATGACGACATGGAGGAGGAGGATGATGATGACGACATGGAGGAGGAGGATGATGACGACGACATGGAGGAGGAGGATGATGATGACGACATGGAGGAGGAGGATGATGATGACGACATGGAGGAGGAGGAGAAGGAGGAGGATGATGACGACATGGAGGAGGAGGAGAAGGAGGAGGATGATGACGACATGGAGGAGGAGGAGGAGGAGGATGATGATGACATGGAGGAGGAGGAGGATGATGATGACGACATGGAGGAGGATGATGATGACATGGAGGAGGAGGATGATGACATGGAGGAGGAGGATGATGATGACGACATGGAGGAGGAGGAGGAGGATGATGACGACATGGAGGAGGAGGAGGATGATGATGACGACGACATGGAGGAGGAGGAGGATGATGATGATGACGACACGGAGGAGGAGGATGATGATGACGACATGGAGGAGGAGGAGGAGGAGGATGATGACGATGACATGGAGGATGATGATGATGACGACATGGAGGAGGATGAGGATGATGATGACGACATGGAGGAGGATGAGGATGATGATGACATGGAGGAGGAGGAGGATGATGATGAAGACATGGAGGAGGATGATGAGGACGACGACATGGAGGATGAGGATGATGACATGGAGGAGGATGATAATGACGATGACGACATGGAGGAGGATGATAATGACGATGACGACATGGAGGAGGAGGATGAAGATGATGATGATGACGACATGGAGGAGGAGGATGAAGATGATGATGACGACATGGAGGAGGAGGATGAAGATGATGATGACGACATGGAGGAGGATGAAGAGGAGGATGATGATGATGACATGGAGGAGGAGGAGGAGGAGGATGATGACATGGAGGAGGAGGAGGAGGATGATGACATGGAGGAGGAGGATGATGACGACATGGAGGAGGAGGATGATGATGATGATGACATGGAGGAGGATGATGACATGGAGGAGGAGGAGGATGATGATGAAGACATGGAGGATGACAACGATGAGGAGACCTGGTTCAGCAGGGACTGGCCCAGATTTGAACTATATATAGGTAGGCTGGCTATACTCGTCGATCCATTGATCGACTTGGGTACAATCAGCATGTTGATTTTTACATGTGCTTATTGCCAGCGGATGTAGCTGCTAGCAATAATCACTGTGCTCTCTCCCTGCCCCCATAGCCCCACCCCCCTCCTGGGATAACCCATTTGCTCAGTGGACTGATGGGAGATGGGCGATGTGCTCTCCCTCTGCGGACAGTTTGCAGCTGTGCCAGTCTCAGCCCTGTATAATATACAGGGCTGAGACTGACAGTCAGAGGCGTAACTAGAACCTTCAGGGCCCAGGTGCAAGAAACCATGAAGGGCCCCTTCCCTTCAAGCCTGGGGCCCTTTACTCTCATTGTGGGGCACTTTATTAGGGTGCCGCAGCGGGACCCTTTCACAAGTTCGGCAGTGGGTGTCCTTCCTGCCATCTTAAGGCCCTCCTCATGGTGGTGGAATGCCAGGGCCCAGTTGCAAGTGTGACCTTGAAGATCCTGGAACACATCCGCTGCAGCAGCCGGCAGGAGAGGGAGCACAGTGGAGGGAGGGGGGGGGGGGCAGCAGAAGTGGGGGGGGGCGGGGGAGCACACAGGGGCCCAGAGACAGCAAACAACAAGTGAACTCGATAGACGGAGTGGGGGAGGGGCAGCAAACAGAGGAACCAATCTCCTTCAATTTCCTCCTGAAGCTACAGAAGGAAAAATGAGGACAGTGATTATTCTTCATGCTGCCCCGCCGCCCCTCCTATCCAGGTGTACAGGGGAGCCACACAGGCCCCCTGGAGCATGGGGCCCGGTTGCGATTGCAACCCCTGTAGTTACGCCCCTGCTGACAGTATTCCGATCTGTCAGTAAAGTGAGAGCCAACTGCATTATGTAGAGCTGACAATGTACAGAGCCCTGAAAAGGGGACAGCATCTTCCAGAGTACTTACCTGCTTGGCATGGTTCTGCAGTGAAAGACTTTGTACAAAAGCATTTCTCATGGCAGTGGGGGTGCCGAACAGCAAAGGGAAAGTCAGCCAAGTGACAATGTGTCTGGATCAGGCAGATCAGCATTTTATTTATTTATTTATTTTTAAAAGCCATATGTACCTGTGCATATGTGTACAGTATATGTTCCTAGGGAAAAGGGCAAGTCTGGCAAAAAAAGTGATTTTAATCTGTTTTGCAGCCAGCTCTTTATTTTTAAAAGGTTGCAATAAAAAAAAACACAAGGGATGGATAAGCATGAGGGGATGGATAAGCATGAGGAGACATTGAGGATGATGGGGGGGGGGGGGGGGAGGGGATGGATAAGCACGAGGAGACATTGAGGATGATGGGGGGGGGGATGGATAAACATGAGGAGACATTGAGGAAGAGGGGGGGGGATGGATAAACATGAGGAGACATTGAGGAAGAGGGGGGGGATGGATAAACATGAGGAGACATTGAGGATGGGGGGGCATGGATAAGCATGAGGAGACATTGAGGATGGGGGGGGGGGATGATGGATAAGCATGAGACAACATTGAGGATGGGGGGGATGATGGATAAGCATGAGGACACATTGAGGATGGGGGGGGGGATGATGGATAAGCATGAGGACACATTGAGGATGGGGGGGGTTGGATAAGCATGAGGACACATTGAGGATGGGGAGGGGGGGGGGTGGATAAGCATGAGGACACATTGAGGATGGGGGGGGGGGGTGGATAAGCATGAGGACACATTGAGGATGGGGGGGGTTGGATAAGCATGAGGACACATTGAGGATGGGGAAGGGGGGTGGATAAGCATGAGGACACATTGAGGATGGGGAAGGGGGGGTGGATAAGCATGAGGACACATTGAGGATGGGGGGGGGGGGTGGATAAGCATGAGGACACATTGAGGATGGGGGGGGGGGGTGGATAAGCATGAGGACACATTGAGGATGGGGGGGAGGTGGATAAGCATGAGGACACATTGAGGATGGGGGGGAGGTGGATAAGCATGAGGACACATTGAGGATGGGGGGGAGGAATCACCTTTCCTGGGAAAAAGGGAAGTCTGGCAGTAAAAAGTTATTTGAGTTTGGAAAAAAAAAAAAAAAAAAAAAAAAAGTTATTTTAAGCTATTTTGCAGACAGCTTTATTTTAAAAGGTTGCAATAAAAAAAATACAAAACAATAGAAACTAAATCCTTTCCATCTGACTAACTACACACACATAATTTCCTATCTAACAGGTGGTGGGCTTCTCCCAGCCACCACACAAAACAAATTAAAGCAAACCTTTCTCACCAAATCCAGTTTGTAGCTCTCTCTGCAATGTTGTCTGAGTCCCAGGACTGAACATCAGTATGCTCCAGCCTCTCCCTTTTTATCTCACCTGGATGGCCAATTAATCAATTACCAATCCAGGTGAGACACAAAACCCAAGCTGGACTATTCAGACCCAAAGTCCCCTGGAAAACCTGGTCTGGGTTCCACTAGTCCTGTACATAGGACAGAAAGCGAGGGGAAATATATCACCCCTCGATGATTTCTCCTTTCCTTATGTCACAGTATGTATGTATATATGTGTGTGTGTGTTTATATATGTATGTGAGTCTTTGTCTTTATATATATATATATATATATATATATATATATATATATATATATATATATATATATATATATATATATATATATGTGTGAATATATGTATGTACAGTACATGTATGTATGTTTATATGCGTTCATGTGTATGTCTGTACGTTTCTTTTGATCCTTACCCCTACACTCTGTACAAACAGAATGCCATTCCTCTGAAAAGCAATTCATGCTCAGATCACTTTTCAGAGGCATTTCACAGGTGGTGAGGACGTGATATGTCGCCTCCTCGCCGCCTCTTTTACCCCCTAAATGCAACACCATTGTGCTGCAGGCGCATGCAGTGCACACGGTTGCAGGGTGGTTGTAGCACGGCCCCATTCATCAACAATGCCCACCGAATGCAACAGGGGGTATAAAGCCTGCCATAGCCGCAAAGCATTGTGGCTACAGCATATGTCCAACCTTGGAAACTCATCTGCAGGTAAAGGGAGATTAGTTAGTTGGGCAGGTGGGAGGTGGTTGGCTCTGTGAGCATCATTTGCTCGGGCACTACAGCCCATTTATTTAAATGGGCTGCTGTGCCTGTGTTTCAGGCAGGAAAAAGGTTCCTGCCAGTGGCGGCTTGTCAATAGGGGGTTCAGGGGTGCCACCCCTCCATCTGAACATCAGAATTAAAAAAAAAAAAATGTGTACCTTTAAATGTGCTCGGGCCGCTGGACACATTGCTGCTTATGGAGAGGGGTGGGGGTTTTGCCATCATGTGCTTTTTTTAGTGGCTCTGATTGGCGTCCTTCAGAGTGTCCTCTGGGCGCAGAGCAATGCGCCCGGACACTCCCACTATATCACTGCCATCCTGTGATTGGTCCTTAGGACATCCAACGTCATAGGGCGGTGCTTGGGCGTCACTCGGTAGAGCCATTCCACTCACTGTCTCTGCTAAGGATGGACTGGAGAGGACAACAAGCAAGCCAGCCAGGAGGAGGAGGGGGGGCAGCTTTCCCGGGCCAGACTCAAGTTCAACACTCTGCAAACACAAAAGGTGAGTGCCTGACACTGGTCCCTCTACATTGAAGGGGGGACGCTGTGGTCACTCTACATTGAAGGGGGCATGCTGTGGTCACGCTACATTGAAGGGGGCACGCTGTGGTCACTCTGTATTGAAGGGGGCACGCTGTGGTCACTCTACATTGATAGGGGCATGCTGTGGTCACTCTACATTGATGGGCCACGCTGTGGTCACTCTACATTGAGGGGGGCACGCTGTGGTCACGCTACATTGAAGGGGGCACGCTGTGGTCATGCTACATTGAAGGGGGCACGCTGTGGACACGCTACATTGAAGGGGGCACGCTGTGGTCATGCTACATTGAAGGGGGCACGCTGTGGACACGCTACATTGAAGGGGGCATGCTGTGGTCCCGCTACATTGAAGTGGGCACGCTGTGGTCACTCTACATTGAAGGGGGCATGCTGTGGTCACTCTACATTGATGGGGGCACGCTGTGGTCACTCTACATTGATGGGGGTACGCTGTGGTCACTCTACATTGAAGGGCCCACGCTGTGGTCACTCTGCATTGAAGGGGGCACGCTGTGGTCACTCTACATTGAAGGGGGCACGCTGTGGTCACGCTACATTGAAGGGGGCACGCTGTGGTCACGCTACATTGAAGGGGGCACGCTGTGGTCATGCTACATTGAAGGGGGCATGCTGTGGTCACGCTACATTGAAGGGGGCATGCTGTGGTCCCGCTACATTGAAGGGGGCACGCTGTGGTCACACTACATTGAAGGGGGCACGCTGGGGTCACTCTACATTGATGGGGGCACGCTGTGGTCACTCTACATTGATGGGAGCATGCTGTGGTCACTCTACATTGATGGGGGTATGCTGTGGTCACTCTACATTGAAGGGACCACGCTGTGGTCATGCTACATTGAAGGGGCCACACTGTGGTCATGCTACATTGAAGGGGCCACGCTGTGGTCACTCTACATTGAAGGGGGCATGCTGTGGTCATGCTACATTGAAGGGGGCACGCTATGGTCATGCTACATTGAAGCGGGCACGCTGTGGTCACTCTACTTCGAAGGGGGCACGCTGTGGTCACTCTACATTGATGGGGCACGCTGTGGTCACTCTACATTGATGGGGGTACGCTGTGGTCACTGTACATTGAAGGGGCCACGCTGGGGTCACTCTACATTGAAGGGGGCACGCTGTGGTCATGCTACATTGAAGGGGGCACGCTGTGGTCATGCTACATTGAAGGGGGAACGCTGTGGTCACTCTACATTGAAGGGGGCACGCTGGGGTCACTCTACATTGATGGGGGCACGCTGTGGTCACTCTACATTGATGGGGGCACGCTGTACCTTGATTACTGAAGATCCCTTTCACACTTGTGTGACCTCAAAGTCACGCTTTTTTTACCGCATTTTTTGCCGCGAAGCAATGCCTATTACATTTTTCTGTTTGCGCCCCCCCCCCCCCCCCAAAAAAAAAATTTTGAGCACCAGCCGCCACTGGTTCCTGCACCATGCTCTTTCCCAGTGATTCCCACATCTATAAATACGCTGCATTTTTAGTTGTGTGGGGGTACCATTAAGAATAAATGGCAGCCCCATGCGCCTTTAAAGAGAAGCGTGTTTTAGCTGAGACAGGAACCGTCTGACTTTCGGCCTGTGTGTACAGCTTCTCTCAAATGGGCATGCTGGAAAAGCAGCATCCAATTGGCTTCCAATCAATGCCAATGGTTGCGTGCCCTGATCATTGTGGCAGGGGGCAAGTCTACTGTCAGAAAACAATAGCACAGTGGGGAGATCGCTGTACTAACATCGCTTATGTTAGTACAGTGATCTGTCAGTTTTTTTTATTTTTTCATTCTGCCCGCTGGGCTGAGCGGAACAAAAACCTCATAGTGTGTACCCTGAATTAGACTGGGGCGCCATGAATATTCTTTCAAAGGGTGCCTTGACTGAAAAAAGGTTGAGAAACACTGTTTGGCAGCAGCCAAGGTTGGACACAAGCTACTATAGCAAACAAATGTTGTACCTCCCAGAGCACAGAGGAGCTCATATGCAGCCTGCTGAATAACCTCCTCACTGTCTTCTTTTTCACCTCTCTCACACACCTACATGTGCCTCCCCAGCTACACCAACGCAGGAGCAGGAAGCATCACAGCCCAGAAACCATCAGAGCTGACCAAGAAAGCTGTGCAGATGCCCCAGCCTGCCCTTAGCAAATGCATACCTGCCAACTGTCTCGTTTTTCCCGGGACAATCCCGGAAAATAGGAGCCTGTCCCGGGTAATTTACACTGTCCCTGTTAATCAGGGACAATGTAAATCATTTAAAAAAATAAAAATAAATAAATTCTTTTTTTTTTTTTTTTTTATTTTGTGCCACACAGTGTCGCTCTCACGCCAGCTAGGTGTTGTAGTTCTGGCAGCAGGTTGTCTCTCTCTCTCTGTGCCCGCTCACTCTTCCCGTCTGTCGCAAATTTAACGTGTCACCGAATGCAGGGTGTCAGCATGGTGCATTTTCCAAAATCCGCCAGCAGGGGGAGGCAGAGCACCTTCCGACAAGCTGGAGGCCTCACACTCCATTAATTACTACTATTAATAATGTTTTTTTATAGATATAATTTTTACACCTGTTAATTGATACATATATATAGTTTTCTAGCTCTAGATAAATGTGTGTACATATCCGTGTATGTGTGTGCATATATATATTGCTCAAAAAAATGAAAACAGACCTCAATCCTCAATGGGAAAAATCTCATGATGGATATCTATACTGGTATGGACTCTGTAATGTGTTAGGATCTATACTGGTGTGAACTGGGTAATGTGTTAGGATCTATACTGGTATGGACTCGGAAATGTGTGAGGATGATATGGACTGAGTAACAGTGGCGGCTGGTGCTCGAAATTTTTGGGGGGACGCAAAAAGAAAAATTTGCGGCAAAAAAATTGCGTGACTTTGACAGGAATCACACCCACAACCACCCACATCCCAATCGTACTGCTCTAGTGAGAAGCCTGGTTGAGAGCCCATAGAAAAAAAAACTGTAGCTGAAACAGCATTGTAAAATTGTAAATTGTAAAAAACAGTACTTTTTGTAATGAGAGAGAATAAGCTAAATATATCCCTAAAATAAATGAAAACACCAAAATACCATTCTGTAACAAAAGCAGATTAAAAAAAAAACAGAAAGCCTTACAGCAAAAAACTATTTGCTATGGGTTGAACAGTGGCTAATAGTAACCACTGACCTCAAATCAACTATACAATAAGATTAAAGATAAAAAATGCCCCCTAATCATAGGAAGACAAACAGCAAAGGAGTTTATTGCACAATAAGCTAGCAATCAGAATTAAATTGCAGAGCTCTAAATGACCGTAATCTCTGCATTTTTTCAGCTTTCCCTATCTTTTCTATACAACAGCTTCAATACACTGACACTATCGGCCGGATTTAAAGAAACTGCAGCTTCAGACATCCATGACGTGTTTCAGTTTCGCCGCTTTCAAATCAATTAACTAGCGCTGCGGCGAATTGGCTAGTGAAACAGCAATAATGAATTCTGCCGTCAGCGGTATTCACTTACGATCGCGGCTTCGCAAATGAGCATACTTATGTCTTTGTGCAGTTTCACATAGCGATGTGGGCTAGTGGATTAGTGCACACATCACGTATGTAATTCATCTCCCTCTGCTGTAGGTTTGAGGCTTACCATCTCCACCTAACTTTTTTATTTTCTTTTTTCCCAGATTCCATACAATGTTTAGTACTTTAGCTATATGTGCTTTTTAGCCTTAACACACTCCTTTTTTTTTTTTTTCACCAAACAGCTTTATTCTGCACAATAGCTAAGTGCTTTGCAACTTCACTGCAGTTAACAACGTCATGGGTTCAAATCCCAACAATCACTACACTTGGGATCTCTTTTCACTCTCATTTTTTTTAGAGTTTTTTTTAAACTATCTTGAATTTGGGGGGGGGGGGGGGTGTCCTACCCAAATTTCAAGCACATTAATGGAACCAACACAATTTTGATTTTATGAGTGTGGTCCTAGTTTTCTCGAGATGCAATTCTTTACATATTTACCATGGTTCTTACAATTTCTTGACCAATAAACATAGGTGTCTGATATTGGACTCTCTCCATATTTCAACAACACAGACCCTCATAGTCCAACACTACATTTGCCTCACACCTCAACACAACACTGTCACATCCCTACTCTACATTCCAACCCCTCACATCACCAGTACAAGCAGCATGCAAAGTGCAAAGCTCCGGCCTTGGCAGCTTAATGGGCCATACACTAAGAATTTTTCAAGACTTTTTCCTGTAGACTTAACCAAACCATATAATATGAGGTCAAACCTCAACACTTTCAATTTGTATGCAATCAGGCAGGCCCTTGCACTACATAGAAAATGTCAATCTGAAGGATAAAGTCTTCTCTAAATCTTACAGTGTGTATGGCCCTTTTGTCTGTAGGCACCCACACAAAACAAAAAACACATGTTCCATTCAAAAGTCTTTATTTATTCTAGAATGACAGCATAAGGAGGGATGCAGCAAGATAATATTGTCAGTCTCCAGTCCGTGTGCCTTTACAGCGCCAGCCCACGATCTTTGCTCCATGGCTACGGGATTCTGATGTCTTCCCCAACTTCATGCAGAGTTTGGAATCCATTCTGCACCTCTACCAGCTCATAGGGGACAGGCATGGCCAGGTTGCTGGTCAGCTTCCAAGCCACTTTGGAAGTTCCAGGGTGTTCATGTTGGTCATCGATGCTGCTTTTGGCCATGTGCCTTACCAAATATCCACTGACGACAAAAGAAGATGAGTGGAGTCCATCAAGGTGGGTTTCTACCAGCTACAACCGCAAGCAGTACCACTCCTGGAAAAATAAAACAAAGGATAAGACATTTCATTATGAAAATCACATCTTAATGCCTGTTTGCTTCATTCTGAACTTCATTTAATTTCGACATCACGAGTGAAATAACACATTTTCTGCCAACTTACACAAACCAGAAATCATTAATGCAAACATTTGAATACACACCTGTGACGCCAGACAGCCCATCACCACAGGCTTCTCATGGTACATGCCATGATTCCAAGATGTTCACGTTCTGGAAAATTAGAACACCATAAGATACCAAGCAGCCGTTCATGTTATCAATAACTACACAGGTGGCATAGACACAACTAAACACCTGCCAGCTCTTCTCAGCCCTTTCCACTATTCACAATACCAACATGTTTATGGTTAGAGGTGCATGTTTTTGCTCAAGTAACACAATTTTACCAATGTTGACTACACTTTATCTACAATGGCAAGTGTCATTGGCAGATGATAATTACCCTCTGTCTCCCTGTGAGTGGCACCTCTGCTAACTAGCAAATTAATACACATGCCCTATCTTGACCGGTTACAGTACTTACATGTAAAGTGGCTAGCAACCAGGGTATTCGGGGTGGCAAAACCTGCAGCGGTGCTCCGCCGCCTGGGGGCCGCCGGCTGACGGACCTCTGGCTCCCTCTCCTCCGTCAGCTCCCAAGATTCATCCCGGGCCACACACATGTTGTGCAACACGCAGCACGCCAGGATGATCTTGGAAGCCTTTGTAGGAGAGTACAGGAGTTCACACCCAGGCCGGGCCAAGCAGAGAAACCGGGATTTGAGAAGACCTATGGTCAACTCGATGATACTCCGGCTTCTCTGCAAGGCCCTGTTGTAATTCATTTCTGCTCGGCCCTGGGGGTACCTGATTGGAGCCATCAGCCACGTCAGCTGCGGGTAACCAGCATCCCCTGAAAAAAATGAAAAATATACATTAGTTCTTCATATCATGTGACTTTAGATGACTCCTCAAAATGGGAGACAATTATGCATTTTACTAAACAACCTGCTCGTCTGTTTGCAAAAACTCATATGAAACATCTCAACTCTGTCTAACTGCCTAAATCACTAATACAAATGGGAAAAAGGACACACAAAGTGGTGTGTTTCTCTTGCAAGTTCCAACTTGGCCCCTATTTTGTTCCTATTACATTAGCCTAGGTCTTACTTCTGGAATATATCTGCAACTAGAGTGAGGAAACCAATATTGACTCACTTATGCAAAGTACTTTGGGGATATGGCAATACCATTGGAATCATTTGTAGGTTTTGTTTGGGTGGCTAGAGGACACCATTTACACATTGGTTAACCACCTTCATTTGACTCAAAGACAACTTTGGAAATCTTTCTTTTGTGAGCTGCTAAGCTGCTGATCTGGTTGTGTGTGAACAGCCTGCCAACTCCTAACACATCCATTTTAGGTAGGCTTTGCTTAAATCAGGGTGTACACCGATGTAGCTTATTCCTATGTCTATGTAATCTTACAGTTTATGTTGTTAAGACAAAATACTTTACCAATAAGCCACCCTTGGGGCATTTGGCCACTTTCAAACGCCTCGTACAGAGTACTGGTTCGTAACATACTGGAATCATGGCACGACCCTGGGTGACCAGTGTTGACACTCATGATGCGCTGTTTGGTGTCACAAACTAATTGGACGTTCAGGGAGTGGTACTGCTTGCGGTTGCGGTACTCCACTTCGTGGCTCCTTGGTGGCCTAATGGCTATGTGGGTGCCATCGATTGCCCCTAGTATTTGCGGCATGTGTGCCCGCAGGTAGAAACCCAACTTGACTTCATTCCACTCATTTTCATTCTGTGGCCAGTGGATAAAATTGGGCACTATATCGACTATGGCATTAATGACCAACATGAACACCCTTGAAACTGTGGGCTGGCTAATGCCCATGATACTTCCCGAAGTGGCTTGGAAGCTGCCACGCCCTAAAATATACAAAGTGGCCAGCAATCTGGCCATGCCGGGCACTGCATGGCCGCGCTGTGTATCCGGTTCAATTTTGTCTGCTATGAGCTGGTAGAGGTGGAGAATAGTTCCTCGCTCGAGCCGGAACTTCCTCCTGACATCAGAATCCCGCAGCTTGTCCAAATAGATCCTTGGAGCAAAAATGCGTGGCTGGCGAGGTAAGGGCACACGGACTGGAGGTGCTGCTGGAGGTGCTGCTGCTGCTTCCCCACCTTCTGCTGCCTCCTGTGCTAGGGCCTCCTCAAACAAGGCACCGATGAATGCCAACATTGCACCATCTAATGCGTCTGGGATATCGTCCTCCATTTTGAACGCGCAAATTCGCGAATGTGCAGATATATATATAGAAACGGCCGCTAATTATCACACCTGTGAGCCAGCTATAAAAGGAGCACATGGCCAATATGGCTGCTGGATGTTATAGATCGATGTTTCTTATGTGCTAGCAAGACCCTGTGACCCACAACGTACATTATCTTGAGGTAAGACAATTGCATCTCTCTCTCCCAAAAAAAAAAACAACAAATTCTCTCTCTCTCTCTCTATATATATATATATATATATATATCTAGACGCCCTTTGATAAAGTCGGAAATGACGAAACGCGTCAGGGCATGAACCTTACGGCAACCGGAAGTGCACGGGGGACACGAGCGGCAGCTTTGGAGATCCGAGACACCAGCGTGGAGAGGGTGAGCAGGACCGACAAGGCATACCACGGTACCCGTAGCACTGATATTCAAGGCTTATTGGTTTATTGCGTTTGTGAGTACATATGTATTGGGTTTATTCTGAATAAATATCGGATGGGTGAAACAATATCACACTAGTGTGGTTCCTTCTTTCCCCTTATGTTTACCATCTGAGCTAATGCCGGGAGAAGAAGGGAGATATGTGATCATCCGTGATAGAAATCCAGTAATAGCAGCAGTAATCGTTCCTGAGTGAGATTTGTGATACCACAACCTGTTTGCCTGTTTGCCTGTCCTGTGTAAATAGGAGGGCCACAGCTTCTGGTGAGTTGCCAGTCCCCCCATTATCACATCGGTGGAGGTGTAGAGCAGTGGTGACCCCAACACTTGATGGTGTTTCTCACTTGGTGGATTGGACTATTACTGAGGAATTAACCCTTTGTTTGAAATTTTTGCATTTAATTTTTTTGCATTCTTTGCACTAAATTTTTGCATACATGGACGTTTAAGGACTATATCAAGATTTGGCTGGTTTATATGCTACGTCATTTCTCCTCAATTATACCTGCGCTACTTGTACTTTTGTATATGTTCCTAGGGACGATATATATTTGAGTATACTTTTACATATATCTAGATCTGTCTGTTTGTGTGTTCTTGCTCACCGTTATTGTTTACTGAAGGAGAGAATTTGTACTTATCTTGGGTGTGCTTAAGTTGTCTATGGTGAATCCCCTCCAACCCACAATAGCTTGTGAACCCCTCAAGTGTCTTTTAATCATTGGCAGTTGGCCCCATGTGCATGTGGTTTTGACATGTGTTTTCTCATGTTTGTTAAAGGTGTGCAGTCTAGATTTGGCATCTAAACCTGTCCCCTTACCTTCCCAGCTTCCAAAGACACCATTTTTGCTTTCCTGATAACTGTAATTTATTATGTGCACGTATGTAGGTCATGCGATTTCTCATGTATGTTTAATGTTTGCAGCCTCCTTTGGCCTATAAAAGATTACACCACCACCCCCACCAAGTCTGTTTGTGCCATTAGGTAAGTGTTTGGAGGGCCTCGTGTGATTTGTGCCCATATGCGTTTTCTTATGTGTTTTTTTCTATTTCTTTGCAGCCTCTTCTGCTCTTTCACCACCACCACCACCAAGTCTGTTTGTGCCATTAGGTAAGTGTTTGGAGGGCCTCTTGTGATTTGTGCCCATATGCGTTTTCTTATGTGTTTTTTTCTATTTCTTTGCAGCCTCTTCTGCTCTTTCACCACTACCACCACCACCACCACCACCACCACCACCACCACCGTGTTTGTGCCATTAGGTAAGTGTTTGGAGGGCCTCGTGTGATTTGTGCCCATATGCGTTTTCTTATGTGTTTTTTTCTATTTCTTTGCAGCCTCTTCTGCTCTTTCACCACTACCACCACCACCACCACCACCACCACTGTGTTTGTGCCATTAGGTAAGTGTTTGGAGGGCCTCATGTGATTTGTGCCCATATGCGTTTTCTTATGTGTTTTTTTCTATTTCTTTGCAGCCTCTTCTGCTCTTTCACCACTACTACCACCACCACCACCACCAAGTCTGTTTGTGCCATTAGGTAAGTGTTTGGAGGGCCTCGTGTGATTTCTGCCCATATGCGTTTTCTTATGTGTTTTTTTTTCTATTTCTTTGCAGCCTCTTCTGCTCTTTCACCACTACCACCACCACCACCAAGTCTGTTTGTGCCATTAGGTAAGTGTTTGGAGGGCCTCGTGTGATTTGTGCCCATATGTGTTTTCTTATGTGTTTTTTTCTATTTCTTTGCAGCCTCTTCTGCTCTTTCACCACTACCACCACCACCACCACCAAGTCTGTTTGTGCCATTAGGTAAGTGTGTTCTGTAACTGTTCACTAATTATACTGTATATGAAGAGCAATCTGCAAATCATGTTTTTTTCTGTTTTCTCTTTTGTCATTTCAGATTTAGGCGTTTGGGGCTATTTGCTGCTGCTGGACAGCCAGATTCTCTGCCCACCTCGTGCTCCCATGGCCCCACCCACTGGAAGGCTGAGGAGAAGGGACAGGATGGCCAGGGGGGGCAGGGTGGCCAGGGTGGCCAGGGTGGCCATGGGGGGCAGGGTGGCCAGGGTGGCCATGGGGGGCAGGGTGGCCAGGGTGGCCAGGGTGGGCAGGGGGGGCAGGGTGGGCAGATCGTCTGGCTCTGGTGTGAGGGAGGCTCCAGCTGTATCCATGAGGGAGTCCACCATCCCCATCCCGGAGGAGGAAGCCGGGGGAGGTGGTAACACACCAAGTGGACAAGCTGGCTCTTCTGACAGTAGTCCTGGAGAGGGTCCGTCCACCCGAGTCAGCTTGTCCACATTATCCTGGCTTCCCCGTTTCTCCCACAATCAGTGCTGTGTCCTGGTCCAGGCCTATATGGCCAGATATCAGGCGATACATGGGACCAGGGCCGCGGTTAGCTCTGTAACAGAGAAGCACAGATTGTGGGATGAAATCCGGGATGCTGTAAATGCACTGGGTGAAGCACCTCGCCACCGTGACAGTGTGCGGAAGAAGGTCACCGACATCTGTGCGTCCGTTCGGAAGAAGCTAATTGCATGGGCTGCGGAGGGTCTTTATGACCGACAAGGTCGGCTGGATGAACGTGCACGAAGTTCTCTCTGGGATTATCAATTACCTTTCTTGCAGATCATAGGACCCGATACCATCTTTTCCAGAGAGGACTTAGATTCGGATGCTTTGCACCGAGGTAGGATATTATCTTGGATGTCAATTGTGTGAGTTGTTTTGAAAAGATGAACGACTATCCTATGTGTGACATGAATAGAATTTGATACTTGCCCTTCCAATTGTCCTTTTTTTTTTTTCCCCAACCTGCAATTTGTTCATCTGTAGCACGGATCTAAGCCCCTCCACAGCCCATGCAGCTTGGTGACCCAGACGGACTCACGGGTGTTGACATCAGTGCTGACCCTCCTCCTGGTAGGTCCCATATCATACTGTGCCAAACAATGTAGATGTATATTTTATTCTTTCCAAGATAGCTCATATTGCTATGTCCTTTACAGAAGATCTGCAGCAGGGAACACACCCAGTGCAGCAAGGCCTGGAGGTGTAACGCTCCTGCGTTTTATGTATGATGTGGATTTTCAGCTGCAGAAATATTCCACTTCAGTAGTCATGTAGAGAAACGCTGAGACACCAATCCCAACTCCCAATGACTCATCATGTGTAGATGATCTCAATTCAGCAAGTAAATACACACACTCAATAAGATGTTTCCTAGAGTGACTTATGTATATAGTAACACAGTGATGATAGGCTGAAGAGACAGGTTGGGTAGAGATGGTAGATGACAGACACTTGAAAGGAAATGTTCTTGAAAGTAAGATAGTAGCAGATGGGATGCAGATAGGTTTAGCAATCATGTATGGTAGCAGATGACAGAGTAGCAGGTGGACATACAAGAGAGATCAACCCAGTGCAAGAACAGGTGGTAGTAGGCTCAAGAGCTAGCAATCTTAGATAATGCAGATGTAGTAATAGTCCTTAGTATGCAGAGCTAGATAGTGTAAGCTTTAGTATGAAGGTTATAGAGGTTTCCCCTGTGGGGTACTTATCACTAATAGCAATGTAGCAGAGGAGAGGTTCGGCAAGAGCGGATGATCCGGTAGCGGGATACAGGGATCAGCGCAGCGTGGTTCCGACAGCGAGGTATGCTTGCAAGCATGAGAGCTTCAAGACAGGTTAGCATCAAGGCACAAAGCAGTTTGAACAAACACATGTGAGTGAGAGCCAGCGATCTAAATAGCCATCCAGTCCGGCGCTCAGTGATGACAGCATCAGTCTTAAAGGTGTATGCACACCTTACCAAAAGAGAATGGTGGGGCGCATACACTTATGAAAGAGTAATTAGGGTACCCAAAGGTACCAGAACATTACAGTACCCCCCCCCTTAAGGCCGGCTCCTGAAGGCCTCTGGAGCTGGTTTGTCTGGGTACTTCGCATGAAAATTGCGGATTAATCTAGAGGCATGTATGTCAGAGGTGTTTAGCCAGGTGTCGTCTTGGGGCCCATAGTTCTTCCATCGAACCAAGTACTGAATTCTTCCTCTGTGGATACGAGAATCCAGAATCTCTTTTATCTCATATTCTTCTCCACCTTCAACTTGTACAGGAGGAGGGGGTGGGATAGTAGGCCTTATTCCTTGGTCAGGAACATGGGGCTTCAGTAGCGACACATGGAAAATGGGATGTATTTTGAGGTCTATTGGCAATGTAAGCTGTACTGCAGCTTTTCCAATAAGTTTCTTGATTGGGAAAGGTCCCAAGAACAGAGGTCCAAGCTTTTTGCTAGGGATTTTCAGTCTTAAATTTTTTGTTGAGAGCCAAACGAGGTCCCCGATAGCGTACTGAGGAGAAGGTCTTCTGCGAAGATCATAGTACTTCTTTTGTTGACTATGAGCGTGTGCAATGGTAGTATTAAGCAAACCCAGAGAGTCCTTTATTTGGGTAAGATAGTCTGAGGCTACTGGGTTATTTGAAGGAAGGATGCGTGGTGGAAGAATAGAGGGATGAAACCCATAGTTCAAGTAGAACGGACTCTGCTTGGTCGTACTGTGGGTTGCGTTGTTGTAGGCAGAGGGAGAAGATCCACCCAATCATCCTGTTGGTAAGAAGTGTAACAACGTAAATATTGCTCGATGCATTGGTTGACTCTTTCAGTCTGTCCGTTGGTCTGCGGATGGTAAGGAGAAGTGAGCTTCCGCTCGATCCGTAGTATGTGACATAGTTCTTTCCAGAACTTGGAAATAAATTGTGATCCACGGTCAGACAGAAGAGTTTTTGGGATACCATGTAACTTAAAGACATGTTTCATCAGGAGTTCTGCCGTTTGTTTGGACGAAGGTAGTCTGCGAATAGCAATGAAATGTGCCATTTTTGTCAGATGGTCCACTGACACTAAGATGGTATTAAATCCTTTGGAAGGAGGCAATTCCACTATAAAGTCCAAGGACACAACTTCCCATGGAGTTTGGGATATTGGTAGACTGCATAGTAGACCGGATGGTCTCGTAGTGTCAATTTTGGACCTGGCACAGACATTGCATGAAGAGACGAATTTTTGTATAGATGTTTTCATGTCAGGCCACCAGAATTGCCTGGTAATCAGATTAAGAGTCTTTGTCATACCCATATGTCCTGCCATAGGCACATCATGCGATAATTCCAAGATCTTGGTGCGTATGGTAGGTGGTATGTAAAGTTTGTCATTGTAGTAGAGGAAGCCTTCTGCATCAGTATTTAGTTGTGGTGGGGGTGAATCCAAACTTATACCATGCAAAACCTCTTCCTTCAAGGAACGGACAACTCCAATAATGCGTTTGTGAGGTATTATAGGAACGGAAGGGATTTCGAAGTAGTTTTCTTCAGTTAGTCGTGATAGTGCATCCGCCTTTTTGTTCTTATCTGCAGGTGTGTAGGTCACTAGGAAGTTAAACCTTAGAAAGAATAGTGACCATCGTACCTGTCGGTGAGAGAGAGTTTTGTTAGTCTGAAGATATTGGAGATTTTTATGGTCCGTGTATATAAGTATTGGTAATTGGGTGCCTTCGAGTAGATGTCGCCAATTCTCCAGAGCCAATTTTATAGCAAGCAGTTCCTTTTCACCCACGGGGTAATTTATCTCTGGACTGCTTAGGGATTTAGAAAAAAAGGCGACTGGATGAAGTGGTGAAGTGTGAGTTGGTCGTTGGGAGAGTATTGCTCCTACTGCCATGTTTGATGCATCTACTTCCAGAATGTATTGGAGGGATGGGTCTGGATGGCGTAATATGGGAGCAGAAGTAAACCTTGTCTTTAACAGGTGAAAAGCTTTATTTGCTTCATCTGACCATTTGAATGTTTTTTTAATGCTAGTGAGCTGTGTGAGGGGTCTCACAATGACAGAGAAGTTTCTGATGAACTTCCTGTAGAAATTCGAAAATCCAAGGAATCGCTGTAGCGCCTTGCGTGTGGTTGGTGTAGGCCAATCCTGAATGCAGGATATCTTACTCATGTCCATCTCGATTCCTGTTTTGGATATGATGTAGCCTAGAAACAGTACCTCTTCTTTATGAAACAAGCATTTTTTCAGTTTCACATAAAGGTTGTGTGCAAGCAACCTCGATAATACTAGTCTTACATGTCTTATGTGTTCAGACAGGGATCGTGAATATATAAGTATATCGTCCAGATATACCACAACACAGACATCTAGTAAGTCTCTGAAAATATTGTTTATAAATCGTTGAAAAACTGCAGGGGCGTTGCATAGCCCGAATGGCATTACAAGATATTCGAACAATCCGTATCTGGTTCTGAATGCAGTCTTCCACTCGTGTCCATCACGGATTCGAATGAGATTGTATGCTCCTTTCAGGTCCAATTTTGAAAAATAGGTAGCTCAACGCACCTGCTCAATGAGCTCAGGGATAAGCGGTAGAGGATAGCGATCTTTTATTGTAATAGCATTCAATTGCCTATAGTCGATGATAGGCCTGAGACTTGAGTCCTTATTGCGGACAAAAAAGAGTCCTGCTGCTGTGGAAGAAGTGGAAGGTCTAATAAAACCTTTCTTCAAATTCTCATCCAAATAGTCTTTGAGATGGGAAAGTTCATCCTGTGAAAGAGGATAAACATGACCGAACGGCAATTTGCTATTTGGGAGTAGATCAATGCTACAATCATAGTCTCGATGGGGAGGTAGTGTTTGAGCATTTTTCTCAAGAAAAACCTCAGAGAGATCCTGATAACATAGTGGTGCAATCTCATCTGTCACCACAGACAGGATCTTCCCGAAAGACGGGAGGTTACACGTACCCTCGCAATAGCAAGAGAGGAAGGCCAGGGTCCGTTCCTTCCAATCTATGGTTGGTTGATGTGTGTGCAACCAGGGAAGTCCCAACACAATGGGAAAGTGGGGTGAAGGTATTAGATCGAAGGTAGTGGTCTCCATATGAGACCCGTTAGTAGTGACTAGGAGTGCCTGTGTCTGATCAGTGATCGGTCCAGAGGATAAAGGAACACCGTTAATAAGACTCACTGAGACAGGTTTAAGTTTAGAAATAATAGGAACTTTATTTAAAGCAGCAAAACGTATGTCAATATAATTTCCACAAGATCCTGTGTCAATCATGGCCTTAGTAGTAATCCTGTTCTGGTCCCACTGTAATGTTAAGCAAACAGAAAGGTAAGGGTTAGTGATTGAAGTTGTCAATCCCCCTAGGAGGACATGTGAACACTCACCCTTCTTTTTGTAGACTAGGGGACAGACGTTTATCTTGTGATCCGGGGATGCACAGTACAAGCAGAGATTATTTGGCTCTTTCCATAATTGATAGAGGTGGGCGTATGGTTCCTACCTCCATAGGAACGGGGTCAACGGCCGAAATCCGAGAAGAACTGGATAATGGCATTCCCATTTTCTCAGCCTTTCTTTCTCGTAGTCTTCTATCTATGGTGATACTGAGTTGTATCAATGCATCCAGGGTTTTTGGCAGATCCGCTCGGGCGAGCTCGTCTTTAACGGCCTCTGATAGGCCAAGCCTAAATTGGGTTTTCAGAGATGCATCATTCCATTCTGAATCAAGGGTCCATCTCTTGAATTCTGCGACAAAGTCTTCTACAGGTCTCCTACCTTGTTTCAAGGATCTTAATTGAAGATCGGCAGTACTCTGCCTATTGGGATCATCATATAGGCTAGTGAGTTCTGCTAGGAACAAGGCATAGGAATTGAGAAGCTGGTCGCTTTTCTCAAAAAGAGAGTCTGCCCAGGCCCGAGGATCGCCTGCTAGGTAAGAAATAATAGTACAAACCTTAATGTGATCAGTAAGGTAGGTACGGGGTTTTAGCAAGAAAAGTAACTCACATCCGTTTTTAAATTCGCGAAATTTTTTGCGATCGCCTGTAAATACCAAAGGAGGATTTATTTTGGGTTCAGGGGACTGAGCAGTGGTAAGTTGTGTCAGTCTAATTACCTGCTGCGACAGAGCCTGATTGTCTTCTTTTAATTCAGCAAGTGCGTGTATTAACGCAGTTACTTGCTGTTTAATTGTGTCATCTGAGTGGTTATTTCTGCTGAATTTATTTGTGGTTCGTTCAATCTGTAACGCTCCTGCGTTTTATGTATGATGTGGATTTTCAGCTGCAGAAATATTCCACTTCAGTAGTCATGTAGAGAAACGCTGAGACACCAATCCCAACTCCCAATGACTCATCATGTGTGGATGATCTCAATTCAGCAAGTAAATACACACACTCAATAAGATGTTTCCTAGAGTGACTTATGTATATAGTAACACAGTGATGATAGGCTGAAGAGACAGGTTGGGTAGAGATGGTAGATGACAGACACTTGAAAGGAAATGTTCTTGAAAGTAAGATAGTAGCAGATGGGATGCAGATAGGTTTAGCAATCATGTATGGTAGCAGATGACAGAGTAGCAGGTGGACATACAAGAGAGATCAACCCAGTGCAAGAACAGGTGGTAGTAGGCTCAAGAGCTAGCAATCTTAGATAATGCAGATGTAGTAATAGTCCTTAGTATGCAGAGCTAGATAGTGTAAGCTTTAGTATGAAGGTTATAGAGGTTTCCCCTGTGGGGTACTTATCACTAATAGCAATGTAGCAGAGGAGAGGTTCGGCAAGAGCGGATGATCCGGTAGCGGGATACAGGGACCAGCGTGGTTCCGACAGCGAGGTATGCTTGCAAGCATGAGAGCTTCAAGACAGGTTAGCATCAAGGCACAAAGCAGTTTGAACGAACACATGTGAGTGAGAGCCGGCGATCTAAATAGCCATCCAGTCCGGCGCTCAGTGATGACAGCATCAGTCTTAAAGGTGTATGCGCACCTTACCAAAAGAGAATGGTGGGGCGCATACACTTATGAAAGAGTAATTAGGGTACCCAAAGGTACCAGAACATTACAGGAGGAAGGTGTTGGTATGTCTAGCAAATTAATATTTTTTTTGGAATCTTATTAACCCCGTTAACACACATGTTTTTTCTTTTGAAAGAGTGTTGCCTTTTAGATGTTTACCCTGCAAAACACCATTGACAGCATTAATGGGTGCCGTCATTAGTATTCAGACCAAGCCTTCTTAACCTTTGGGAGGGTTTAGCAAGTGTCCTATGAGCCCAGGAAAGCACTTTTGAATGTTTGGCCTCAATGCTTCATTCCTGAAGCTAGGAGGGCAATCTGGCCATAATCATTACTGCCTAAGGTTATGTACTAAACCTTTTTTTTTTTGTTTTTTTCAAAGAACATCAGGCCCCTCTTGACGTAGCAGCTGGAGTTGGATCAGGAGCTGGCGACGATTCTGCATCCAGTGCTGTGGTATGTGATATAAGGGAACAAGGTGCACATGTAACATTTCAATGGTAGTAATGATTTTGGGCTAGATGTGGCTTACATTGTGTGTGTTAAATTAGTGCTATGACATTATGACGATGCACCAGCACAACAAGAGTTCGATCTTGAACATCAGGGAATTATGTTATAATTTGGTGTGCCACTAATGTTCCAAAAACATCCAGGACCTTTAAAGTCCGGCCAGTCTTTGATTTTCCAGGTCCAAATTCATGTGTATCGTTTTGTTGGGTTGTCCTGTAGCCGATTGATGGCGAGATTTTAGACAACATACGTAGATGTAGAAAGTCATTGGTGTAGTAACAGATTTACCAAAAGCATAAACAACCTACCACACCAGGGTTAATTGGGAACACCTTCATGTCGAAACTTTTTTGCCTTTGTCATATTAGTCCTACCAATATAATATGTACCCATTATCAGAAGTGTTGCTAGCTTGGATAATATTACAATGAACAAGTACTTATTAGAAGCACATCAAACTTTTCTACGTTCTGCTTGGGGTGTTAAGTTGTCAAACTAATCTGAACTATTTAGTCATGATGTTTGATAATGATTTGGTCTATTTCCTCTGCTTTCAGGTAGCCTTCGACGCATAGGGATTGTCACCTACCCAACGTCGTCCATCTATGCTGGATGTAGCCGAGAGGCTGCTTGATGAGTATCGGATCCAAAATGAGTTAAGGAGGCGTACTCAGCAATCTACTGAGGTAGTACGTCTGCTCAGGCTCATACAGGAATCTGTAGCAACAATGGTACAGGTTCAACAGGATATGCGTAACAGCTTGGTAAGTTTAGCAGACCAGCATCAATGGGATCGGCAAAGTGTTGACACTCAGGTGCTGGCCACACGCCAATGCCTGTTTGGATCTGAAGATGCCCCATTGGCAGAGCCCTCCCAAACATCTCACTCACCTGCCACTGCAGGTTGTGGTAGTGGGAGGGTAATGCCAGTGTTGGCCACTTGTCAGGCAGCTGGGGATGGGACAATTCCTCCTGTAGCCACTCCTAGCACTTCACACTCCGTTTGGACTCCCACACCCCTCAATGAGCAATCCTCCTGCACAACCTCATTGCGCACTGGTTCCACAATGCCCCTTCCATTTGACTACACTCCCTATACACCTTTAGAACTTCACTCCTACCCAGGCCATCACCCTTTGTCAACAGCCCCACATGCCATTTCCCCCCGCACCGTGGACCACAACAACCAATCAACCACCACTCCCCACACATCTTCACAACCCTTGCACCACCAGCAGCATCAAATAGCCTCGGGGCAGCAGCTAACAAATTTACTGGTAATGGCACACTATCCCCAAATTCTTAGGCTGAGCACAGAGCAGATTGGACTATTGGCACAAGATCTTATGTCTGGGACATTTCCAGGGTTCACCACCCTGCATCAGCAGCAGCCTCATGCACAAGATCTGATCATAATGGGCCACTATACCACAACTCTAAGGCTGACCCAAGAGCAGATGGGACTATTGGCCCAACATTTGATGGCAGGAACCTTTCCAGTGTTCACCACACTGCATCAGTCACCACCACCACCACCACCACCAACTTAATTTGATCTTTTTTTATTTATTTGTGTTAGTTTTGTTAATGATTGTTACATTGGCCAATTTGTGGGGCCATTTTATGGTTTAATTTGAGGGTGGCACAATATGATTTATTATAGTGTTTTTTTTTGGTGATGCAATTAAATTTTATGCAAATTGATTAGTTTGTGTTTGATCTTTGTTTTTTTAGGAGTATTGGTGGCCAAGTAAGGGCCCTGGTTAATGTAGGCATTTACAGTAAACCCCCCTACATTGCAGGGGTTACGTTCCGGACCCAGCCGCGAAAAGTGAAATTCCGCGAAATAGAAAAACCCTATTAAAATGCATTGTAGGCATGTTTTTTTACTGTCACTGTACGTGTAAAAGCATTTTAAGGTCTTTAAACACACTTTTAAAACAATAGAAACTCATTTAAACACATAAAAGATACTAAGAGACAGAGCAAGAGCTATGGAAAACACAAAAATATTTCATTTTTAATGATTTATATAGTAAAATAACATTACAAAAAAAACGCGAATTACCGGGACCGCAAAAACTGAACCGCGATGGAGCGGGGGATTACTGTATACACACGTGCTTCTCTATCTCCAAACATATGATTTCATTTAAATTTGGAAAACTCAATGTTCACATAATGACCCAAGAAAAGGTCTCCCTTTAAATGTAGCTTCAAAACAAGTCTCAAGGATAACATAAACCAAAGCCAACATGCTAACAATTACAGACCACACCACTCGACTAAACAAATACAACACAAAAGACATTCGATGTGTACACCAAAAAGAAAACTTTGGTAATAAAAGATAAATTTTTTTTAATAACACATGTAGGTGTCTACCAACTGTAGCGTCAAAAAAATATATTATTAAAATATATAATATAATGAACAAAATTTCAAATGTAACATTTGTGTTGCAACGTGCAACATACAATTTTTTTATTTTTATTTTTATTAAAAAAAATTTTTTTTTTTTTCCAAAATTATGTTTTTTTAATTTTTTTTTCCCAAAAAAGGTTTTTTTTAGTAAACATTTTTTTATTTTTTTTCCCAAAAAAGGGTTTGTTTAGTAAACATTTTTTTATTTTTTTTCCCAAAAAAGGGTTTTTTTAGTAAACATTTTTTTATACTTTTTTTTTCCCAAAAAAACGGAAAATTGATATCAAATACTTGTATATTAAAAAAGAATAGCGCGCAAATGCGAAGGAAAATACTACCAAATCTGAAGAGAGTCCATAAATAAAAATGGGGGTTTGGTCCCACCATATGGCCATATCGTGCTCAAGCCCACTACTGCGTCAAAGTACCCCATTATCAGTGGGTCCTACACTATCCATGAAAAATAGATGAATCCAGCCTTTCTAACCCATGGAGATAATACTCCTTGCTGGGAAAAATGTGCAAGTGCACTACAGGGGACTCCTCCTATATCCACTTGATGGTGGACACTGATTGAGTACAGGTGTGTGTGGGGGGTGGGGAGGGCTGCTCAACCTCGATAGTCTGGTCAGACCGAATACATAATAAACAGGCAAAAAATTTGGGGGAGCATACCCATGTATTTCCAAAGCTGCTGCAGCTATGAACCAAAAAACATGTATATTAAAAAAGAATAGCGCGCAAATGCGAAGGAAAATACTACCAAATCTGAAGAGAGTCCATAAATAAAAATGGGGGTTTGGTCCCACCATATGGCCATATCGTGCTCAAGCCCACTACTGCGTCAAAGTACCCCATTATCAGTGGGTCCTACACTATCCATGAAAAATAGATGAATCCAGCCTTTCTAACCCATGGAGATAATACTCCTTGCTGGGAAAAATGTGCAAGTGCACTACAGGGGACTCCTCCTATATCCACTTGATGGTGGACACTGATTGAGTACAGGTGTGTGTGGGGGGTGGGGAGGGCTGCTCAACCTCGATAGTCTGGTCAGACCGAATACATAATAAACAGGCAAAAAATTTGGGGGAGCATACCCATGTATTTCCAAAGCTGCTGCAGCTATGAACCAAAAAACATGTATATTAAAAAAGAATAGCGCGCAAATGCGAAGGAAAATACTACCAAATCTGAAGAGAGTCCATAAATAAAAATGGGGGTTTGGTCCCACCATATGGCCATATCGTGCTCAAGCCCACTACTGCGTCAAAGTACCCCATTATCAGTGGGTCCTACACTATCCATGAAAAATAGATGAATCCAGCCTTTCTAACCCATGGAGATAATACTCCTTGCTGGGAAAAATGTGCAAGTGCACTACAGGGGACTCCTCCTATATCCACTTGATGGTGGACACTGATTGAGTACAGGTGTGTGTGGGGGGTGGGGAGGGCTGCTCAACCTCGATAGTCTGGTCAGACCGAATACATAATAAACAGGCAAAAAATTTGGGGGAGCATACCCATGTATTTCCAAAGCTGCTGCAGCTATGAACCAAAAAACATGTATATTAAAAAAGAATAGCGCGCAAATGCGAAGGAAAATACTACCAAATCTGAAGAGAGTCCATAAATAAAAATGGGGGTTTGGTCCCACCATATGGCCATATCGTGCTCAAGCCCACTACTGCGTCAAAGTACCCCATTATCAGTGGGTCCTACACTATCCATGAAAAATAGATGAATCCAGCCTTTCTAACCCATGGAGATAATACTCCTTGCTGGGAAAAATGTGCAAGTGCACTACAGGGGACTCCTCCTATATCCACTTGATGGTGGACACTGATTGAGTACAGGTGTGTGTGGGGGGTGGGGAGGGCTGCTCAACCTCGATAGTCTGGTCAGACCGAATACATAATAAACAGGCAAAAAATTTGGGGGAGCATACCCATGTATTTCCAAAGCTGCTGCAGCTATGAACCAAAAAACATGTATATTAAAAAAGAATAGCGCGCAAATGCGAAGGAAAATACTACCAAATCTGAAGAGAGTCCATAAATAAAAATGGGGGTTTGGTCCCACCATATGGCCATATCGTGCTCAAGCCCACTACTGCGTCAAAGTACCCCATTATCAGTGGGTCCTACACTATCCATGAAAAATAGATGAATCCAGCCTTTCTAACCCATGGAGATAATACTCCTTGCTGGGAAAAATGTGCAAGTGCACTACAGGGGACTCCTCCTATATCCACTTGATGGTGGACACTGATTGAGTACAGGTGTGTGTGGGGGGTGGGGAGGGCTGCTCAACCTCGATAGTCTGGTCAGACCGAATACATAATAAACAGGCAAAAAATTTGGGGGAGCATACCCATGTATTTCCAAAGCTGCTGCAGCTATGAACCAAAAAACATGTATATTAAAAAAGAATAGCGCGCAAATGCGAAGGAAAATACTACCAAATCTGAAGAGAGTCCATAAATAAAAATGGGGGTTTGGTCCCACCATATGGCCATATCGTGCTCAAGCCCACTACTGCGTCAAAGTACCCCATTATCAGTGGGTCCTACACTATCCATGAAAAATAGATGAATCCAGCCTTTCTAACCCATGGAGATAATACTCCTTGCTGGGAAAAATGTGCAAGTGCACTACAGGGGACTCCTCCTATATCCACTTGATGGTGGACACTGATTGAGTACAGGTGTGTGTGGGGGGTGGGGAGGGCTGCTCAACCCCGATAGTCTGGTCAGACCGAATACATAATAAACAGGCAAAAAATTTGGGGGAGCATACCCATGTATTTCCAAAGCTGCTGCAGCTATGAACCAAAAAACATGTATATTAAAAAAGAATAGCGCGCAAATGCGAAGGAAAATACTACCAAATCTGAAGAGAGTCCATAAATAAAAATGGGGGTTTGGTCCCACCATATGGCCATATCGTGCTCAAGCCCACTACTGCGTCAAAGTACCCCATTATCAGTGGGTCCTACACTATCCATGAAAAATAGATGAATCCAGCCTTTCTAACCCATGGAGATAATACTCCTTGCTGGGAAAAATGTGCAAGTGCACTACAGGGGACTCCTCCTATATCCACTTGATGGTGGACACTGATTGAGTACAGGTGTGTGTGGGGGGTGGGGAGGGCTGCTCAACCTCGATAGTCTGGTCAGACCGAATACATAATAAACAGGCAAAAAATTTGGGGGAGCATACCCATGTATTTCCAAAGCTGCTGCAGCTATGAACCAAAAAACATGTATATTAAAAAAGAATAGCGCGCAAATGCGAAGGAAAATACTACCAAATCTGAAGAGAGTCCATAAATAAAAATGGGGGTTTGGTCCCACCATATGGCCATATCGTGCTCAAGCCCACTACTGCGTCAAAGTACCCCATTATCAGTGGGTCCTACACTATCCATGAAAAATAGATGAATCCAGCCTTTCTAACCCATGGAGATAATACTCCTTGCTGGGAAAAATGTGCAAGTGCACTACAGGGGACTCCTCCTATATCCACTTGATGGTGGACACTGATTGAGTACAGGTGTGTGTGGGGGGTGGGGAGGGCTGCTCAACCTCGATAGTCTGGTCAGACCGAATACATAATAAACAGGCAAAAAATTTGGGGGAGCATACCCATGTATTTCCAAAGCTGCTGCAGCTATGAACCAAAAAACATGTATATTAAAAAAGAATAGCGCGCAAATGCGAAGGAAAATACTACCAAATCTGAAGAGAGTCCATAAATAAAAATGGGGGTTTGGTCCCACCATATGGCCATATCGTGCTCAAGCCCACTACTGCGTCAAAGTACCCCATTATCAGTGGGTCCTACACTATCCATGAAAAATAGATGAATCCAGCCTTTCTAACCCATGGAGATAATACTCCTTGCTGGGAAAAATGTGCAAGTGCACTACAGGGGACTCCTCCTATATCCACTTGATGGTGGACACTGATTGAGTACAGGTTTTTTTCATGGATAGTGTAGGACCCACTGATAATGGGGTACTTTGACGCAGTAGTGGGCTTGAGCACGATATGGCCATATGGTGGGACCAAACCCCCATTTTTATTTATGGACTCTCTTCAGATTTGGTAGTATTTTCCTTCGCATTTGCGCGCTATTCTTTTTTAATATACATGTTTTTTGGTTCATAGCTGCAGCAGCTTTGGAAATACATGGGTATGCTCCCCCAAATTTTTTGCCTGTTTATTATGTATTCGGTCTGACCAGACTATCGCGGTTGAGCAGCCCTCCCCACCCCCCACACACACCTGTACTCAATCAGTGTCCACCATCAAGTGGATATAGGAGGAGTCCCCTGTAGTGCACTTGCACATTTTTCCCAGCAAGGAGTATTATCTCCATGGGTTAGAAAGGCTGGATTCATCTATTTTTCATGGATAGTGTAGGACCCACTGATAATGGGGTACTTTGACGCAGTAGTGGGCTTGAGCACGATATGGCCATATGGTGGGACCAAACCCCCATTTTTATTTATGGACTCTCTTCAGATTTGGTAGTATATTCCTTCGCATTTGCGCGCTATTCTTTTTTAATATACATGTTTTTTGGTTCATAGCTGCAGCAGCTTTGGAAATACATGGGTATGCTCCCCCAAATTTTTTGCCTGTTTATATCAAATACTTACCGTAATTTTCCTTTCCTGATGGACTCCATGGCAGCATACGTTCGGGTAGGCTCCGCCTCCTCTCCTACCTCATAGGACCCCACTCCCATAAATCTTTGCTCCCTTTCAGCATCAGTGTTCTGTAACTAGCCTACTCAGGAATTGGGAGGGGACTCCTGCTGCCATGGAGTCCATCAGGAAAGGAAAATTACGGTAAGTATTTGATATCAATTTTCCGTTTTCCTGACAGACTCCATGGCAGCATACGTTCGGGAAATAACTCGCTATACACTCCCGGGTGGGAAGATGCTGAACAAAGAAAAAACTTTAATTGGCACTGTCAATTGACAAAACTTGAACGCCAAAGTTAACTGAAGATAAAGCAGCAGGTTCTACACAGTAATGTGTAAGAAAGGTATTCACAGACGACCAGGCGGCTGCTCTGCAGATTACGTCAGGCGCGACATGTTTAGAAACAGCCCAGGACGTAGCGATGCTTCTGGTAGAATGAGCTGTAATCGCCTCTGGAGGAGCCAAGCCTTTTGCTCTATATGCCCATTGTACAGCCTGAACAATCCATGCAGCCACTGCTCTTGAAGAAGCACGCCTTCCTTTCGTATTTCCATGGAGAAGAACGAACAGGAAATCTGATTGACGGAAGGATGATGTGGCTTCTAAGTATCGACTCAGAGTGTCGCCCACGTCCAGAGGATGGACTAAGGACTGCTCATCTGTTCTGAAGGTGGGAAGAACTATCTCAGAATTCTCATGGAAGACAGATGTTACTTTAGGGTTTGACCCCAGCATAGGGATTAGGACCACTCTATCTTGAAAGAAGGTCAGAAAAGGCTCTTTGCAGCCCAGATTGTGTATCTCTGAAACCCTCTTAGCAGAGGTGATAGCCACCAGAAATACCGTCTTCAGTGTAAGCTCCTTGATGGACATGGAAGCAACATCTTTTGAAGTAAAGAAGTCCAAAACCAACGGAAGATCCCATTTCGGGAATCTTGGCTTTCTCTGCGGCCTTAGCCTGACTGCACCCTTAAAAAACTGTTGAATCAGTTGATGTCTTGCCCACTGAATCCCGGTGAAAGCAGAGATGGCAGAAACTTGTACCCGGAGAGAACTAACCGAGAGGGATAGATCCAACCCGGACTGTAGGAAACTTAAGATTTGCTGAATAGTAGGGGTGCCTGCTGAACCCAGGCTCCGAGCTTGATAACTCATAAACCTTGCCCAGATCCTCTCATAAACTCTGTTGGTACTGGCTCTTCTAGAACTCATAAGAGTGGGAATCACCTCTTCTGGACATCCGAGAGCCTCCAACCTCCCCCTCTCAAGAACCAGGCCTTGAGGTGTAGCCGCGCAGGGCATGGATGAAGAGTAGGACCCTGCGATAGAAGGTCTGGCCTGAGAGGAAGAGGGATCGGATCCCTGAAGCTGAGAAGGGACAGCAGAGGAAACCAAGGCCTGTTGGGCCAGAAGGGAATTATTGCTATGACCTCCACCTCCTCCATCTTCAGTCTCCGCAGGAATTGGAGTACTATTGGCACCGGAGGAAAGGCATAGGCAGACTGGAAGTTCCATCTGTCCGTGAGGGCATCCACTCCGAAGGCTCGGGGATCCCTGAACCTCGTATAATACTTCTGGAGTTTCTTGTTGCGTGGACTCGCAAAGAGATCCACCTCCGGTGAGATTCCCAGAGACAGAACCCAGTTGAACACCTCCTGATGAAGGGACCATTCGTTGTTGTCCAACTGAAATCTGGACAGGAAGTCTGCTTCCGTATTCAACACTCCTGGTACAAAGACCGCCGAGAGATTGGCCAGATGTTGCTGGGCCCAGGACATAATTGGTTCTGTTTCGTGGAGTAGAGACATGCTGCGAGTTCCACCTTGCCTCTTGACGTATGCCACTGCCGTGGTGTTGTCCATCCTGAGTAACACTGAGGCTCCCTGAGTCAGATGGTGAAAAGCCTGAAGGGCTTTGAAGGCGGCTCGTAACTCTAGGATGTTGGATACCACTCCGTGACTGGAGAAATTCCACCTGCCCTGTGCCACTTCCGCCAGGCAATGGGCTCCCCAACCGGTACTGCTGGCATCGGAGGTTATCGTCACCCAGGAAATTGGAGCAATTGAGTGGCAGTTGGTTAGATTCGCACGGCGTAACCACCATGGAAGGCACCCCTTCATGAATGGTGTTAGGTAAATGACTTGTGATAAGTTCTCTGTCGTCCATTGATGTAGAAACCCTTTCTGGAAAGGTCTCAACTTCCACAGAGCCCACTTCACCATGGGCGAGGTAGCTACTAGAGTCCCTACCACCTTTAGACACTGACGGGCAGTGAGATGGGAGGCAGCAAGAGCGAAAGCCACCCTGCTCTGGACTACTGGGATTTTCTCCTCTGGTAGAGATATGGTGCAATTCAACGTGTTGAACAGTGCTCCGAGAAATACCAGGGACTGCGTGGGTACCAGATGGCTCTTCTCCAAATTGAGAATCCAACCGAACTCTCGAAGAGTGAGGATCACCTGCTCCAGATGTATCAGTAGCTGGGACCTCTCCTGGGACAGAAGAAGAAGATCGTCCAGGTAGTGATGTAACCTGATACCTCTGGTTCTGATGAGGGCCACAATTGCCAATAGCGTCTTGGAGAAGGTGCGAGGCGAAGTCGAGAGCCCGAAGGGAAGACATGTAAATTGCATGTGGACATGATTGACAGCAAACCTGAGGAACTGATGGTATTCTCTTGCCACAGGAACGTGGAAATACGCATCCTTTAGGTCTATTGATGCCAACCAATCCCCTGGAAGGACCGAGTGTTGTATTGTGACCAGAGATTCCATTTTGAATCTCTCTCGATGGATAGATCTGTTGAGATATGTAAGATCTATTACCGGGCGCCATGTGCCATTCTTTTTCTGGACGAGGAAGAGAGGTGAATAGACTCCCTGACCTCTTTCCGCTTCGGGAACTGGTACGACAGCTCGCTGATCCAGTAGGGTATCCACATAACTGAGAAGAACCTTCTTCTTTTCTGCTGCAGGAGGGAGGGAAGTTGCAACGAACCTGGGTTTGGGGACGTTGTCGAACGTCCAAGAGTGCCCTTGGGACACAATATTTAAAACCCAGGGATCCTGGATCGAGGCCGCCCAGACGTCCCGAAATTGGAGCAACCTGGCCCCTACCGGAACAGACTGGACGGGCCCAACCTCAAAAGGATTTAGTGGCCTCCCGGTCACCGGACGAAGAGCCTTTGGAATTTTTCTGAAAGGAGGTTTGTCTTGACTTCCAGCTTCTACCATAAGATTTTCCTGGTCTGTAGCTGCGCGCTTCCCTCGAACGATTAGTATTCTGTCTTCTTGGAAAGGAACGCTTCTGAGCGCCTGGGCGTTTATCCTGAGGGAGGAACCCAGATTTTCCACCCGTGGCCCGAGTTATGGCTGCATCCAACTTATTCCCAAAGAGGGAAGAACCCTCAAAGGGAATTCGGCACCAAGCCTGTTTGGAGGCAGCATCGGCTACCCAAGGACGAAGCCAAAGGGCACGTTTTGCCGTAACAGAGGACAGCATAACTCGGGCCAAGAGGCGAATGGTGTCCAGAGACGCCTCCCCCAAGAAGCCCGCAGCCATCTTCAGCTCCTGAATCGGGGAGCTCCGAAGAGCTTCTTCCGAAACTCCTCCAAGAGTATCTTCAAGGGCGTTGATCCAAACTTCCATTGCTTTGGAAATTGTAGCCGAGGCCAAAGCTGGCTTACAGGCCATACCGGCTGAAAGATATGCCCGTTTAAGGTCAGCATCAATCCTTCTATCCAAAGGATCCCTAAAAGATGCTGTATCTTCCATTGGAAGGGTGACATGCTTCGCAAGACGCATCACTGCGGCATCCACACTGGGGGAAGACTCCAGATACTTCACCTCTTCCTGTTTAAAAGGATACATCTTTGTCATTTTTGTGGTCATGGAATTTTTCCTCTCCACCTTGTTCCACTCCTCAGAGATTATGTCTCCCAGCTCTCCTAAAAATGGAAAGTTTAACCTCTCCTTACACAGCTGCTTGAAATATTTCTTCTGCTTAGGCGAAGAAACAGCAGGATCTTCCCAGTCAAGGGCCTCTCTAACCGCCTTCACTAACGGGAAAACGAGGCTGAACTCAAATCCAGAACCGGAGTCATCTGAATCGGATTCGGAATCTGACGGGAGAATAGAAGGATGGCTGGGCTGGGAAGACTCAAACGGATCCTGAAGCAAAAGATCTCTATCAGGGGAGTGGGACGGCCCTGCAGGAGCATTTGTCTTGTGAAAATCAGCGAGAGAGTCCTTGAGAACCCTACGCACCACCTCCTCAATATGTTGGTCTGATTTTTCTCTTTCGCCCGTAGCTTGAGCATAACAGGTTTTACATAGGGAGGAACCTTCCGGTATCACAGTGCGACATCCCCAGCATTTTTTCCCCTGCTGGCGTTCCACTTGGCCATAATGTGTGGAAGAGTGGCCATCGCGTCCCCTACTATGGGGGGAGCTGCGTTTAGATTTGGATGAGGAGCGCCGGTGCTGCGATTTTGTATGTCTGTCTTCGCTGCGTGCACGTGGCTGTTGATCAGGCCTAAAAGAGCTGGAGACAGACACATATAGCAGAGTATAAGAGACACTAAAAAGACACTCAGATCAGTCTAGCTACAGGATCCAGCACATATCTTGAAAGAGCTGGCTGGCCACTAGGGGGCGGCGATGAGGTATCCATAGTATAAGCAGACTTTGTACTGAAGCTAGCTGGAGGGAGGACAGAAGACTATCAGTCCCAGTGTCATACAAAAAGACCCCAGAAAAGGAAGAATCTTACCTCGCTAAGTATACCAGAGACTGGGGGAGGCTATCGATCTGCCGACCTTCCCACCAGCCCTGGTCAATAACCCTGTTTAAATATGCCGCCCCGAGGTGATTCCGAGGTACTGCGCATGCGCGCGCGACGTCAGACATCGCGTCTGCGCATGCGCGACGAAAAGACCTATCCGGAGCACACTGCGCATGCGCAGAGGCGCCGGACAACCCGGAAGTGGCGGCCATGGCCGTGAGAAGCGGAACCGACAAAAGAAGAAACCGGTATGTTAACAGGTGACTAACTAGACCCTATAATAATGGCACTACTGTATACTACAGGAAGGAAATATAGACATGAATTTTGGCAGTACAACAGACACAATAAATAAAAAAGGATAAGAAACTTGGTCCCATATCAGGGCTTACCACCCTGCCGACGGCATAATCGAGTCCAGGAGACGCAGCACCAGCTCAAATCTTCGGGCAAAAAAAGGGCCACCCGCAGCAGCAAGGCTCTCTCGGCCAGACCACAGAGCTCCTGCTAAGGGTCTCTTCCATTGCCCCCTCCATACCCCGCTAAGAGCCAGGGCTTATCGGAGACTCCATGACTCAATCTGCCACCGTTTTTCATATAGGACCGAAGAAAGTAGGAACATAAAACTATATGTATGAGGAGGACGAAAAAAGAACACTGATGCTGAAAGGGAGCAAAGATTTATGGGAGTGGGGTCCTATGAGGTAGGAGAGGAGGCGGAGCCTACCCGAACGTATGCTGCCATGGAGTCTGTCAGGAAAGGGTTTTTTTAGTAAACATTTTTTTATTTTTTTTTCCCAAAAAAGGTTTTTTTTAGTAAACATTTTTTTTTTTAATATTTTTTTTTTAACTAAACATTTTTTTATATTTTTGTTTAAAATATTTTTTGGTTTCTTTTTTTTCTTTTTTTTGGTAAGAACGATTCAAAGGCGTGACATTACGCACAAATGGCTCCTTAGGGTCCGGATCCACCCCACACAGCTGCTCCAATAACATTATTCGTTCTCCGCACCACTTTAAATACGCCAGCATTACCTCGCTGGTGAGGTGGGTGTGCCCTGGGTAGAAAAAGACATGACAATTAGTTTTATGCAAAATGATCCTAACAAGGATTGTAATTAATGTGCCTCAACAAATATGCTTAGGAGTCTATTGGTTGGTTTTTATGAACACTCTGAAGCAAATATGCTAAATTGCTGTTGTAAACCTTGAACTCAAACTTTCAACTCTAATTGTTCAAAAGGTTACATAAGATGGCTTGGAATGTTAGTAGCAGTTCCACCAAAGCTAAGTAAAAGGCTTTTCTGCATGTAAACACAAGCAATCATTTTGAAGAATGTAAGGTGTTTTGGGTTCAATTGGTCAACATGATACATATGCACACATTTATCTCTATCACCATTGGAATCTGTGGAGCGTTCTCTCTCCCTCTTACTGTCTATAGATTGAACCTGACACATAGTAGAGACTCACCCTTTGGAATTTTGAGGGACAGTTCTGGACGGAGCAGATGTGTCTGCTCCCCTGATCTCCTTTCCGCCATCCCAGCTGTGTTAAGAGAGAAGAAAAAGTTTCTCAACAAATGGACTCATGCTAACTGTAGGTTACGCAGTCATGAAAACGCTCTAACACCCACTCCTTACCCCTCCACACTTCCCTGAAAGTTTTATTTAGACATTGATACGGTGGTGATGCAGATTTGTAAAGTGCAAGCGTCATTCTTCTGGGTGAAGCTTGTAGCGTTAAGGATACGTACTCCCTGCTTTTGTGCTGATTGTGTTTCTCTGATGTTTTTTGTGCCTCAGCCCTGCCTGTTCTAAGTGTTGGAAACATATCATTTTTGGAGGGCTGCGGAAAACTAATCAGGTTAGACTTACCCTCTCTAGGTTTTTGGGGACGAGAGAAATAACAATCCTCCTTTTTACATGGCCCCTGTACACACCTCTAGGCACCTCCCTCCTGTTGGTTGACCCCACAGCAGGCAGCTTGCTATGGAGGCACATGAGATGAAGCCAAGCACCCTGTGCCTGTTCAGGCACTAGGCTGTGAGCCAGCCTTGCCCCCCTCCCTTCCGATGGTCTCAATGATTAGGAGTGACAGCATCAGGAGGCAATATTGGCATGCTGTCACCTCAGTTAAGGAGGAGGGGGAGTCTGTTCCAGACAAGTATTTGTGCAAAATTTTAGACAGTAAGAAAATGGTCCCAGTAAGTCTTAGGGGGAATATGCACACCTATCACTTGGAATACTAATGCATAGAATGCATTCACATAAAGAACCTGCTGCCTTTAGAACAACTTGAAGCCTGATCGGGGACATACACAGTTAGCATTTCTCCACTTACTAAGTAGACACATTACTGCAAAAGCACACAACTTACCATCATCACGTTTTTTTTTGGCCCCCCGAACAGGATGGGCTTGCTGGCTCAGGAGAAACTGCACAAAAAGAACACAAATTGTGAACTGGAATGTGGTACATTACCGAGGAAGAGTATTTATGAAAGATTGATAAACACACATTTTCAGTGTTGACTAAATCAGGACAGGAGTAAATTACAATGTCCCCAAAAAATTTACAAGTACAAAGCACACCATTTCCAATGTAGAGAAACTAACACCAATTTAGAATAGGGTGGCTTGAGAAAACTTAAAAAAAATAACATGTCCTGTAATGCTCCCCAAAACCACCTTTCAAACATGAAGGTTAAGCAAGAGTGTTTCATGGCCAACCTTCCTGTCACATATAGCAAAACTACACTTGCTTTGACTCCAACTTAGATTATCCTAGATACACATCATCCTAGCACACACAATACATGTGATAATCTAATTTTAGGTACTTACAGACTAGTTCAGGGGAGCCACTAACATCATCTGCCTCCACCCCTGGAGTGGGGGAGGATGGGGTAGACCCTTCATGGGGGGATGGTGTCGTATCTCCTAGAAACACAAAGACACGGATACAATCCTTGAACAAAAGCTATTTGATAAAGGCACACAGAAAGTAGTCGGGAAACATTGAAGGTAGTAGTTACAGTGGACTGGGTAAGCAGCGGCCCCTCTTCCCCAGTCCTCCACAACAAACATCCTCAATGTCAGCTGCTACATAACCCCAATGTCAAAATATATATATTACAGCCCTTATATTTCCCAGGACACATTGAACACACAAACACATGTAGAATACTTACTTCCCATTTGAGGAGAGCCCAGGTCCTCATCAGTGTCTGACCAATTGGCCTCTTCTTGGGCAACAGTGTCTTCCTGGCCCGGATCCAGGCGACTTGGCCCTGCCTGAGGCTCCTCTCTTGCTGAAGTTACATCAACCACAAAAGAAAACAAAACAAACAATCATTCCTCCAAGTTCGACCTAATACACAACACAACAGCACATCCACATTACTTACAGTGGGCCTGAGAAGTCTGAGGCTCAAGATCCTCATCACTGGTTTCTAAAAAAAAATCAACAAAAAAATAAACATCAAAAATAATACATTATATATTATTTATGGACACAAATGGGCAGTAACCTCTCATCATGCTAGCACCATACTCAATGCCCCTACAATTCAGAACATAGAAGTGCACTTACACCAATGAGATGCATTGAGCATGTTTTAAAACAGGAGGGCACCATGCAAATTAAGCGGTCGCCTAAGGCCTCGCACCTACAGGGGCCTTGCAGCCAGTGGCGGAGCACCAACATTTCGAAGGGCGCAGTCAAGGAAATCGCCCAAGTAAAAGATTGCTTTCAATCCTCGGATCTAAAATTGGCAGCAGTGTGCTGCAGTCCCTTCACTGCGTCTGCCAGGTGTCTGTTGTCCGCTGACACTTACTCCTCCTTCTCTGACTGGGGATTGGCCGTCTGATCATGTTATCCTAAGATGTTGAGGAATCGGTAGGTGTGTACCTGCACCAGTAGGAAGTGACAGCCCGGTCAACTCACTCTGCTATCATCGGTTGTTGCTCTGGGAGGAGAGCTCTGCCCTGGACCAGGAACATACAGGTAACCAGGCCCAGACTTGATATTTTGCAGGCTGGTCATAGATTTGTGGTGTCTACTATGCAAAGGGGGTGAGTAGCCCCAGGGAAGTTGGAAGAGTCCGAAAATGGTTGGTGGAGGAGGAGGAGAAGAAAGCCCTGGGTGGCTGGGGGACAAGGAGAGGGCCCCTGGGTGTTTTCTAGAGGAGGAAAGACCCCAATGACGCCAGAGTCAGTTGCCAGGGAAGAGAGTGGCTTTCATGTCAGATATGCAGGACTTGCTCAGCTCCAAACATGGTGGCGATGGAGCCCTTTGCCCTACACAATGACAGCACCCGAGGTGGAAGGTGAGGGGTAGCGGGTCTTTGACATTATATAGCATATGGACTCTGTCCATTATTGGTAGTTTTGTTTGGAGTTGTCCTTTAGATGTTTAACTCTGTTGTTTTTGCCCCGAGCTGTGAGGAACTGAGGTATGACAGCCCACTATGCTGGGACTTATAGTGCCCTAGAATGTGGAGGACTGAGGAATCCTTAGTCCCTAACAGAGGGCACTACAAGTCTTAGCATAGCAGGCAGTAGTTCCTCAGTCCCCTACAGAGAGCAGTACAAGTCCAAGCAGGTAGCCTTCTGCAGTGGGACTTGTTGTGCCCTTGACTGTGGTGGACTGAGGAAGGGAAGTGTAAGGGGGTCTCTGTAAGCTCAGATGTATGGGGGAGCTTTGGTGACCACAGAGTTCCCTTTTACACCAGAGTCCCCAGCTTCCCCCCTCAAATAATGGTTCCCAGAACTCTCCTTACATCAGAGTCTTCACACTTCCCTCTTACAGAGTAGTAAGTCTGGAGACTCCGATGTAAAGGGGGCTCTGTGAAATGTGATTAGAGATTTGACATTTCTACAAATAAAATTTTTCAACTTACCATCCACAATTTGTAGCTGCTGGAATGGCTCGCTCTCTCTGAACTCATATTGCAGTGTGGCCGTCCTCCTCCTCCCCTTCTTCACCAAAAGCACAAGAGGGTGTCGGCCGTCCGCTTTGGCTAGAAGCAGAAGAGAAAAAAGAAACATAAAAAAGACTAATGTACATAGTAGTATTAAAGGTTGTGAAGAGACACTTGATGGAGGTAGGAAAGGTAGGAGCGAGAGGGAGGGGAGGGGGGGGGGGTGTTGGTATTTGTGTTGTTGCATACCTAAACACATGTCCACCTACCCACAAATTTGTAACCTATCTGGTCACATGTAATGTATATTTTTACTTACCGGAGATTTGCTCCACAGCCTTTTTCAGGAGCCTGGGTGAGCGCCTTTTGGCATCACTCCAGGCCCGCTGGAGATCCACCACACGAGGCTGGAACTGGAATCTCCGCCGCAGCCTCATCCGGACACGACACATGATCTTGTGCTTTTGGTGAAGATGCATATTCACCTTGTCATACCCCCAGAGGAGGAGGAGCTGTGGAAAGAGCAATGTATGTTTGAGTCCAAGTATGTCCAAAAAAGTACAGTCTTACAAAAACATGCTAGGTGATCTTTGAGATATTGTAGAACAAAGAATCCCATTTCTGGTGATACATATACATCGATGTCCAAATCTACCTCCATGACATAGGTTGCCCCACACTGGTGATTTCCTCTACATGATATTGCCATTTTGTCAATTGGCCTTTCATTACACACCCAGGGCCGCCATCAGGGGGGGACAGCCAATACACATGTAGGGGGCCCGAGTGCCTGTAGGGGCCCTGGACCCGCCATCCATGAAGTGTGCAGGAGACAGTAGCCAGGTGACACATAAGGCAGGAGAAGCGCCGAAGGATAAATGCATAGTAAGCACAGTAAACTAGCTGGCAGGGCTGGGACTCAGGAGATGTTATAAGGGAGGGACTTAAGAGCCTTTCAGCTACTCATTGGCTGAGGAGGTAACAGGAGGCAGGCTGATCCGCTTCCTGCTGCCTCCTTAGCCAATGGGTACACAGGGTGCACTGTCCATCACTGCACAGCCTTGTGCTTCCTCTGCTGATGGGATAGAATTCCTCTGCCAAAAAAACATGCTGCAGAGATGGAGATTAGAGTTGAGCGGACACCTGGATGTCTGTGTTCGGCGGGTTCGGCCGAACTTTAAAAAAAAGTCCGGGTCCGTGTCCCGGACTTTTGCCGAACTTTTCCCGGACACCGAACACCATGGAACTCAATGGGGACCCGAACTTTCAGGCACTAAAATGGCTGTAAAACACCAAAGGAAAGGGCTAGAGTGCTGAAAATGGCAGCAAAACATATTTAAGAGCATGGCAAGTGCTCTGCAAACAAATGTGGATAGGGAAATAACTTAAAACAACAAAAAAAAAAACCAGAAAAATAAAACAATGTTCTTCATCTCTGAAGGACGAGGCCCATATGGAGTAGGAGGGAGGTTGAGGTGGTGGTGAATGTGGCGGTCTCATAGGCGTGCGCACAGGGTGTGCCGGATGTGCCTGGGCACACCCTAATCACCTAGGGCACATAGCATTATCGCTCTGTTTGCCAGTGAGGAGATGGGAAAGATCTCCCTCGGACCAGCTCTGCTCTATTTCACTTTGCCAGCAGGGAGAGTAATGTATCGGGGCCATGTACATGTAGGCAAACACATGCATGTGTATTTAAACTTTGGGGTGCACACCCTAATGCAATAGGCTGCGCACACCTATGGGCGGTGTAGGTGGAAGCGGCGGTGGAGGAGGACCAGGGCTGGATTAAGAGCATCATGGGCTTGGTGCTGAGGATTTTGAAGGGCCTTAAGGGCCGTGCCTTGGCATGCACCCAGAGGAGGAAGGGTGCAGCCATGCATGCCTAATTCAACATGGGATGCTGTCTCTGAAGCCCATAAACACATCCATGCATCGGCAACTGTCCCTCCTTGTCCGTCCTTCATGTTGTGTGGGGAGGTTCTGAGGGAGCTGCCTGGGGAAGCGAGCATAGAAGCCAGACTTCTGTGTTTACAAGTGACAGAAGAGCGGTAACAGTGAATATGGCCAACCCGGGGCCTATATAAAAGGTAGGGGCCTGGAGCTGCAGCTCCAATAGCCCCTACGTTAATCTGGCCCTGAGGAGGAGGACGAGGTAGCCAACACTGCTTCTTTTCACAAATTTTAAATGAGGGTACACCCCAAAAGAGTGAGAAAGAGCAAAAATGGAACAATGGGTGGGTAAGGTCAGTATCCATCGCTATTCTGCACAAGGTACGGAAAAGTCCCGTGGGATCCATGCCTGGTTCATTTTAATGAACGTGAACTTGTCCACATTGTCTCTGGACAGGCGGCTGCGCTTGTCTGTTATAACGCCCCCAGCCGTGCTAAATACCCGTTCAGATAATACACTGGCTGCAGGGCACGCCAGCACCTCCAAGGCGTAAAGGGCAAGCTCAGGACATGTGCCCAATTTGGAGACCCAGAAGTTGAAGGGGGCAGACCCGTCATTCACTACATGTAGGCGTGTGCACACATACTGCTCCACCATGTTGGTAAAATGCTGCCTCCTGCTAAGAAGTTCCATCTGAGCTGCTGGTGCTGCTGTTTTTTGTGGCGTGCTGACAAAGCTTTTCCACATTTCGGCCATGCTAACCCTGCCTTCTGAGGTGCTGGCGGTGCCCTGGTTGCGTTGGGGACCTCTTCCTCCTCTGCCTTGTGCTTCCACTGTGGCCCCGCTGTCAGGTGGGAATGCCAGCAGCATCGCGTCTACCAGCGTGCGCTTGTACTCGCGCATCTTGCGATCGCGCTCCAGTGAGTGAATTAAGGACAGTACGTTGTCCTTGTAACGGGGATCCAGCAGCGTGGCCACCCAGTAATCAGCACAAGTTAGAATTTGGGCAACTCGGCGGTCGTTGTGGAGACACTGCAGCATGTAATCGCTCATGTGTGCCAGGCTGCCCACAGGCAACGAAAGGCTGTCCTCTGTGGGAGGTGTATTGTCTGTGTCCTCTGTATCCCCCCAGCCACGCACCAGTGATGGCCATGAGCTGGCCTGGGTGCCACCCTGCTGTGAACATGGTTCCATCTCCTCCTCCAGCTCCTCCTCCTCATCCTCCAGAACTGTGCCCCTGCTGGACAATTGTGTCCCTGGCGTTTGTGTGTGCAGGAACCCACCCTTGGAGCCCCTTGCGAATGACTGCCCTGAAAGCCTTGGAAATGTTACCTCTTCATCCTCCTCATCCTGTGCCACATCCTCTTCCATCATCGCCCGAATTGTTTTTTCAAGGAGGCATAGAAGTGGGATAGTTAAGCTGAGAACGGCGTCATCGCCACTGGCCATGTTGGTGGAGTACTCAAAACAGTGCAACAAGGCACACAGGTCTCGCATGGAGGCCCAGTTATTGGTGGTGAAGTGGTGCTGTTCCGCAGAGCGACTCTCGCGTGCGTGCTGCAGCTGAAACTCCACTATGGCCTGCTGCTGCTCACACAGTCTTTGCAGCATGTGCAAGGTGGTGTTCCACCTTGTGGGCACGTCACATATGAGGCGGTGAGCGGGAAGGCCGAAGTTACGCTGCAGCGCTGACAGGCGAGCAGCAGCAGGGTGAGAACGCCGAAAGTGCGCACAGACGGCCCGCACTTTCTGCAGCAGCTCTGACATATCGGGGTAGTTTTTAAGGAACCTCTGCACCACCAAATTCAGCACATGCGCCAGGCAAGGGATGTGCGTCAAACCGGCTAGGCCCAGAGCTGCTATGAGATTTCGCCCGTTATCGCACACCACCAGGCCGGGCTTGAGGCTCGCTGGCAGCAACCACTCATTTGTCTGCTGTTCCATGCTCCTCCACAACGTGTGGTTTGTCCCCCAAACAGGCAAGTTGTAAAACTGCCTGCTGTCGTTTACCCCTGGCCGCGCTGAAGTTAGTGGTGAAGGTGTTACGCTGTCCGGATGAGGAGGCGGTAGAGGATGAGGAAGCCGAGCAGGAGGAATTAGGAACAGGAGGCAAACTGAAGCGCCCTGCAATCCTCGGTGGTGGAAGGACATGCGCCAAATTGCTATCCGCCTCAGGCCCATCCGCCACTGCATATACCCAGTGTGCTGTGGGAGATATAACGCCCCTGACCGTGCTTACTGGTCCACGTATCGGTAGTTAGGTGGACCTTGGCACAGATGGCGTTGCGCAGTGCACACCTGATTTTTTCCCCCACTTGGTTGTGCAGGGAAGGGATGGCTTGCCTGGAAAAGTAGTGGCGGCTGGGCACGACGTACTGTGGGACAGCCACCGACGTAAGGTTTTTAAAACTGTGCGTCTCCACCAGACGGAATGACAGCATTTCAAAGGCCAAGAATTTTGAAATGCTGGTATTCAGGGCCAGGGATCGCGGGTGGGTAGGGGGGTACTTCCTCTTCCTCTCAAGTGTTTGGGAGATGGAAAGCTGAACGCTTCCACGGGACATTGTGGAGATGGTTGGTGACCCAGGTGGTGGTGTTGCTGACAGATCCTCTGTTTGCGGGGTGGCAGGTGCCGGTATCACTACAGATGTGGCTGGAGCGGCAGAGACTGCAGCAGAAGAGGAAGCAGGATGAGCCAGAGACGTTTCTTGGTTTTGAAGGTGTCTAAGTGCAAAGCATGAGCTGCAGTGGAGTAGATGCCTGATCATGCAGGTTGTGCTCAGGTTGAGAAGGTTTATGCCTTCAGGCTCTGCTTCAGGCTCTGATTGCACAGGGTGCAAACCACTCGTGTCCTGTCATCAGCACATTTTCTAAAGAACTTCCACACTAGAGAACTCCTTTGAGCTGACTTTGGTGCGCTCGTTCCCTTGCTGCGTTGGGCAGTAGCAGGCGTAGTGTCTAGGGCACGGGCGCTCCGCTTCTGCACCCTGCTCCCTCTTCTGCTGTGCTGGTGGCTCTGTGCGACCACCGCCTCTTCCTCCAAACTACTCAGGTCACCTGCATGACGTTCATTCCATGTGGGGTCGAGGACCTCATCGTCCTCCACATCATCTTCCACCCAGTCTTCACCCCTGCCCTCCTTGTCGGTCTCCACAATGCTGAACGCCGCAGCAGTTGGCACCTGCGTTTCGTCATCATCGGAGACGTGCTGCGATGGTCCTTGCATGTACTCATCTTGAGAAATGAGTGGTTGGGCATCGCTGCACTCAATCTCTTCCACTTCTGGGGCAGGGCTAGGTGGATGGCCCTGGGAAACCCTGCTGACAGAGTCCTCAAAAAGAACAAGAGACTGCTGTATGGCTTGGGGCTCAGACTGCTTGCCTGATTTGTAAGGGGGTGAGGTGAAAGACGGTTGGACATCGGCTGCAGGTGCCAACTCTGACCTTTCTGCAGTAGACTGGGTGGGAGACAATGTGAAGGAACTGGAGGCACTGTCAGCAGCAAACCAATCTACTATCGCCTCTACGTGTTCTGGCCTCATCACTTCTAGAGGCGTATGATGCCCTACCAAATACTGATGCAGGTTCTGTCGCCTACTCACACTTGAGGAAGGTGTTTCACTTGTGCGTGTAGCTGGCACAGATCGACCACGTCCTCTCCTTGCAACAGGAGCTCTACCAGCAGCACCACGACCCAGGCCACGGCCCCTATTTGACGGTCTCCTCATATTTCTGGAATTTAAGATCTTGCCCTAGAAAGGTGTTTATTGAATAGCGGAACAAAACAACAACAGTATCGCACGGGTGTATCTCACAGTCAAATATGCAAACTATGCCGCAATTTAATGTTTTTTACCCCAAAAGGGTGTATATTGAATAGCGGAATAGGATAAAAAATGGTGTATCTCACACGTACAAACACAGACTAGGCCCGATTAAATTTTTTTGTACCCTAAAGGGAGGATGAGGAAGAGGAGTAGGAGGAGTTGGGAACAGGAGGCAAACTGAAGCGCCCTGCAATCCTTGGCGGGGGAAGGAGATGCGCCAAATAAAATTTAAATGGTGCATCTCACACGTACCGATACAGACTATGCCGTAATTTAATTTTTTACACTCCAAAAGGGTGTATATTGAATAGCGGAATAGGAAAAATTTTATAATACGGTGTATCTCACACGTACAAACACAGACTAGGCCCCGATTACAATTTTTTGTACCCTAAAGGCAGGATGAGGAAGAGGAGTAGAAGGAGTTGGGAACAGGAGGAAAACTGAAGCGCCCTGTAATCCTCGGCGGTAGAAGGAGATGCGCCAAACAAATTTAAAAAGGTGTATCTCACATGTACCGATACAGACTATCCCGCAATTTAATTTTTTACACTCAAAGAGGGTGTATATTGAATAGCGGAATAGGACAAATTTTACAAAACGGTGTATCTCACACGTACAAACACAAACTAGGCCCCGATTACAATTTTTTGTACCCTAAAGGCAGGATGAGGAAGAGGAGTAGGAGGAGCAGGCAGGAGGCAGACTGAAGCACCCTCAAATCCTCGGCAGTATGAGATGCGCCCCAAAAATTGGAGAGGTGTATCTCACACGTACCGACACAGACTATCACGCAATTTAATTGTTTATACCCAAAGGTTTTGATTAAATAGCGGAATAGAAAATATGATCAAAAAAAAAAGTTATGTATATCACACGTACACAACCACACTAGGCCCCAATTACTATTGTTTGTACCCCTAAAAGGATGGATGAGGAGTAGGAGGAGTATGAAACAGGCAGCACCCTCAAATCTTCAGAAGTATGAGATGAACCCCAAAAACTTGGAAAGGTGGATCTCACACGTACCAACACAGACTATCCCGCAATTTAATTGATACCCAAAGGTTTTTATTGAATAGCGGAATAGGAAATATGATCAAAAAAAGTGTATGTATCTCACACATACAGAAGCACACTAGGCCCCAATTACTATTGTTTGTACCCCTAAAAGGATGGATGAGGAGTAGGAGGAGTATGGAACAGGCAGCACCCTCAAATGTTCAAAAGTATGAGATGAACCCCAAAAACTTGGAAAGGTGGATCTCACACGTACCAACACAGACTATCCCCCAATTTAACTGATCCCCAAAGGTTTTTGATTAAATAGCGGAATAGAAAATATGATCAAAAAAAGTGTATGTATATCACACGTACACAACCACACTAGGCCCCAATTATTATTGTTTGTACCCCTAAAAGGCTGGATGAGGAGTAGGGGGAGTATGGAACAGGCAGCACCCTCAAATCTTCAGAAGTATGAGATGAACCCCAAAAACCCCAAATATCATTCAGCTCTGCTGCAGGCCACAACTTAATTTTTTTTAACCCAAGGCTGTATATTGAATAGTGGAATAGAAAAAAAGTGTATGATTTTTGAAACCACTCAATATTAGCACATGTGAACTGAACACAGCAGTGTATGATCAGTCATTTAGCACAGCACAGCTGAAGGAAAAAGGCTGCACACAGTGCCTGATAGAAAAATACTTTTCTCCCTCCTCCTCAGTGGGCAAAAAAGATTGTGTGCACTGCACCCCAAAAAGATTGTGTTCACTGCACCCCAAAAAGATTGTGTTCACTGCAGCCCACACACAGCAAAATGGATGTGGATCACTGACACCTGCCTATCTCCTATCCCACACCAGACAGCAATATCGATTGTAGTTTGTAGAACACACTTTCCCTAAAAATCAGCAGACTCTATCCCTAACAGGATTGATAAGATCGTAGATCGGGACTGCAAACCCCACCCCACACAGCAATATCGGTTGTAGTTTGTAGAACACACTTTCCCTAAAAATCAGCAGACTCTATCCCTAACAGGATTGATAAGATCGTAGATCGGGTGACTGCAAACCCCACCCCACACAGCAATGTCGTTTGTAGTTTGTAGAACGCACTGTCCCTAAAATCAGCAGACTCTCTCCCTAAAATGCCTACAACTCGCCCTGCCTAACACATTCCGACCTGTCCCTCAATTCTATCCGGACACAAATGTTTTTTTTTCCTGTCTGTCCCTAATCAGCAGCCAGCACGTTGATGTGTGCTCTCTCCCTGATCTAAACAGCAGAATGATGCCTCAGCGGCGCTGCCTCGAACTTATAAAGACTTGGTCACATGCTTCAGACGGCCAATCACAGCTACTGATACATTTGCAGGCATGGCTGGGATGGCTTAGGCACACCAGTTAAACGCTTGTTGATTGGCTGTTGAAAGCCCGCCATGAAAAGCGCGCCAAAGCATGCAAAACCCGGAAATAAAAACGACCGAACACGGATTTTTACCCGAATATACAGTAAAGTGTTCGGGTAACAAAAATCCAATTATTCGGTACGAACACGAATAATACAGTCCGTGTTCGCTCAACCCTAATGGAGATAAGAGAGATGAAAAATAAATGTTTCCTACTGAAGCTGCTAGATTTAGCTAGAATACATGTACAGTTTATAGCCCTTGGCATGTTAATTACAGTCACTGTATTTACAACCTTATTGTTGTCCATATAGCAGGGTGAAAGTAACTTTACACACATGTAGCATAGGTATCAACTTTTGCCACCATGTTAAAAGGACAGCAGTATGGTTAGCATTACAGTGACTGTTATTAATCCAGGCTCACTAAACTAGCCAATGCTTGGAAAAGCAAGCCATGCAGATTGCTTTTCAGGTCCCTTTTAACATGAGCCGTCTGATTGGGTGTGGCTGTTCATTTTTCACGCAGACGTGATAAGCCCCTCCATTCTCCTTTATGGAGTGTTATATGTAAATGGGATTGATTCATTTGAGATGCAGATTTAAACTATGTATGGCCAGGCTGAAGGTACCCAAGTTGATTGATCGATCAACTTGAGGACAACGTACAACCAGTCTGTCAAATTTTACACACACTTATCGCTAGCAGCTCTTGTAGCCACTAGCAATCACTGTGTTTTCCTGGCAGGGGCAGCACCGGGAGAACACAATGGCTCCGCAGGAGGGTTTCCCCTGTCTGTGTTGATGGTGGAATCAAGGCAAAATGTTTTTCCTGCAAGCCACGGAACAAACAAATAATGTTTATTTAATTAATCCATGATTTTGCCAAAATGGGAAAAAAAGATGTTTGCTTTGTATATTCTTAAGTTTGCTACATAACTAGAACATGTAACAGGGTTATATCATTGCATGAGATTTCCCCTCACTTCCTGTCTTGGTGTCACCAGGACAGGAAGTGAGGGAATCTCCCGGTGGGGATATAGCCAGCAATTCTTTCCTTTTATATATACTATGGACATTATAAGGCAACAATTGCAAGCTATTTCCCCACAGTGATATTCCCCCACTTCCTGTTCTGGTGACACTAAGACAGGAAGTGAGGGGAAATCTCATGCAATGATATAACCCTATTAGAAATTCGAGTTCCGTGTAAAAAGTATACATAAAGTAAGCACTTGGTTTCCAAAGTGGCAAAATTATGGAGGCGTTAAAACC